>NW_027361714.1:3050000-3427500 GCF_039654945.1 Dendrobates tinctorius
GCTTTATAGTTGAATTTCACGTAACTAAAAACAGGCGAAAGTTTCCTAGACTGGGGAAAGCAAATCTTGCATTGATAAATTCATGTTTGCCCACTAACCATAATTGTTTTCCAGTTTCGCTAGAGATTTTGATTTGGAAACTTTCTTTGAAATTTAGAAACTTTTTCCTATTAACGTTTGGCAACTTGGTACACTTTGCACAGCATGCAATCATATATTTAATCTATATAATTTTAATAGTAAAGAATTTTTAGTTTGCGTAGAAACATACCGTAAAGTACGAAAGACAATCCTCTCAAAAAATAAAATAAATAAATAAAATATTCTGCTGAGACTTAGAATTCTAGTAAAAGACGGTTCCTTTTTTACATTATCTATCAAGCGGAAAGCGCCAAGTGATTTTACAGTCATTAAAGTGAGAGAACAGATTCCATTTCAGATCAAATACCAGAGATAACAGAATCAAGAAGGTTTATCACAAACTGTAAGTGATACAGAATCGATTTCTTTTTTTCTTTGGGAAGAGAAGTTGAGACGTAGTTCTTGTAAACAAGGGTGCTCGAGACATAGATTTGCTTCTTTAGTAACTGATATTCTTCCAGGTTAAAAATTGTTTCCAGTCTCTGATATTGATGTATGTTACAGAAAAAATCATTACTAAATATAAGTCCTTGAACTGTCCTCTAATATAAATTTGGGAAAGATTAAAAGGAACATGTCAGCTGCCTAGCCCCCCAAAATGGTCTTTATTGCATCCTATATCTACTTTCTAACAAGCCTGATTTGTGGCTTAGTGACTATTGATTACCCATAAAATCAATTTTAAAACTGTATTCACGATATCATTGGGAATGTGCAATGAAGAGGGGTGTATGTTTCCTATCTTTATTGGCGCACTGTACATGCCCAAGCAGGCAGCAGTAGTACAAAAGTCAAGACATAAGCATAAGGCTGTATATAACATTCGGTATATGGGGGCTGTGAGACCTGCGTCAATACTGCCTCTCTGGGCATGCACAGTGCGACAATGAAGCCAGGGAGTGTTCACTTCACACAATTTGAATGATGTTCTCAGGGGTTGAGCTAACGTCAATCAGATTTGAAAATCCGACGCTTGCACAGTGTATCATGGAGCCGCGCTTGTGCAGTGTCAATCGGGGAGCAGCGCATGCACCATGGTGAGCGGCTCCCCGTGCCTGTGTTGTGACGTTATGGCGAACACTGATTGACACTGCACATTGCATCACTAACAATGCACTGGGGACGGTTTACATGCTACAAAGGACATAACAGGTTCCCTTTAAACAATTTAAACAACTTTGCTCCAACAAAGTTAAAAAAATGTAAATATGAAAATCCTCTCTATATTTCTGAATATAGTTTCTGCTGTAGGTGCATAGATTTATGCATACCTCAGAGAGGAGAAATTATGTCTGACTTTTTACATGCCTAACTTCTGTCTCTTGTTGTGTCAGAGATAATTTAAACAATTCTCTCCAGGAGGCATTCTTTCTATCTTCTCTATTGTCTATTGACATAGTCTGAGGCCTTCTGGTTTGGTGTCCTTAATGGGAGACTCTATAGGTGATTTAGCACCTATTAAAATTGTACCTTTAGTTTAGCTCAGTGCACTGTTCTGCCTCATGATTTTTCTAGCATTGCTGCTTATACCTACTATAACAGCAGGTGCCAGCCTAGAGTAAATGTTGTCTGAAGAGAAAACCTCATGCATACTACTACAGTTTCAATGCTGGAGTTGAACACTCTCATATAAAGCCCAATCCACTAGCAACGGTTTAGCAAGTGGCCACAGTGAAGTCTGTATGCCAGAAAGTCCTGGACTGTCTAGAGCCGGCATGCCAAACAGCTCAATCACTTTCACGTGAGTAAGCTCTGCAGAATTCACCACATCAGGTGGCAAGACAATGTCCCTGACATGGCAATTCTGGAACAAGCTGAGCTCTGCAGCATTTACACGCTCCTGCTAAACGTCTGAGCCATGTGGGATGGACATGTGGTCAGAATGCCAGACAGCCGATTGCCTAAACAACTGCTATATGGAGAACTGTGTGAGGGAAAGTGGGAGTCGACATCAACCATCCAACTTGGCGAGGCACGATCACCTCAGGAACATGTGGAGCTGAATACAGGAGAATATTTAAGGCAAAAAGAAAGTGAGCTGTACTTAAGGCACAAGCTGTGTCTACCGTCCTGACCACATCTAGTTACTTATGTCACGCATATGGACGAAGCTTCAGGGCCCAGATTGGCCTCATCAGTCACCTGCAGACCCACAGACACTGATCCTGCTCTAACCCTGAAGTCATGGTCATCTCCGACTATGAAGGACAAACAGCAGCAAGCGGCCATAGCAGAGATGAGAGAGGGTGTGTGCTCTGCTATGCCAATGAATCAGCCCATACAACCCTATCAATGTTAATCCCCTGTTATGGCTCCTGCATTGGACCCTGCTTCTAGCCTCCCCAGTGGCCAGTTGTCTTTTCTGGAGTGCATACCGGGCTACCATGGAAGCCCAATGCTCCTCTGATGTCAGTTTTAGGCTGGCTCAAGAGGTGAAGCACCACCTAGTTTGACAAATGCTTGCAGCCATGTGTTTGGACTCCACTAAATGTCAAACTCAGCACTGCTTTTTCTATAGGTTCTGCTATATATCCTTGAAAGTGTGCATACTGACAAAATCCTCTGCTATTTTGCACACTGGCCTAGGCTGTGCTAAATGCCTAATGTTTTTTTTTGGATCTGCTGTTCGAAGTTGCCTATTTGCACACTTGGCCCTGTAGTGTTATGCTGTTCCACACAGTTCCTCTTGATGTTCAGCATATTCAGTAACACTATTCCAAATGTCATCCAGCTTGACCAGGTCCACTGTTCCACGCAGTTCCATATAGCATTCAGCATATCCAGCTCCTGTGTGCCACATTGTTTGATGTACCATCCAGCACTAGCTCCAATGTTCCATGTGCCAACCAGCTCCACTGATCAATGCCTCTCTGGTTGCCAACTTGCATATTCAGCTTTGCTAGTCCACATGCATTTCCCAAGGCTTATCCAACTGCACTGTTTCACGCAGCACCAAAAACTCTGATCTGTGCCTGCTCATCTGAACCTATGGCTTAACGTCTCCATCTGCTGTGTACAATGAAGCAAGCAAGCACAAAAAGAGATGTACTTGTAAGAGTGTCTCTACTCCAACACTGAAACAGTAACTGCATGCATGGTTTTCTCTTCAGACAGCGCTCACTATGGATAAGCCAGCACTGTTAGTCATCACAAGGGTGGCAGCCAGGCATACAAAACAGGGGAAGAACAGTGCATTGAGCCTTTTGGCCGAACCTTGGGTGCATCGAGCACCCTAATTTTGAAATTGGATAAAGAGCTTTTATTGAACAACAGATGTAATAATTATGAAACCAAAATTATGATTTTATTAGATGCCAAGCCTCCTATGTGGCTATGTACAGTAGTTATTTTCAAATGTGACAGGCACCCTTTCAAATTTAAAGCTGGCGCATATGGTCATATATATAATTACTCTTAACAAACTCCCAGTTCAGAGTTGTAACACCGCACTGGTATGTGAGTCTGTATGCTTCTAATTTTGTCCAAAGCATGTAAAGATTATTTTCTGTTGTACTTTGCATAAATGAGACAGAAAACTGGGGGCATTCTTCATGGTATACCTTATTATAGAGCTATTATTCCCTGCAGTAGCATTGCTTGCAGTCCTGTAATGAAGCACCATATAGTTCCATAGTACAGAACTGTATGGACTCTGATTGCCTTTGTAAAGTCTCTGCCACATGCTTGATGCCTTGTAGAACTAATTAAACTGACCGTGCCACAGAAAATGAGCCAAGATAGTTAACTATTAAGATGAAGGACGCACCCTTTTAATTATTAAATCCTGGAGGAAATAAGACTAGATAAGCTATTCATGGATATTTCTCCCGGTATAATGGGGAATAATTACCTGCTCACACTGGATTAGCTATAATGATTTGTTTGAAGTACAGCTGGGGCTGTTCTGTCTGTGATGTCCAGATAATTGGCTGTTCCCTTATATTTGCCTTGAAATATTGCTTATATGGGTCATACAAGTGCTTCATTCACACTTCACAAAACCGACATGATTTCCTTCTTCCTGCTGATTTCAGATATTTAGAATTTAACCTTATATATTTCATTTAAACTGTTGTATGTGCTGAAAAATATCAGACCTCTATAAAAAGAATGTTAATACTGTAATCTTGAGATCCCTGGTCTTGGGTCTGAATTTAATTTCCTGCTTGGACTGCTCATAAAAGAGCTGTGCTACATGTAAGGTGTTATATTCCTCTGGTCATAGAAATATGCTTGTGTTGAAACATAAAAGACCAGATTTATGAACATTTTCAATTGTAGGTTTCCTTTTATTTTAAAATAGGATTTTTTTTTGCTTTGATAGTACAAAGTAAAATACTACAAATATTCTACATGGAGACTTTGAAAAATCTTGAAGTGCAGATAAGAGGTATCTTTTAAGAAGACAGCTTTTTCTATCGTTCTGTGTAGTATGTAGCATGCCGTACATTAAAATATAAAATCAACTTTCAAAAGAGTAGTTTCGAAAGTTTTAATATGTCAGGAAGGTCATGACATTTTCTGAGAGCTACAAAAAGTGTTATCGCATTGGGGTGTCACATCTGTAATGTTTTCATCCTATAATGTGTAATATTTTAGTTCTTAAAAGCTTCTGAGTGGCAGCTAGGAAACGTCTTTGATGTTCCAGTAGACCTGTATGAACTATGTAATACATTGCTGTGAACAAAAACGAATGGAGACATTTCATTTTAAGTCTCCATAAATAATGGCAACCAAGTATTTTTTGTTATATTTATATAATCCCAATTCCCAAAAAAGTCGGGATGTAAAGAAAAGTACAATGTAATGAATTGGAAATCTCTCATAGATATACACAACTCTGGCAAAAATTGAGAGACCACTGCAAAATTTTCAGTTTGTCTGATTTTTCTCTTTATAGGTATATTTTTGAGTAAAATGTAAATTGCTCTTTTATTCTATAAACTACTGACATCATGTCTTCGAATTTCCAAGCACTAAATTTTGTATTTATTTTCAGAAAATGAGAAATAGTAAAAATAAAAAAAAATGCAGTGCTTGCAGACCTCAAATAATGCTAAGAAAACAAGTTCATAATCATTTAGAAACAACAATACTAATGTTTTAACTCAGAAAGAGTTGACGCATCAATATTTTGTGGAATAACCATGATTTGTAATCACAGCTTTCATGCGTCTTGGCATGCTTTCCACCAGTCTTTCACACTGCTTTTGGGTGACCTTATTCCACTTCTGGTACAAAAATTTAAGAAGTTCTTCTTTGTTTGATGGCTTGTGACTATCCATCTTCCTCTTGATTACATTCCAGAGGTTTTTAATGGGGTTCAGTTCTGGAGATTGGGCTGGTCATGATAGGGATTTGATGTGGTGGTCCTTCATCCACACATTGGTTGGCCTAGCTGTGTGGCATGGTGCATTGTCCTGCTGGAAAAACTAGTCCTCAGAGCTGGAGAACATTGCCTGAGCAGAAAGAAACAACTGTTTTTCCAGGATAACCTTGTGTGCGGCTTGATTCATACGTTCTTCGCAAAGATTAACCTGCCCAATTCCAGCCTTGCTGAAGCATCCCCAAATTATCACCGTTCCTCCACCAAATTTCATAGTGGGTGCAAGACACTGTGGCTTGTACGCCTCTCCAGGTCTCAGTTTAACCATTAGATGACCAGGTGTTGTGCAAAGCTGAAAACTAGACTCATCAGAGATTACCTTACTCAAGTCCTCTATGATCCAATCCTTATGGTCTTTGGCAAACTTCAGCCTGGCTCTCCTTTGCTTCTCATTGATGAAAGGCTTTTTTCTAGCTTTACATGAATTGAGCCCTGCCTCTAGGAGCCTGTTGCGAACTGTTCTTGCCGTGCACTTCTCCCCAGCTGCCATTTGCCGTTCCTTTTGTAGGAAAAATGTCATCCTGCGGTTGCTGAGTGACATTCGAATAAGATGATGGTCATCCCAGTCACTGGAGAGTCGCTTTCACCCTCTTCCAGTCAGTAGCTTTGTTGTCCCCAATGTATGCTGCTTGACCTTGTTGAAGTCGACTGCCATCTTAGAAATTTTAAGGATGAAGGCAACATAACACTCACTGTATCCCTCTGCTAGTAAAGCCAGAATTAAGCCCTTCTTTTCCTCACTCAATAGTTTTTTTTTTCAACTCCTCTGGCATGGTTAAAAGTTATTTTTTCATTCCTATTACATTGGGGATATTACTAGCACTTGTTTGCCATCCAGATTATCCTATTGCAAGAGGATTGTGAACACCACAGCAGGGTTTTTTTTATATTTTCCTTCGTTAAATAAGATCTGATTCAGGTGATCACCTAATCAGAAGCACATTACCTAGAATGAGGTGTACTCTGGTTGGAATTCAACTGACACTGGAATGAAATGGCTGTCAGACATATAAGAATATATATATATATATATATATATTTATATATACAAGCTGAAGAGCCCGGCGCTGCCCGGGCATAGTAGCTAACTGTGGTTAGCTATAACAAATTATAATTATCCTCCATCCCATCTTCCCATGCCCATATACCCATCATACATATCCACCATCCCATAGGCCCGTGCCCATCTACCCATCATACATATCTTCCATCCCATAGTCGAGTGCCCATATACCCATCACACATCCTCCATCCCATAGTCCCATGCCCATATACCCATCATACATATTCTCCATCCCATAGTCCCATGCCCATATACCCATCATACATATTTGCCATCCCATAGTCGAGTGCCCATATACCCATCACACATCCTTCATCTCATAGTCCCATGACCATATACCCATCATACATATCCACCATTCCATAGTCCCGTGCCCATATACCCATCACACATCCTCCATCCCATAGTCAACCATTATGACATCATAATGAGCGGCGGGGCTTGCAACCTATGATGACATCAGCGTCACCATGGCAACCATTATGACATCATAATGAGGGGCGGGGTTTGATACACACACACTTTTTCCACATTATGTAGAAAGGGGCAAAATTGTTTCGTGAATTGGAACGCGCGGGGTTAAAATTTTGCCTCACAACATAGCTTAGGACACTCTCGGGGACCAGACGTGTGACTGTGCCAAATTTTGTGGCTGTAGCTGCGACGGTGCGGATGCCTATCCCGGACATACACACACACATACACACACATACATACATACACACTTGAGCTTTATATATTAAGCTAGCTGAATAGCCCGGCGCTGCCCGGGCCTAGCAACTAACTGTGGCTAGTTATAACAACTTATAATTATCCTCCATTCCATAGTCCCGTGCCCATATAACCATCATACATATCCACGATCCCATAGGCCCGTGCCCATATACCCATTATACATATCCTCCATCCCATAGTCGAGTTACCATATACCCATCACACATCCTCCATCCCATAGTCCCATGCCCATATACCCATCATACATATTCGCAAATCCCATAGTCGAGTGCCCATATACCCATCACACATCCTTCATCTCATAGTCCCATGCCCATATACCCATCATACATATTCTCCATCCCATAGTCCCATGCCCATATACCCATCATACATATCCGCCATCCCATAGTCCAGTGCCCATATACCCAACATGCATATTCGCCATCCCATAGTTAAGTGCCCATATACCCATCACACATTCTCCATCCATAGTCCCGTGCCCATATACCCGTCATACATATTCTCCATCCCATAGTCTAGTGCTGTCCTGGCATAGTAACTAACTGTGGTTAGTTATAACAAATTATAATTATCCTCCATCCCATAGTCCCATGCCCATATACCCATCATACATATTCGCCATCCCATAGTCGAGTGCCCATAAACCCATCACACATCCTTCATCTCATAGTCCCATGCCCATATACCCATCATACATATTCTCCATTCCATAGTACCATGCCCATATACCCATCATACATATTCTCCATCCCATACTCCCATGCCCATATACCCATCATACATATCCGCCATCCCATAGTCCCTTGCCCATATACCCGTCATACATATCCTCCATCCCATAGTCCAGTGCCCATATACCCATCACACATCCTCCAATCCTCCATCCCATAGTCCCGTGCCCATATACCCATCATACATATCTGCCATCGCATAGTCCCATGCCCATATACCCATCATACATATCCTCCATCCCATAGTCCAGTGCCCATATACCCATCACACATCCTCCATCCCATAGTCCCATGCCCATATACCCATCATACATATCCTCCATCCCATAGTCCAGTGCCCATATACCTATCACACATCCTCCATCCCATAGTCCCATGCCCATATACCCATCACACATCCTCCATTCCATAGTCCTATGCCCATATACCCATCACACATCCTCCATTCCATAGTCCCATGCCCATATACCCATCACACATCCTCCATCCCATAGTCAACCATTTTGACATCATAATGAGCGGCGGGGCTTGCAACCTATGATGACATCAGCGTCACCATGGCAACCATTATGACATCATAATGAGGGGTGGGGCTTGATACACACACACTTTTTCCCCATTATGTAGATGGGGCAAAATTGTTTGGTGAATTGGAAAGCGCGGGGTTAAAATTTCGCCTCACAACATAGCTTAGGACACTCTCGGGGACCAGAGGTGTGACTGTGCCAAATTTTGTGGCTGTAGCTGCGACGGTGCGGATGTCAATCCCGGACATACACACACACACACATGCACACACACATACATACATACACACACACTTGAGCTTTATATATTAGACTAGCTGAAGAGCCCGGCGCTGCCCGGGCATAGTAACTAACTGTGGTTAGTTATAACAAATTATAATTATCTTCCATCCCATAGTCCCGTGCCCATATACCCATCATACATATCCACGATCCCAAAGGCCTGTGCCCATATACCCATTATACATATCCTCCATCCCATAGTCGAGTGCCCATATACCCATCACACATCCTCCATCCCATAGTCCCATGCCCATATACCCATCATACATATCCACCATCCCATAGGCCCGTGCCCATCTACCCATCATACATATCTTCCATCCCATAGTCGAGTGCCCATATACCCATCACACATCCTCCATCCCATAGTCCCATGCCCATATACCCATCATACATATTCTCCATCCCATAGTCCCATGCCCATATACCCATCATACATATTTGCCATCCCATAGTCGAGTGCCCATATACCCATCACACACCCTTCATCTCATAGTCCCATGACCATATACCCATCATACATATCCACCATTCCATAGTCCCGTGCCCATATACCCATCACACATCCTCCATCCCATAGTCAACCATTATGACATCATAATGAGCGGCGGGGCTTGCAACCTATGATGACATCAGCGTCACCATGGCAACCATTATGACATCATAATGAGGGGCGGGGTTTGATACACACACACTTTTTCCACATTATGTAGAAAGGGGCAAAATTGTTTCGTGAATTGGAACGCGCGGGGTTAAAATTTCGCCTCACAACATAGCTTAGGACACTCTCGGGGACCAGACGTGTGACTGTGCCAAATTTTGTGGCTGTAGCTGCGACGGTGCGGATGCCTATCCCGGACATACACACACACATACACACACATACATACATACACACACTTGAGCTTTATATATTAGGCTAGCTGAATAGCCCGGCGCTGCCCGGGCCTAGCAACTAACTGTGGCTAGTTATAACAACTTATAATTATCCTCCATCCCATAGTCCCGTGCCCATATAACCATCATACATATCCACGATCCCATAGGCCCGTGCCCATATACCCATTATACATATCCTCCATCCCATAGTCGAGTGCCCATATACCCATCACACATCCTCCATCCCATAGTCCCATGCCCATATACCCATCATACATATTCGCAAATCCCATAGTCGAGTGCCCATATACCCATCACACATCCTTCATCTCATAGTCCCATGCCCATATACCCATCATACATATTCTCCATCCCATAGTCCCATGCCCATATACCCATCATACATATCCGCCATCCCATAGTCCCGTGCCCATATACCCAACATACATATTCGCCATCCCATAGTTAAGTGCCCATATACCCATCACTAGAGTTGAGCGATACCGTCCGATACTTCAAAGTATCGTATCGGATGGTATCGGCCGATCTTTAAAAAAAGTATCGGTATCGCCGATTCCGATACCGGAAGTCCCATTCAAGTCTATGGGACTTCCGGTATCGGAATAAGAAAAACCCTTTCCTGCCCTTGTACAGCCTCTCTGGGGTCTGTACGGGCCTTTCGGGGGGCTGTGCCGGCCTGCCAGGGGGTCTGTGCAGGCTCCGGTGGTCTGTGCCGGCCTGCCGGTGGTCTGTGCAGGCTCCGGGGGGCTGTGCCGGCCTGCCGGGGGGCTGTGCCGGCCTGCCGGTGGTCTGTGCCGGCCTGCCGGTGGTCTGTGCCGGCCTGCCGGTGGTCTGTGCAGGCTCCGGGGGTCTGTGCAGGCATCGTCCGATGGGACTACAAGTCCCATCGGGCGATGCCTGCTACCATGACAGTGATTGACACATTAGCCAATGATGGGACAGTAGTAGTCCCATCATCCGGCTAATGTGTTAAATGTAAAAAAAAAAAAAAAAAAAATTACATGCTACATACATACAACATGCATACTACATACATGCTACATTCATACTACATAAATACTACATGCAACATACATATTACATATATACTACATGCATGCTACATACATACTGCATGCTACATACATACCACATATATACTACATACATACTACATGCATGCTACATGCATGCTACATGCTACATACATAACATATATACTACATGCATGCTACATACATACTACATGCTACATACTACATATATACTACATGCATGCTACATACATACTACATGCTACATACTACATATATACTACATGCATGCTACATACATACTACATGCTACATACATACTACATATATACTACATGCATGCTACATACATACTACATGCTACATACATACTACATATATACTACATACATACTACATACATACTACATGCATGCTACATGCATGCTACATACATACCACATACATAACACATATATACTACATGCATGCTACATACATACTACATGCTACATACATACCATATACATACTACATGCATGCTACATACATACTACATGCATGCTACATACATACTACATGCTACATACATACTACATATATACTACATGCATGCTACATACATACTACATGCTACATACATACTACATATATACTACATGCATGCTACATACTACATGCTACATACATACTACATATATACTACATGCATGCTACATACATACTGCATGCTACATGCATGCTACATACATACTACATACATACTACATGCTACATACATACCACATATATACTACATACATACAATACATTCATACAATACATACATAGACATACAGTACATATAACATAGAGTAACATACTTACCAATACTTGTCACATTGTTCCCCGAAGCCATTGTCTTTTCCGGAATAAATATTAACTTAACAAACCACAAAAATACTCACCCACGATCCGAAGCAGTCCACGAGTGTGTCCCACGACGATCTTGGGTAGAGAACTGCAGCATCAGCTGTTGCTGCCGTTCTCTACGGGCTGCAGGAATCCAATGACGGAAGGTAGGTATCCTTCCGCACTGTATTCCTCCGCCAATTAAAAAAAAAAAAAGTCCCTAGTCTCACTTTATGCCATTGCTGTGTGGGAATTTCCCACGCAGCAATGGCATAAAGTGAGACTAGGGACTTTTTTTTTTTTAAGTGGCGGAGGAATACAGTGCGGAAGGATACCTACCTTCCGTCATTGGATTCCTGCAGCCCGTAGAGAACGGCAGCATCATCTGATGCTGCCGTTCTCTACCCAAGATCGTCGTGGGACACACTTGTGGACTGCTTCGGATCGTGGGTGAGTATTTTTGTGGTTTGTTATGTTAATATTTATTCCGGAAAAGACAATGGCTTCGGGGAACAATGTGACAAGTATTGGTAAGTATGTTACTCTATGTTATATGTACTGTATGTCTATGTATGTATTGTATGAATGTATTGTATGTATGTAGTATATATGTGGTATGTATGTAGCATGTAGTATGTATGTAGTATGTATGTAGCATGTAGTATGTATGTAGCATGCATGTAGTATATATGTAGTATGTATGTAGCATGCATGTAGTATGTATGTAGCATGTATGTAGTATGTATGTGGTATGTATGTAGCATGTAGTATGTATGTAGCATGCATGTAGTATATATGTAGTATGTATGTAGCATGTAGTATGTATGTAGTATGTATGTAGTATGTATGTGGTATGTATGTGGCATGTAGTATGTATGTAGCATGCATGTAGTATGTATGTAGCATGCATGTAGTATGTATGTAGTATGTATGTAGTATGTAGCATGTATGTAGTATGTATGTGGTATGTATGTAGCATGTAGTATGTATGTAGCATGCATGTAGTATATATGTAGTATGTAGTATGTATGTAGTATGTATGTGGTATGTATGTAGCATGTAGTATGTATGTAGCATGCATGTAGCATGCATGTAGTATGTATGTAGCATGCATGTAGCATGCATGTAGTATGTATGTAGGATGTATGTAGTATGTATGTAGCATGCAGTATGTATGTAGCATGTATGTAGTATGTATGTAGTATATATGTAGTATGTATGTAGTATATATGTAGTATGTATGTAGCATGTAGTATGTATGTAGCATGCATGTAGTATGTATGTAGCATGTAGTATGTATGTAGCATGCATGTAGTATGTATGTAGCATGTATGTAGTATGTATGTAGTATATATGTAGTATGTATGTAGCATGTAGTATGTATGTAGCATGCATGTAGTATGTATGTAGTATTTTTTTTTTTTTTAACATTTAACACATTATCCGGATGATGGGACTACTACTGTCCCATCATTGGCTAATGTGTCAATCACTGTCATGGTAGCAGGCATCGCCCGATGGGACTTGTAGTCCCATCGGACGATGCTTGCACAGACCTCCGGACATCAGCACAGCCCCCCGGCAGGCCGGCACAGCCCCCCGGCAGGCCGGTACAGACCCCCACAGGGTGCACAGACCACCGGCAGGCCGGCACAGCCCCCCGGCAGGCCGGTACAGACCCCCACAGGGTGCACAGACCACCGGCAGGCCGGCACAGCCCCCCGGCAGGCCGGTACAGACCCCCACCGGGTGCACAGACCACCGGCAGGCCGGCACAGCCCCCCGGCAGGCCGGTACAGACCCCCACAGGGTGCACAGACCACCGGCAGGCCGGCACAGCCCCCCGGCAGGCCGGTACAGACCCCGGGCAGTCCACAAAGCCCCCCGGCAGGCCGGCACAGCCCCCCGGAGGCCGGCAGAGACCCCCGGAAGGCCCGAAATGACGGCGCATCATGATGCGCACACACCGCGCATCATGATGACGTCAGTCTGTCAATCAACTTTGAACTTCCGATTCCGATGCCGAATTCCGATATTGAAAAAATATCGGAAGTCGGTATCGGAATTCCGATACAGCAAGTATCGGCCGATACCCGATACTTGCGGTATCGGAATGCTCAACACTACCCATCACACATTCTCCATCCATAGTCCCGTGCCCATATACCCGTCATACATATTCTCCATCCCATAGTCTAGTGCTGTCCTGGCATAGTAACTAACTGTGGTTAGTTATAACAAATTATAATTATCCTCCATCCCATAGTCCCATGCCCATATACCCATCATACATATTTGCCATCCCATAGTCGAGTGCCCATAAACCCATCACACATCCTTCATCTCATAGTCCCATGCCCATATACCCATCATACATATTCTCCATTCCATAGTACCATGCCCATATACCCATCATACATATTCTCCATCCCATACTCCCATGCCCATATACCCATCATACATATCCGCCATCCCATAGTCCCTTGCCCATATACCCGTCATACATATCCTCCATCCCATAGTCCAGTGCCCATATACCCATCACACATCCTCCAATCCTCCATCCCATAGTCCCGTGCCCATATACCCATCATACATATACACGATCCCATAGGCCCGTGCCCATATACCCATCATACATATCCTCCATCCCATAGTCGAGTGCCCATATACCCGTCATACATATCCTCCATCCCATAGTCCATTGCTGCTCGGGCATAGTAACTAACTGAGGTTAGTTATAACAAATTATAATTATCCTCCATCCAATAGTCCCGTGCCCATATACCCATCATACATATCCTCCATCCCATAGTCGAGTGCCCATATACCCATCACACATCCTCCATCCCATAGTCCCATGCCCATATATCCATCACACATCCTCCATCCCATAGTCCCATGCCCATATACCCATCACACATCCTTCATCTCATAGTCCCATGCCCATATACCCATCATATATATCCTCCTTCCCATAGTCCCGTGCCCATATACCCATCATACATATCTGCCATCGCATAGTCCCATGCCCATATACCCGTCATACATATCCTCTATCCCATAGTCCAGTGCCCATATACCCATCACACATCCTCCATCCCATAGTCCCATGCCCATATACCCATCATACATATCCTCCATCCCATAGTCCAGTGCCCATATACCTATCACACATCCTCCATCCCATAGTCCCATGCCCATATACCCATCACACATCCTCCATTCCATAGTCCTATGCCCATATACCCATCACACATCCTCCATCCCATAGTCCCATGCCCATATACCCATCACACATCCTCCATCCCATAGTCAACCATTTTGACATCATAATGAGCGGTGGGGCTTGCAACCTATGATGACATCAGCGTCGCCAAGGCAACCATTATGACATCATAACGAGGGGTGGGGCTTGATACACACACACTTTTTCCCCATTATGTAGATGGGGCAAAATTGTTTGGTGAATTGGAACGCGCGGGGTTAAAATTTCGCCTCACAACATAGCTTAGGACACTCTCGGGGACCAGACGTGTGACTGTGCCAAATTTTGTGGCTGTAGCTGCGACGGTGCGGATGTCAATCCCGGACATACACACACACACATGCGCACACACACATACATACATACACACACACTTGAGCTTTATATATTAGACTAGCTGAAGAGCCCGGCGCTGCCCGGGCATAGTAACTAACTGTGGTTAGTTATAACGAAATTATAATTATCCTCCATCCCATAGTCCCGTGCCCATATACCCATCATACATATCCACGATCCCAAAGGCCTGTGCCCATATACCCATTATACATATCCTCCATCCCATAGTCGAGTGCCCATATACCCATCACACATCCTCCATCCCATAGTCCCATGCCCATATACCCATCATACATATTCGCAAATCCCATAGTCGAATGCCCATATACCCATCACACATCCTTCATCTCATAGTCCCATGCCCATATACCCATCATACGTATTCTCCATCCCATAGTCCCGTGCCCATATACCCATCATACATATCCTCCATCCCATAGTCTAGTGCTGTCTTGGCATAGTAACTAACTGTGGTTAGTTATAACAAATTATAATTATCCTCCATCCCATAGTCCCATGCCCATACACCCATCATATATATTCGCCATCCCATAGTCGAGTGCCCATATACCCATCATACATATTCTCCATCCCATAGTCCCATGCCCATATACCCATCATACATATCCGCCATCCCATAGTCCCGTGCCCATATACCCGTCATACATATCCTCCATCCCATAGTCCAGTGCCCATATACCCATCACACATCCTCCATCCCATAGTCCCGTGCTCATATACCCATCATACATATCCACGATCCCATAGGCCCGTGCCCATATACCCATCATACATATCCTCCATCCCATAGTCGAGTGCCCATATACCCGTCATACATATTCTCCATCCCATAGTCCAGTGCTGCTCGGGCATAGTAACTAACTGTGGTTAGTTATAACAAATTATAATTATCCTCCATCCAATAGTCCCATGCCCATATACCCATCATACATACCCACGATCCCATAGGCCCGTGCCCATATACCCATCACACTTATCCTCCATCCCATAGTCGAGTGCCCATATACCCATCACAGATCCTCCATCCCATAGTCCCATGCCCATATACCCATCACACATCCTCCATTCCATAGTCCCATGCCCATATACCCATCATACATATTCGCCATCCCATAGTCGAGTGCCCATATACCCATCACACATCCTTCATCTCATAGTACCATGCCCATATACCCATCATACATATCCTCCATCCCATAGTCCCATGCCCATATACCCATCATACATATCCGCCATCGCATAGTCCCGTGCATATATACCCATCATACATATCCTCCATCCCATAGTCCAGTGCCCATATACCCATCACACATCCTCCATCCAATAGTCCCGTGCCCATATACCCATCATACATATCCTCCATCCCATAGTCCCATGCCCATATACCCGTCATACATATCTGCCATCGCATAGTCCCGTGCCCATATACCCGTCGTACATATCCTCCATCCCATAGTTGAGTGCCCATATACCCATCACACATCCTCCATTCTATAGTCCCATGTCCATATACCCATCACACATCCTCCATCCCATAGTCCCATGCCCATATACCCATCATACATATCCTCCATCCCATAGTCCCCTGCCCATATACCCATCATACATATCCGCCATCGCATAGGCCCGTGCCCATATACCCGTTATAATATCCTCCATCCCGTAGTCCAGTGCTCATATACCCATCACACTTAGCGTCATTGTCTTTTTGGAAGGTGAGCCTTCGGCCAAGTCCTCTGAAAGAGGTTTTCATCCAGGATATCTCTGTACTTGGCCACATTCATGTTTCCTTCAATTGCAACCAGTCGTTCTGTCCCTGCAGCTTAAAAACACCCCCAGAGCATGATGCTTCCATCAATATGTTTCATTGTTGGGATTATATTGGGTAGGTGATGAGCAGGAGGATCACAAGGAAATGGTCAGCATGTATCTTAATTATGAGTGTTTGCACAAAAGGGTCTGAATACTTATGACCATGTGATATTTCAGTTTTTATTTGTTAATAAATTTGCAAAAATGTCTACATTTCTGTTTCTGCACCCCATCTTGACTGGAAAAAAACAGCTTAATGAGAAAAAAATGAATTTTTTTGAATTTACCAAATGGATGCAATGAAACAAAGAGTGAAAAATTTAAAGGAGTCTGAATACTTTCCTCAACCACTGTAAAAAAAAAAAATATATATGTATATACATGTCAGTAATTTACAATGGAAGAAAATAACAGTAAATCCAACACACAGGATGGTCAATGTCAAATGCACAAAACAGATAACATAGGCTTGTTTCAGATTTGCGGAAGGCAGAGTTGCGCAGGGCTGCGCAGTTCCTCCATGAAGCTCCTCCCACTGCTGCACCTCTTCCGTTCAGCTCCGCCTATGTCTGCATGCGGCCTGCGTACCTATCTTTCGCATTGGTTACGCAGGCCGTGTGGATGTATGTGGATGTGTCCGCATGCGTCGTTTTGACGATGTGGCGACCTGCGCCGAATAAACATGTTGCAATTTGCTGTGGTTGCCGCATCGTCAAAGCGACACATGCGGAGGCATCCGCATACATCCGCACGTCCTGTGTACCCAATGTTAAAGATAGGTACGCAGGCCACATGTAGATGTAGGTGGGGCTGAATGGAGGAGGTTCGGCAGTGGGTGGAGCTTCACGGAGGAACTATGCAACCCTCTGCAGCTCTGCCGAACGCTAGTGTGAAACTAGCCATAATGATAGAAAATGTAAAATAAGAAAGATGAAGTGATTCAGGATCCAGCTCTAGAAGAATCATTTAGAGAACCATATTATCTACAGTAAGTTAGGCAATCTAAGTAAAAGGTATAAAAATATACAAAATAAAATCTCAACACATCTCAAGAAAGTTGAGACAGGCTTAACAAAAAGTTGAAAAAAGTAACTCATAGTAATGAAAGGGAGGGTCAATTTTCAATTATGTCACATGTCTGTATAAAAAGGACATTTTAGTGTGGCATATTTTTAGGATTCATTTTTCACATTTCTACCAAATTGCCTATTACTGAATTTGCCCACTGATCGATTATTATAGGAAAAGCCAAATGAGGCTCCAATAGTGAAGCACTGCCATTCAAAAAGGCATAAACCCAAAAGCATTTATTTTATCACAAGATTTCCAAAAAAAAGAGCAGTAAAAACAGTGTCTAAAACTCAGTCCAAAGGTATGTGTCTTATTCACTCGCCCAACTTGAGTTTCACCTACTCAGCTTCATCTGGGGTATAGCAAAAACATCAAGAAAAACTGAGAGTTTTTATCCCTCAGAAACAATATGTAAAGAAAAAGTAAAGTCATAAGAGTGTCTCGTCATATGTATATGTGGCGCCCCTGAGGGTCCGGTCACCACAGAGGTACTGCACCTCATTCAGAGGTGTGGTATCCCACCCTCAGATAAGGAGGGATCACCACCCAGAACTCCTAACACTGCACTCAACACACACACTAGCTAGTCAGGGCACCTGGGCGTACCCTTCGGGAGGATGGCCTCATCCCAGACAGGCTAGGAAAGGGTGTGGGGGGTTTGTGTAGAAGGTAGGTAGAGTGGGAGGAGCTTAGGTAGTGGAGTGATAGTTGGGCATCCAATCAGATTGAGAAAGGTGACAGTTGGTGGGAGGAGCTAGTTCTGAGGTAAATAGATCCTTCCAGAAACTAGTCAGTAGGTGACAGGACCAGCGAGAGAGCAGGATTGCTGTAGAGGACTGTGGGTGGAAGTGAGAGAAACATCTTGTTTATGCTCCTGGACTGGGAAGAAGGGGTCCTAGGGGCACGGGTAGTGCGACTGGCCACCCGTGGAGCCCGCATCCTGGAAGGGAAGGACCAGGCCAGACCAAGCGAGCCGGTCCCTGAAATTAGTGGAGGATTATAGGACTCAGCTAGGAAGCTGGAGGCTGAGGTAACTTTAAGTGCCTCAGCCACAGCCACAAGCACCCTCCAAAAGGCAGCGGTATGAGTAACGGACCTCGGGGCCTGACCCACGTCGCCTGAGGAGATCCGTGGCTGCCAGCTGGGGGCTACTACTTGGTCAGCCTTCCTTGCACTCCTTATGTCACTCCCCCGACTTGACATGTTCATGATATGTCAATAAATCAGTGAAACTTCCATCTCGATGAGTGCGACCTTTTCTCTTTGCATGGATTCCCAGGATTGACTGTTTCCAGGTCTGGCACCTGAGATTCCCAGCTGCTGGGCTTCTGCATGCCGCACATCATTTGAAGTTACACGGTAACAGCGGTGCTGTCCGCTTTTTATCTTGAGTTTTGTGACAAAAATAATAATGGTAAACACAGGGAAAAAAAAATAATGTAAATATAATGATGAAAAAAAAAAAATAAATAATAAATAATAAAATAATAATGCGATAAAGCATAAGTAATAAAGCCATGAAAAAAACACCAAAAAATAAAAGAACAAAAACAATTTTTTTTTTATATATACAAATATACAAAATAATAACACATATATGGCAGGAGTGGCTTGAAATGTAAACATGATGTAGAGATGGCTACAATCCAGAAGACAGTGGCACCATTCAAATGAGCAAATCATCAGCTGTGGTACTAAAAGCATAAAATACAAAAATATAAACAGTTAAATTCAAGAAGGATAAAAAGACCACAGAAAAAGATAACTAGATGCAAGGCCAAAGATATCCAACCTGACAGATGCATATACATACATGCATCTGCATATACATGTGCGTACACCCACATATGTGCACACATGTGTATAAGTAGTTGTCAAACAAAGGCAAAGAAAATTTATGCAAGAATAGAAAATGTATATTATAATGGAGCACAAGAAAGATGAGAAACTAAGTTTCTCATTTAATCCAGAGGGTGTCATTGTATCTAACCTTACAATCCATTTACATTCAAGTTGAGATAGTTTACGGTTTAAATTGCCACCCCTGATTCCCCCGTGGACACGGTCAATGCCCCATACCCTAAGTCAGGGTTGCATCCATGTTTAAGCCTAAAGTGGCGTGGGACAGTTTTCAAAGAGGCTATGTCATCAGTGGTTGAAGCCGCAATAATATTCCTCGCATGCTCCCTGGGAAACATAATGATTCTTCACTAATAGATCTTTAAAATAATTACTTTTTCTGGCTGTCAGAAGAGGTCTTTCCAGTAGTGCCCAACTTAATACAGAATCAACCTTTAAGACAGGCCAGTGTTTATTCAGAATTCCTCTGATAGCATTCCACCATTCCACCATTCCACCTATTATTATAGGTTGAGATAAACCTAATAGTATGAGTGTCATCAGTTCTCCCCCTGTTGCCAGACAGGGGGTGGCCACGATTGGATGCTTTGGAACGTTGATAACCATGTTTTATGCAGTGCCTGCTGTATCCCCATGCAAGAAATCTAGAGCGAAGGTCAGCAGCCTGAGTCTCAAAACGCTCCATGGTGGAACATAAGCGTCTGATCTTCAGGAACTGACCAATCAGTATAGCCTGCACTGTACATTGGGGATGAGCAGATGAAGCATGCAACAGTGCATTGACAGATGTCTCTTTCCTATACACATCAGTCTGGGTCTCAAGGCCACTGGAAATCTCAATCTGGATGTCTAAAAAAATCGATTCTCTGCTTGTGGAACTTATGGGTCAATCTGATATTATACACATTATTATTAAATTGTGACATAAAGGCACAATAAATTGTGACATCAATGCCCTGCCAGATGATCAGCAAGTCATCAATATACCGGTATCAGCACTGCACATGGAGGACGGCTGGGGCACCACCCCCAAACAACTCTCTCTCCCAAAAACCGAGAAAGAGGTTGGCATAGGATGGCGCACAGGCCGCCCCCATGGCGGTGCCCCGCCTCTGTACAAAGAAGCGGTTTTTAAAGGTAAAAAAATTGTGCCGAAGGATGAACTCCAAAAGTTCCAAAATCAGAGATCGAAGTGGTACATCCAGGTTGCTGGTATGCAAGAAAAATTCCCCGAGGAAGCGAGGTGCGAAACGCGTGTCGGGGTGTTTGTGTGACGTGGTGACATCTTTCACAATGGGTAAGGGGACTCCTGCTTTATATAGTTACTATTGTTAACGCTGCTTGAATGATTGCATTGTGCTTGCTTCCCTTTACATAGGGAGCCTTTGTCTTTACTTTACCTTTCTTTACCCCTGTTCACCTCTGTGCTATGAGGTGGTATTTGTATGCATTAACAATATAGCCATTGTTTTATATACCTAGATGGGAGTTTCTGGCCCCTATCTATTTACATAAGTCCCCACGCCACTATCACGGCTGCATCACTGTCTGCATTTTTTATATGTATTCTACCTTTCGTAATTTTTTTTGTAAATCTGTACATCATTATGTCTTGTCTTTGGTGAATTTTTGGTATTTAATAAAGTGAATTTTTGACGAGACACTCTTATGACTTTACTTTTTCTTTATATATTGTTTCTGAGGGATAAAAACTCTCAGTTTTTCTCGATGTTTTTGCTATTGGATGGAGAGTATCCCTAAATCAAATTAAATTATGGTATCTTTGTATATCCATGTTCCTGGCTATGTATTTATTATTTCATCTGGGGTATGTCTATATATAATAAATTAGCCATATCAAAATGTAACACTGAGTGTTAAAAATCTAATGTCCACAGTTGGCGTCATCCACAGTGAATCATCTAAACATTAAACTGATGAAAAAATTATGAAAAATAACCACAAAAAAGTAAAACTATTTCAAGTAAATGTTTACCTTTACCAATTATAATATATGAGTATGATCATCAGAATTCCCTATCTCAACTATTAAGTAAGATTTAAGGGACCAAAGGAGTTTTAGCAAAAAAGAGTAAATTTTATTATACAAAAGTTAAAAACAGTCACAGAGTATGCGATGATAACCGCGTCTGTCGCAATGCATACTATGCAGCAACGGTCTTGCTGTTTGCTGTAGCAGATTCTACCCGTATTTTTTGTGAGTGTATTTCAAATTCTGGTAAAAGAAATATTTTCTACTACTTGTCCTACATTAAATTATTAAAGTGATTACTATAGCATCCTTGAGTGTATTTGCATTAAATGGATGCGATTTACTATTGAATATTGTGAGGGAGAATAATCTGTTACTATTACCTCTCTCACATTGACTTATGTATTCTAGATGTTACTTATTGCCTATATCTATCACTGCCTGCGTTAGCATTGATACTCTGTGACTGTTTTTAACTTTTGTATAATAAAATTTACTCTTTTTTGCTAAAACTCCTTTGGTCCCTTAAATCTTACTTAATAGTTGAGATAGGGAATTCTGATAATCTATATTGTTTGCTGAGTTGTGCTAATACTTGTTTCCCACTAATAGGGGATTTCTTGGTACTTATTGTATACGAGTATGATGTCAGAAAAATAAAGCAAGTTTGTAAACGTAGTACTGAAAAATGTGAAAAACTTTAACGACAAGGAAGAAAAATTAATGACATTTTTTTTTTAAGTAAATGAATAAAATCATAAAGGGAATGATGTATTAAACAATCATACCAGAAAGTATAAATGGTTTATACTATCTAAATCTAAACATGATTTTAATTGTAAATCCACATTCAGACCCTTCGGAGAGAGTGTCTCTAAAGTATAGATGCAAAAGCTCTACTGTAAATAAATGTCCCTAATAGGGTCTCCCTCTATGCAATATCCAATGAAAATCTTTTTTTTAACTATTAGTCTGCCAGAATTATGCTTTTGGTACTTTTTATAATAAAGAAAGCTTTGCCTTCTATCCTTTATGTTTCAACATATCAAGAAATCTTAAAAAAAAATAGATGCAGTAACCATTTTTATTGTACGAAGTAGAGGAAAACTATACAAATTGCTTAACAATCTAATATAATTTTAAGCATATGATATAGAATATTCTATAAATGTAAAAGAATATAGTTTTCAGTCTAGTTTTACATTAAAGGACTTTTATAAAATATTGGTGTCAGTAATCCCTTATATACCATTATTTTCTTGAATAAATGTTTGCTTGTACTATTCTAGCAATATCTATGTAACTAAAACAAACCTACCATTTTTCATTGTAGCACAAGCATTATGTTGTTTTGGTTTTATTGAAAACCTTTGTAATGAAAGTCTATAAAAGAAAATCAATTGTAGCTATTGATGTTTGTCACTATGTTCAAATCCAGAGAAAATTGAAACAAGAATAACTTAACATTAGAACAAAAATGCATAAACTCAGTACATATTACCTTCTGCTCTTTTTATGGACCTATTATTTCTGTCTGACATTTTTTTCTTATTTATGATATAATTTTCCTTGGTGCACTTGACTGGCAAGAACATCCATAAATAATCAAAGGAAAATTGTAAATAGAGGATTGATTTATGAGAAATATATTTAATCTTTAAAATTTTCATAGAAGATTCATTTTAAATATCTAAATATATTTCTTTATGATTTTCATAAAAATGAATAAACACCTCAGTGACATAATGTAGGGTATAGCTGAAAACTTGGTTTTCAAGGGTGGGGAGAACTTTGGTTGTCTACAACTGAAATGAACATCAAGTAGAACTCCAGAACTCCTGTTCTCATTATAGTCATTAATTTATATAACCCCAACATATTCTGCCGTACTTTACCATGCAGGGAGCTTATGTAAAGACAAAACCAATACAGAATAATGAGCTAATCAAAGACTCAATAGGAGTGTGGGTACTTTTCGTAAATGATTGGAATCTATGGAGAAACAGTGCAAAGACTATGGTAAATAGTGTTCAAAGAGGTCAATTCGAAAAGAAAAATTAGGACTAGAAATAAAAAGGAGTTAGATTAAAAAATGTTAAAGGCCTGTCTAAAAAGATGTGTTTCCAGGGCGCCGTATAACTGTGGAAATTGGGAATTAATAGAATTGTCTAAAGTAGCAAAGTTAAGAGAACTTGCGCAGTGGAAGAAATACTTGGAGATAGGAGATAGAAGAAAGGATTATGGAGAAAGTAAAGGTACTGTCACACTAAGTGATATCGCTAGCAATATCGCTATAACTTGTGACGTTATAGCGATATTGCTAGCGATATCGCTATATCTGATACTTACCTACGACCCGCTGCTTATCGCTGATCACGCGAGAACGTCCAGGACTGTTTCTCGTCGTCAGCTTCCTGCTGTGACGACGAGCGACGCGTGGAGCCGGGCGGGAGGACGCAGGATCGCCTGGTGTGACAGGTAAGTAGCGACCCCCATCCCCAGCGATGTCGCTGGTGAGATGTGCCTGTGTGGCAGCTCACTAGCGACCACTTAGCGATGCACCAGCGATCCTGACCGTGTCATATCGCTGGTCGGGATCGCTGGTACATCGCTAAGTGTGACAGTACCTTTAGTCTACATTGAGAGCAATTATAGGGTGGTAGGTGAGGGAAGAGATATTGGGAAGAGAGACAGCTTTGTGGGTAAGAGCGAGTAGTTTAAATTAATTTCTGTAGTAGATACGTGACCAATGCACTGAATGGCACAGGGCGGAGACACTGGAGTAGCAGCGGAACAGAATGACTATGCTGGTTGCTGCATTCATGATTTATTGGAGAGGGATGACTTTAGAGAGAGATTAGTAGTGACTAGGGCCGGTATTAGGGACAGGCAGACTAAGCATCTGTCTAGGGTCCCCACTAATAGCGGCACACCACGTGGCCACTATGGGGCCCCCGCATTTAACTGTATGAGCATCATAGATGCCGATACAGTTGAAAGCAATGATGGAGGAAAAAACGTCAGATGATGCTTCCTCCCCTATCATTTGTGAGTGTGCGATGATGTCACCATGCTGTGTACAGTACGTGGTGGCCATAATGCTGCAGGACTGTTAGGCTGCGTTATATTTATGTGGGGGCTGCATTATATTCTATAGAGGTGCTGCATTCTGAATTTATTGGCAAGGGATGAAGTTAAAGAAAGAGAGAAAAATAGTGACCAAAGCCGGCATTAGGGGCAGGCTTCTGCCTAGGACCCAAGCTAATAGTTGCACACCACTCGGCCGTGAGATTTTGAGTGCAAACCTCCTTCCATCAGCAAGGGCATTGAAGATGAAACGTGGATGGGTCTTTCAGCATGATAATGATCCCAAGCACATCGCCAGGGCAACAAAGGAGTGGCTTCATAAAAAGCATATGAAGGTCCTGGAGTGGCCTAGCCAGTCTCCAGATCTCAACCCCATAGAAAACCTTTGGAGGGATTTGAAAGTCCGTGTTGTCCAGCGACAGGCCCAAAACATCACTGCACTGCTCTAGAGGAGATCTGCATGGAGGAATGGGCCGACCATGTGAAGACTTACGGAAAACGTTTGTCCTCTGTCATTGCCAGCAAAGGATATATAAAAAAATTGAGATGAACTTTTGTTAATGACGAAATACTTATTTTACACCATAATTTGAAAAATAAATCTTGCCAAATCAGACAAGGTGATTTTCATGATTTGTTTTCCCATTTTGACTCTCATAGTTATGGTCTACCTATGATGTCAATTACAGGCCTCTCTCTTCTTTTTAAGTGGGAGAACTTGCACAATTGGTAACATAGTAACATAGTAACATAGTTATTAAGGTTGAAGGAAGACTTTAAGTCCATCTAGTTCAACCCATATCCTATCCTAACTTGCCCTAACATGTTTATCCAGAGGAAGGCAAACAGTAAGCTTCACATTGGGTAAAAAAATTTCCTTCCCTACTCCATATTTGGCAATCAGACTAGCTCCCTTGATTAACGCAATATTAAGGAAACTAGTGTATATACCCTATAATATTATACTTTTCAAGAAAGGCATCCAGTTCCTTCTTAAATTTTAGTAGGGAATCACTCATTACAACATCATATGGCAGAGAGTTCCATAGTCCCCCTGCTTTTACAGTAAAGAATCCACGTCTGTGATTATGCTGAAACCTTCTTTCCTCCAGACGTAGAGGATGCCCCCTTGTCCCCATCACAGGTCTAAGAGTAAAAAGATCATTAGAAAGGTCTTTGTACTGTCCCCTCATATATTTATACATTGTAATAAGATCACCCCTAAGCCTTCGATTTTCCAAACTAAATAACCCCTAGTGTAATAACCTGTCTTGGTATTGCAGACCCCCCAGTTCCCTAATAAACTTGGTCACTCTTCTCTGCACCCGCTCCAGTTCAGCTATGTCTTTCTTATACACCGGAGACCAGAACTGTACGCAGTATTCTAAGTGTGGTCGCACTAGTGACTTATATAGAGGTAAAATTATGTTCTCCTCATGAGCATGTATGCCTCTTTTCATGCATCCCATTATTTTATTTGCCTTTGCAGCAGCTGCCTGACACTGGCCACTAAATGTGAGTTTGTCGTCCACCCATACACCCAGGTCTTTTTCAGTGACAGTTTTTCCCAGTGTTTTACAATTAAGCACATAATTATACATCTTGTTTGTTCTACCCAAGTGCATGACCTTACATTTATCCCCATTAAAGCTCATTTGCCATTTATCAGCCCAAGCTTCTAGTTTACATAAATCCTCCTGTAATATAAAATTGTCCTCCTCTGTATTGATTACCCTGCAGAGTTTAGTGTTATTGCAAATATTGAAATTCTACTCTCTATGCCCCCTACAAGGTCATTAATAAATATGTTAAAAGAAGTTGGCCCAATACTGACCCCTGTTGTACCTCACTGTTAACCGTGACCCAGTCCGAGTGTACTCCATTAATAACCACCCTTTGTTTCCTATGCCTGAGCTAGCTCTTAACCCACTTACACATATTTTCCCCTATCCCCATTGTTCTCATTTTATGTATCATCCTTTAGTGTGGCACCGTATCAAAAGCTTTTGAAAAGTCCATGTACACCACGTCCACTGCATTCCCTTGGTCCAGTCCTGAACTTTCCTCTTCATAAAAGCTTATCAGATTAGTCTGACAGGAACGGTCCCTTGTAAACCCATGTTGATATTGGGTCATGATGTTATTCTTCTTCACATACTCCAGTATAGCATCTCTTAGAAAACCCTCCAGAATTTTACTCACAGTTGAGGTTAAGCTCACTGGCCTATAATTTCCAAGTTCAGTTTTTGTCCCCTTTTTGAATATTGGCACCACATTTGCTTTATGCCAGTCCTGTGGTACAGACCCTGTTATTATGGAATCTTTAAAGATTAAAAATAATGGTCTATCTATGACTGTACCTAATTCCTGCAGTACTCGGGGGTTTATCCCATCCAGGCCTGGGGATTTGTCAATTTTAGTGATTTTTAGACACCGCCGTACTTCCTGTAGCGTTAAGCAGGTGACATTTAATGGAGAATTTTTGTTATCAATGATCATGTTATCCGTCATGGGATTTTCTTGTGTAAATACTGTTGTAAAAAGTCATTTAGCATATTGGCTTTTTCCTCATCCTCATCCACTATTTCACCCAGACTATTTTTAAGGGGGCCAACACTATCATTTTTTAGTTTCTTACTATTTATGTAGTTAAAGAATATTTTGGGATTATTTTTACTTTCTCTGGCAATGAATCTCTCTGTCTCAATCTTTGCTGTCTTGATTTGCTTTTTACAGATTTTATTTAATTTTCTGTATTTATTTAATGCCTCATCACTACCTACTTGCTTTAATTCTCTAAATGCTTTATCTTTGTCACTTATTGCGCCCCTTACAGCTCTATTTAGCCATAGTGGTTTCCTCCTATTTCTAGCAGGTTTATTCCCATACGGTATATATTGTGCACAGGTCCTATTCAGGATGCTAATAAACCTCTCCCATTTTCTTTGTGTATTTTTATGTCTCAGGATATCGTCCCAGTTAATTGCACCAAGATCATCTCTCATCCGTTGGAAATTTGCTTTCCTGAAGTTTAGTGTCCTTGTAACCCCTCTACTACACATCTTATTAAAGGACACCTGAAAACTTATTATTTTGTGATCACTATTACCCAAGTGACCCTCAACCCTTATATTTGATATGCGGTCTGGCCTGTTGGTTAATATTAGGTCTAGCAGTGCCCACCTCTTGTTGGGTCCTGAACCAGTTGTGAAAGGTAATTGTCTCTCATAGTTGTCAGGAATCTATTGCCTTTGCTGGAACTGCAGGTTTCAGTTCCCCAATGTATTTCAGGGTAGTTGAAGTCCCCCATAATAATGACTTCTCCTTGAGTCGCTGCTTCATCTATTTACTTTATGAGGGAGGATATTCTCTGTTGCTTCCATTATTTTTGGAGACTTATAACAAACCCCTATCAGTAATTTATTATTTTTTCCCCCTCCCCTTATCTCCACCCACAGGGACTCTACATTTTCATTAGATTCATATATATAATCACGCAGGATGGGTTTTAAGGATGATTTTACATATAAACACACTCCTCCCCCTCGCTTATTCATACGGTCTTTTCTGAACAGACTATAGCCCTGTAAATTAACCGCCCAGTCATGGCTCTCATCCAGCCAAGTCTCAGATATCCCCACCATGTCATACTTATGTTCCAACAAAATTCTAATTCCTCCATTTTGTTGGCGAGGTTTCTGGCATTAGTATACATGCACTTTATGTATCTCTCTGTACCTCTATTCTTTCTTAAATTATTAACTGTTCTAACCCCACCCCCCATGCCACTCCCACCCCCAATTTCATTATTTGTGCCCAGGTCTCTAGCTGCACTGTCTTCCCCTCTTATAAAAGGAATACCCTCCCCCGTCCCTAGTTTAAACTCTCCTCCAACCTTCTAGCCATTTTCTCCCCGAGCACAGCTGCACCATCCCCATTGAGGTGCAGCCCGTCCCTAGCGTAGAACCTGTAGCCAACTGAGAAGTTGGCCCAGTTCTCCAGGAACCCAAACCCCTCCTTCCTACAGCAATTCCTGAGCTTCTTATTAACCTCCCTAATCTCCCATTGCCTCTCTGGTGTGGCACGTGGTACCGGAAGTATTTCCGAAAATACCACCTTCGAGGTCCTTGCTTTAAGCTTGCAGCCTAATTCCCTGAAATCATCTTTAAGGACCTTCCACCTACCTCTTGTCAGGATCCTGTCAGCGCCAGCGTGCTGCCTCCGCTAAGCAGGGACTCACCCGCACTGTAGGGGGGCCCGGGGTCAGGTACAGCCAGAAAGTACAGATACACAGGACCTGTGGACGCTGAAGTTTAGCAAGCAGTCACAGGACCTACGGTCCTGTGACTGCAAGGGGGCGGGGCTTAGCATCCTGCTTTCAGAGATGGCAGGACACTATACAGAAATACTCAGAGTCAGGCAAAACGGAGGTCATACACAGAGATATCAGTAAACTACCAGGGATGAGACAGAATGGATAGTCAGGGCCAAGCAGAAGTCAAAACCAAACAGACATAGAAGGTACCAAACAGAATCCAAAGCAATATCCAGAGAACAGACTGAGTCGTACACAAAGAATCAAGTAACCAGAACACAGCACAAACACACTCAGGGGTCACCACACAATGCCAAGGGCGAAAGTATAACTGACAGGGATAGGAGCATCCTGAGGCTATAAGAAGCCTCTCCCAGAACCAGGGAGAGGCCACAATCATAGCCCCAGGTGTGCAGGTAAGCCTGCACTGGGATCACAACCTTTAACCCCAGAAATGCCAGTCATCAGCACTGGTTCCAGACATTAACCCCACGTGTGCGAGTCAAACCCGCACTGAGATCATGACACCTCTAACTTTGTAATTTGTGCCAATGTGCACCATGACCGCTGGATCCTCAACAGCACCTCACAGTAATCTGTCAACCAGATCAGCGATGTGTCGGACTCGAGCGCCAGGTAGGCAGCACACCGTTCGAAGATCCCTGTCTTTGTGACAGATTGCCCTATCTGATCCCCTAATAATTGAGTCCCCCACTACAGCACCTTTCTGGCCTGCCCTGCTCTCCTATTTCCCCCCTTACTGGAGCAGACACTCCTCCGGCTATCAGAGGACATGCCTTGCTGCAGCAGTGCTACTCCTGCACTGACACTCCCCTCATCTGCCAACTTAGCAAACTTATTGGGGTGTGCCAGATCAGGACTAGCCTCCCTGGTGCTCTTCCCTCTACCCCACCTTCTAACTGTCACCCAGCTAGCTGCTTCACTGTCCTGCAGCTCCAACCTAGCATCCCCCCTCATCTATCCCATTGAGCATCTGCTCAGTGAGCAGAAGACTCCTTTCCATATTGTCTATGGATCTCAGTGTTGCCAGCTGCACATTTAGTGGCTGACTAAATACTTTTTTCCCTACTGTATATATATATATATATATATATATATATATATATATGTGAGTATGTGGTGGCCATAATACTGCAGGACTGTGGGGCTGCATTATTTTCTATGTGGTTGCTGCCTTATATGCTATGTGAGGCTGCCTTATACTCTATGAGGGGGCTGTATTATACTCTATGAGGGGGGCTGCTTTTACTCTCTTACATTGTACTCTATGAAGGGGCTGCATTATACTCTATGGGGGCTTCTTTATACTCTATGGGGTGGCTGCATTATACTCTATGAGCGGGCAGCATTATAATGTATGTGGTGGCTGCATTATACTCTATGAGGGGGCTGAATTATACTTTATGAGAGAGCGGCATTATACTCTGGAGTGGCTGCATTATACTCTATGTGGTGGCTGCATTATACTATGAGGGGGGCTGCATTATACTCTATCATACTATTGGGAGTGCATTATACTATATGTACTATATGGGACCTGCAGTATATCATATCAAGAACAATGGGGAACACATTTTGTAGTAGTTTAGGTGTTATGTTATGAGAAGTATACAATTGGGTGCCATCAGAATAGACATGATCCTGATAATCACCTCTGTTGATACATTGTCCAATAAGAGCTGTGTAAGGATAATAATGGAGAGAAGATAGGAGTAAACCCTGAGGAACCTAGACAGAGAAGAGGAAAAGAAGTTGAGCAGTTACTGTTAATATCTGTTTATTCTTACTTTATGCCGGGTTAACATTGATTATCATTTGATCCATTGCATTGCTGTTCAACATTACTGATACACTACTGAATATTGCAATTCTCACAATTACATAGAAGAGACAGGCTAAACGAAGACAACTCTTTTTAGCCAACTACATGACAAATTAGCAACCATACTTACCACATGATTGGCTAAATACTGTGTATGATAAGCAGGACTTGTGTTTCCCTGAAATTTAGATACATTATTCTCATTCACAACAAGACAAGTAAATTACAGATAAGTCTCATATTATTAACCCCATTCGTGACCAGGCCAATTTTTAAAATTCTGACCAATGTCACTTTATGTGGTCATAACTCTGGAATGCTTCAACAAATCCCAGTGATTTTGAGAATGTTTTTTCATGGCAAATTATAATTTATGATAGTGGTAAATTTAGATTGATATATTTTACGTTTATTTATAAAAAATATCAGAAACTTGACAAAAATGTAAAAAAAAAATTGCAATTTTCAAACTTTGAATGATTATCCCTTTAATCCAGATAGTCATACCACAGAAAAACATGAATAAATAACATTTTCCTCATGCCTGCTTTACATCAGCACCATCTTTAAAACGCTAATTTATTTTGTTAGCCGTTTAGGTGGTTTAAAAATGTAGCAATAATTTTTCATTTTTTCAAGGAAATTTACAAAATTTATTTTTTTGAGGGACCTATCCAAGTTTGAAGTGCCTTTGGGGGTGCTATATATTGGAAACCCCAAACATGATACCATTTTAAAAACAGCACCCCCTGACATATTGAAAACTGCTGTCAGGTAGTTTATTGACCCTTCAGGTGATTTTCAGGAATTAATGCAAAGTGGTATAGAAGGAATGAAAAAATGTTTGTTTACCACCTAAAAGTCACTAGCTTCTGAACTGACCGCTATAGCCGGGAGACTCTAAGGCCGCTATTTGGCCATGAACTGCTATGGCAAACATCAGGACCACACAATCATGATCTCGGTGTGTCAATTAGATTAAAGTGCAAGCCCCCATAATCTATTAACCATTTATTTGATGTCACAAAACTCAAGATAAAAAGCGGACGGCACCGCTGTTACCGTGTGACTTCAAATGATGTGCGGCATACAGAAGCCCAGCAGCTGGGAATCTCGGGTGCCAGACCTGGAAACAGTCAATCCTGGGAATCCATGCAAAGAGAAAAGGTCGCACTCATCGAGATGGAAGTTTCACTGATATATTGACATATCATGAACATGTCAAGTCGGGGGAGTGACATAAGGAGTGCAAGAAAGGCTGACAACGGCCGTATCGCGCTGCTCGAGCGCTTCAACGGGTCTCGAGCAGCGCGATACGGCCGTTGTCAGCCTTTCTTGCACTCCTTATGTCACTCCCCCGACTTGACATGTTCATGATATGTCAATATATCAGTGAAACTTCCATCTCGATGAGTGCGACCTTTTCTCTTTGCATGGATTCATTTATTTGATGTAGTCACTTTTGACAGCAGCAACTAAGAGGTTAAACAGATATGGATGGTGCCAACACCGATCATTTGTGATACAGCAAGTTGTCAGATATAGTGGCCAGCCGACAGCTGCTGGATTGTCACCTGTGTGGGGATGATATTCCCATATATCTCAGGTCAGTAAATATATGTATTTGCTGTCATGAAGGGGTTTTAAAGGACCCAATGTTTATTTTTGTAGGAATAACGGTATGTTGAGATGGACCTGATGGCAGCATTAAATGACTGCTGATCGATAAATATTTGCCAAAGAGTGGTCATTTAAAAGTCTGTTTACAGAGTCAGAACCCGCTAAATGTTGTTCACTGATCAATCTATATTTGATCGTTCTGTGTGCATAGGCTGCCTTTGTTCTTGGCAGTGCAGGTCCAGTTTTCATATGGAGATGTGCTGCAGAGAACAATGCTTTTTATGCTTGCTTAAAAATCATTTAAAGGGAATCTGTCACCCTTTTTTTGAGATATCATATAATGATATCATTCAATTGTGTGTCACATAAGGATTCTCTTAGTACTTTTGCTTCCCCCTGACCCCGCACCTTTCATGCAGAAATACCTTTTTTATATCGGTTCAGATGTATGTAAACTGCCGCTGTCCGGTCCGCTGGGCGGAGCTTATTTAACTGCTCTCCCCCTCCCTGTCTTGTTCTATGCATTTCTTCTTGTGTAGAGCAAGACGGGGGGAGGAGCAGTTGAATAAGCCCCCCCATCAGACCTGACCGTGGCAGTTTACATACATCTGAACCGGTATAAAAAAAGGTATTTATGCATGAAAGGTGCGGGGCCAGGGGGAAGCAAAAGTGCTAAGAGAATCCTTATGTGACACACAATTGAATGATATCATTATATGATATATCAAAAAAGGGGTGACAGATTCCCTTTAATCAGATGAACACACATTTTGCTTGCTCACTGATAGATTAGAAGCTTATTTACACTGCAATATTTTCGTGAAATGAGGGTTCCTAGGAACGTTCATTATTTTTCAGTGTTAATGCACCTTAAGAGGTGACATGTCACTTCTAATACTGCAAAGAGCAACTTTTGAATCCTAGCCCTAAATAGTATTTTAGATAATAATTATGGTCAGGCTCCGTCTGGCCTGGCGTGGTACCAGGTAAATGCCCAGTGGGCCCCGAGGGTCGCTGGGGCCCTTTAAAAATGCTGCCCCTTTAAATGAGGTGGCCCTTTAAGAGCACATCCCATGATTTGCAGCCGGGATGCGCGTGCACATACCATAGCGTGGCGCCGCGCGTAACCCGCTCTTCGGCGGCAGCACAGGAGTCCCGGCTGCAGGGTACCCTGTTCCACACTCCGGGCCCGCGGCTTCTCCCATCTACACACGTGTTATGCGTGGGCCGTGTGCTGCTCCTCCACTGCCGGAGATGGCGCCTCCGCCGCTCTCATCACCACCCGTACAGCTGCTCCTCTCATGAATGTGCCGGGGAGAGTCTCCAGAAAGCCGCAGTCACTGCTCCCTCCTGTACACACAGCAGACGAGCCGCCAGGCATCGGTGCGGGGATAGATCGACATTGTGGGTGCAGGCGATCTCAGGCTAGCAATGAAGCGCCATACTATCAGTATACAGTGTGGCAGAGGTCAGTAGTGAGGTCATTAGAGGTCAGAAGTGACCATGCGCCATATACCTCAGCAGGTTTCTTGGGGCCCCATGGTGGTACGGAGAGGAGCCGTGTGTGTACGACGTGTATGGAGAGGTGCCGTGTGTGTGTACGAGGTGTACGGAGAGGAGCCGTGTGTGTACGAGGTGTACGGAGCGGAGCCGTGTGTGTACGAGGTGTACGGAGCGGAGCCGCATGTGTATGGGGTGGACAGAGAGGAGCCACATGTGTATGGAGAGAAGCTGCGTGTGTACGAGGTGGACAGAGAGGAGCCACGTGTGTACGGAGCGGAGCCGCTTGTGTACGAGGTGTATGGAGCAGAGCCGCGTGTGTATGATGTGTACGGAGCGGAGCCATGTGTGTACGGAGCGGAGCTGTGCGTGTACGGAGCGAAGCCGCACGTGTGCGAGGTGTATGGAGTGGAACTGCGCGTGTACAAGGTGTACAGAGCGGAGTTGTGCGTGTATTTTGGCATGGAGGGGCCCCATTTGAAGGTTTGCACTGGGGCCCATAACTTTGTAGTTATGCCACTGCATGTGGGACTGTGCTGTATACCATGGTGCTGTGCTGTATACCATGGCGCTGTGCTGTATACCATGTGGGGCTGTACTGTATACAATGGGCCTGTGCTGTATACCATGTGGGGCTGTGCTGTATACCAATGGGGGGCTGTGCACCATGTGGGACTGTGCTATATACCATGGTGCTGTGCTACATACCATGTGGGGCTGTGCTATATAACATGTGGGGCTGCACTATATACCATGTGGGGCTGTGTTATATACCATGTGGGGCTGTGTTATATACTTTGTGTCTTGCTATATACTATGTGGCAGTGTTATATACCATGGGTGATACATTATACATTATATTCTATGGGGGAGGCTGTGTTATGTATTATGGGGGGCTACATTATATTCTATGGGGAGGTGGGCTGTATTATATTCTATTCGTGGCTACATTATATTCTATGGGGGGCTGTATTATCTTTATTATATTCTATGGTAGGCGATCGCATCATACTCTATGAAGGGGTTACATTATACGAGGAGGCTACATTGTATTCTATGGGGGGCTGGATTATATGTTATGGGGGGCTAGATTATATTGTATGGAGGTTTTATTATACTTTATGAGGGGGCTACATTATATTCTATTGGGGCTGCATTATACTATACAGTTTTGGCCAAAAGTATTGACACCCCTGCAATTCTGTCAGATAATACTCAGTTTCTTCCTGAAAATGATTGCAAACACAAATTCTTTGGTATTATTATCTTCATTTCATTTGTCTAAATGAAAAAACACAAAAAGAATTGTCCTAAAGCCAAATTGGATATAATTCCACACCAAACATAGAAAAGAGGGTGGACAAAAGTATTGTCACTGTTCGAAAAATCATGTGATGCTTCTCTAATTTGCGTAATTAACAGCACCTGTAACTTACCTGTGGCACCTAACAGGTGTTGGCAATAACTAAATCACACTTGCAGCCAGTTGACATGGATTAAAGTTGACTCAACCTCTGTCCTGTGTCCTTGTGTGTACCAAATTGAGCATGGAGAAAAGAAAGAAGACCAAAGAACTGTCTGAGGACTTGAGAAACCAAATTGTGAGGAAGCATGAGCAATCTTAAGGCTACAAGTCCATCTCCAAAGACCTGAATGTTCCTGTGTCTACCGTGCGCAGTGTCATCAAGAAGATTAAAGCCCATGGCACTGTGGCTAACCTCCCTAGATGTGGACGGAAAAGAAAAATTGACAAGAGATTTCAAAGCAAGATTGTGCGGATGTTGGATAAAGAACCTCGACTAACATCCAAACAAGTTCAAGCTGCCCTGCAGTCCGAGGGTACAACAGTGTCAACCCGTACTATCCGTCGGCATCTGAATGAAAAGGGACTGTATGGTAGGAGAACCAGGAAGACCCCATGTCTTACCCCGAGACATAAAAAAGCCAGGCTGGAGTTTGCCAAAACTTACCTGAAAAAGCCTAAAATTTTTTGGAAGAATGTTCTCTGGTTTGATGAGACAAAAGTAGAGGTGTTTGGGCAAAGGCACCAACATAGAGTTTACAGGAGAAAAAAAGAGGCATTCAAAGAAAAGAACATGGTCCCTACAGTCAAACATGGCGGAGGTTCCCTGATGTTTTGGGGTTGCTTTGCTGCCTCTGGCACTGGACTGCTTGACAGTGTGCATGGCATTATGAAATCTGAAGACTACCAACAAATTTTGCAGCATAATGTAGGGCCCAGTGTGAGAAAGCTGGGTCTCCCTCAGAGGTCATGGGTCTTCCAGCAGGACAATGACCCAAAACACACTTCAAAAAGCACTAGAAAATGGTTTGAGAGAAAGCACTGGAGACTTCTAAGGTGGCCAGCAACGAGTCCAGACCTGAATCCCATAGAACACCTGTGGAGAGATCTAAAAATGGCAGTTTGGAGAAGGCACCCTTCAAATATCAGGGACCTGGAGCAGTTTGCCAAAGAAGAATGGTCTAAAATTACCGCAGAGCATTGTAAGAAACTCATTGATGGTTACCGGAAGTAGTTGGTCGCAGTTATTTTGGCTAAAGGTTGTGCAACCAAGTATTAGGCTGAGGGTGCCAATACTTTTGTCTGGCCCATTTTGGGAGTTTTGTGTGAAATGATCAATGTTTTGCTTTTTGCTTCATTCTCTTTTGTGTTTTTTCATTTAAGACAAATTAAATGAAGATAATAATGCCAAAGAATTTGTGTTTGCAATCATTTTCAGGAAGAAACTGAGTATTATCTGACAGAATTGCAGGGGTGTCAATACTTTTGGCCACAACTGTATGAGGAAGGCTACATTGTATTCTATGGAGGGGCTACATTATACTATATAAAGGGCTGCCATACATTCTATGGAGGGGCTGCATTATACTATATGAGGGGGGCTGTATTATATTATATGGGGGGTTACATTATATTCTGTGGGGTGGCTACATTATGCTCTAAAGGGTGGCTGCATTATACTATAAGAGGGGGGCCGCATTATATTCTATGGGGGTTACATTATAGTGTATGGCGGGGCTGCATTTTATTCTGTGGGGTGGCTGCATTATGCTCTATGGAGTGGCTGCATTATACTGTATCGAGGACTATGGGGAATACATTATACTATATGAAGAACTATGGGATGCATTATACTATGGGAAGTGAATTGTACTACATGGATGACTGGTGGTGTATTATACTATATATGTATTATATTATATGGAGGACTGAGTGTATTTTAATATATGGAGGGCTATGAGGAGTGTATTATACTATATGGAGGACTATGGGGAGTGTATTATACTATATGGAGGACTGAGGAGTGTATTATTATATATGGAGAACTATGGGGCACATTATATTATATGGAGGAATATGGGGTGTAAACTTTAGATGTGGTGCTGATAACATGATACTGTATGGGGACAGATTGATCCATTAGTGATTGTTCTGTCCCCATCATTCTTTCTCAGATGGTGGAAAGAGGCCAGGAAACAAGTGCTGAACGACTTCAATATTGTCGATCGCACTCATTTAGCATCCTGAACTCAGCTTATGTAAATGCAATCGAAATACTTCTGTGTGATGTGCAATATGTGAGCATTTGGGGCCCCATTTTTGCCTCCTATATAAGATACACACCACACTCTTATATGGCCTAATATGTCATATGAGGCCTGTATACCGACCATAAAGACCGCACTATCATCCTCCGATATGCCGTACATAGGCAGAGAGTGCGGTTTGTACAGTATCTAAGAGGGCGACAGTCTGTATGTCTCATAGGAGGCCAACACTTTGTATGTCTTATAGGAGGCCTAATAGAAGGCCGACAGCCTGTATGTCATATACGAGGCCAATATGCCGTACATACCGCAATATCGGCATCCTATATACTGTACATACCACACTCTCAACCTCTTATAGAAAGTATCTGTTATAGGAGGCTGAGAGTGCGGTTTTACGATATATAAGAGGCTGAGAGTGTGGTCTGTACAATATATAGGAGGCTGAGAGTGTGATCTGTACAATATATAGGAGGTTGAGAGCGTTCCCTTTTGCACACTGTACAGCTTGCTAAAAGGCACACGTTTTAGTGGGAGAGGCCAAAAAATGAACACGTAATAAAATCGTTTATGGTAGCCATAGGGTGGACCTCTAGAGTCAATTCCCCTGGTGGGCCCTAAGCACCCCAGTCCGATCCTGATTATGGTGTTGTGTCTCTGGACTGTCAGAAACAGACTTTTGTTTTTTGAGCACTAGCCCAGTAACATACTGGCATTTTTAGTCTTAGACGATACAGTCACTGATTTTTGTGGTCCCAGCTTAAAAAAAATACTGTGGGCAATAACTTTGCTTTGAAGAGTAACTATACTTTTCAATGCTTTTTATATTTTGTAGGCATATTCCATGCTTGCAGATTGGTAGAGGTACAGGTCCTGAGACCCCATCCGATCGCTCAAAAGACGGCTAAAAAATGTGCAGCGTGTGAAGCAGGAGCATGCAGAGTATAAAAAAAGAAGCTTGTAGACAATCTGTAAACATGAAAAGTGCATTAAAGAACATTAAAAGTTTAGTTACTCATTAAAGATTATCTGCAATAGTTTTTTTTTTTTATTTGAAATAATTTATTGATTGTGTTTGCCAAGTCAGGTACTTCAGACACAACTGCTGAAAGCTATTTAGAATACAAACCTTTTCTATTAAAGTCACATTAAAGCATTTACGTTTACTATCAGTCTCCCAGCAACAATTTTATAAATTACTATTTAACAGCATCTTAAAGTTTTCCACTGGAGACCTACAGCGTGTCGGAAGTGATCGCTGAAACAATAGTAATAAAGTATCTAATGTTAATAAACAGCATACTGGAGAGAGCAAGATTATTGTTAAATAACATTCGAAATGCTCCATTGCTATCTTAAGGCTATTTCATCTATTCCCGATGCTAAGTGATACATTTTACACAGAATCATGACAGCTTCATTTAATCTAGCATGAAATGTTAAAAACAATAAACTTATTAATACCTGGGGTTCATATGTTTCCCATAAATATCTCAAGCTGAATATGCGGCAAGGATGAATATTATTATTGCTGCACTACAAACATTTTTGTCACCAAGGCTCGTATGGCCTTTGATAATATTGATCATTTAATAACAATTTTGGTAGTGTGATTCTTCAACTAACAATGGTCCATGTAATTTGGGCTTCACTGAGCAGGAAGGGTTTCTTTAAAGTTCGTTAAACTATGGAATTCCCAACCTAAAGATGTAGGAATGTCATATACAATGACATTTAACCATGACTTGATGCTTATCCAATGGCAATGGCATGTAGGGATATAAATAATTTAGCTCTGATAAATAATTGATGATAGGTTGGTCTTGATGAACTTGTGTCTGTTTATAGTTTACACAACTACCGTATATACTCGAGTATAAGTCGATCCGAGTATAAGTCGACCCCCCTAATTTTGCCACAAAAAACTGGGAGAACTTATTGACTCGAGTATAAGTCTAGGGTGGGAAATGCTCCATAGATTATTCCCCCATATGGTGTCCCCAGAAGAAGCTCCATAGATTATTCCCCCATATGCTGCCCCCATAAATAGCTCCATAGATTGTTCCCTTATATGCTGCCCCCATAAATAGCTCCATAGATTGTTCCCTCATATGCTGCCCCCATAAATAGCTCCATAGATTGTTCCCCCATATGGTGTCCTCAGAAGAAGCTCCATAGATTGTTCCCCCATATGCTGCCCCACAAGAAGCTCCATAGATTGTTCCCTCATATGCTGCCCCCATACATAGCTCCATAGATTGTTCCCTCATATGCTGCCCCCATAAATAGCTCCATAGATTGTTCCCTCATATGCTGCCCCCATAAATAGCTCCATAGATTGTTCCCTCATATGCTGCCCCCATGCTGCTGCTGCATGTAAAAATAAAAAAAATGACATACTCACCTCTCCGTCGCTGGGTGTCAGATACTCACCTGTCCTGCGTCCATGGCTGCTCACCGCTATCTGCCACGTCATCAGTCAGTGACGTTCAGACTGCAGGGGGCGCGGCGCGCACTAACCACGTCACCGCGCCCTCTGCTGTCTGAAGTCACTGACCGATGACAGACAGCAGCAAGCAGCCATGGACGCAGGACAGGTGAGTATCGCTATACTTACCCGTCCTGACGCTGTCGCTTGAGTCCCCAGCTTCTCCGCGCTCTCTCTTCCTGCATTCAGCGGTCTTGTGATACCACTCATTAATATGCGCATATTCATGAGTTTTAATGAGCGGCACCACGTGACCGATGAAGGCAGGAAGAGAGAGCACGGGGAGAAGCTGGGGGCTCAAGAGACAGCGTCAGGGCGGGCAAGTATGACCTGACACCCCCGCCCCCCCTCCCCCTCTGACCCCCTTTGTATATGACTCGAATATAAGACAAGAGGGGGACTTTCAGCCCAATTTTTTGGGCTGAAAATCTCGACTTATATTCGAGTATATACGGTATATTACTATGAAAGAAAGTTCATGCTTATGGGGCAATCAGAAGAGAAAGCTGCCGGCCAAGTGAGCCAACCGCATTCTCACGTGTATGGGCACATTAATTCTGCAGTGTACAAGAAAATGGCTCTGCAATGTGTGTCAGCTTTAGTTTTTTTTTATTTTTCTAGAAATATTTATGCCTTTCAGACAAATGCCATTTACTATCATACATACAGTGTGTCCGTAAAGTCATGTTGCACTATTGACCAGTCACGGGAAAGCAACAAAAGACGATAGAAATTTGAAATCTTCTCCAAATATAAGAAAAACTCTCCTAGTTTCATACCTATTCAGTGCAGTTCGATGTGGGCTCCATTTGTTGCCCTACACACATCCAAACGATAGTGAAGTTCTTGCCACACATGGGTAAGGACGTCTGGTGTAACAGAATGAATAATGTCTGTGAGTCTCTGTTTTAAGTGATTAATATCGTTGATACGTTCAATGTACATATGTTGATTCACATAACCCCAAAAGTAAAAGTCTAAGGCCTGTTTCACACTTCCGTTTTTTCAAATCCGTCAAAATCCGTTGTTTTCCGTTAAAAAACGGATCCGCCATTTTTTTGCAGGATCCGTTTTTTTTGGTCCCATAGACTTCCATTACGGTTACCGCGGATCCGTCAAAAAAACGGATCCGGGTTTTTAAAAACGGATCCGTTTGCATCCGTTTCCGTCAAAAACGGAAACGGATCCGTTTGGCGGACACAAAAACGGAATTTTTTTGACGGATCCGCGGTAACTGCTATGGGACAAAAACGGATCCTGCAAAAAAAAAAAATGGCGGATCCGTTTTTTAACGGAAACCAACGGATTTTGACGGATTTGAAAAAACGGAAGTGTGAAACAGGCCTAAGGGTGTCAGATCCTGGGATCGTGGTGGTCATGGCTTGAGAGAACCCCCCCTGGTTAAAAGTACACCATGACTTTACGGACACACTGTATACACTAAACTTAATGTTTTAGTATGCTCCAAGCTTTCATGGGAGAACCAGTTGAAAGCCAAATACTGCAATGTTTTATCATCTCAAATTGACTAAACTGATTTCTTTATCTTTATCATAAAATTATGTGACTCCATGGGTATATGTTTTCCAATGTTTACCTACCTCAACACTTCATGTCAAAAAGGAAAACAAATTCAAGGCTACTAACAAGCAACTGCTTAAAGGGAAATTGCCATCAGAAAATGACCAGTTGTTTAAATCAGCAGGGAAAAGGAATTAAAAGGTCACATCTATTCATAAAATTAAAATATGGTGGTGCCTCCATGCACAAGAACAAATGTACGCGTTTCAAATACTTTACAAAGCCTTAAAGGGAATCTGTCACCCTTTTTTTTTACTAGGAGCTGCTGGCACCGCCATCAGGGGCTTATCTAGCGCATTCTGTAATACTGTAGATAAGCCCCTGATGTAACCTGAAAGATAAAAAAAACGAGTTAGATTATACTCACCCGAGCGTCCGGTCCGATGGGTATCGCCGTCTGGTCCGGCGCCTCCCATCTTCATACGATGCCATCCTCTTCTTTCCTTCCTGTCATGGCTCCGGTGCAGGCACACTGCTTTGCCCTGTTGAGGGCAGAGCAGAGTCCTGCAGTGCGCAGGCGCCGGAGCAACAACAGGAAGAAAAGAAGAGGATGTCATCGTATGAAGATGGGAGGCGCCGGACCGCAACACCCATCGGACCAAGACCGGACTGCCCCCAGGTGAGTATAATCTAATTCCTTTTTCTTCTCTTTCAGGTTACATCGGGGGCTTATCTACAGCATTACAGAATGCTGTAGATAAGCCCCTGATGGTGGTATCGGCAGCTCCTAGTCGAAAAAAAGGGGTGACAGATTCCCTTTAATCGTGGTTCAAGTATTGCTGAGAAACATTAAATTGTGTATGCTGAAAATCACATGTCTGGTTAACAGCCAATGGAAGAAAAATGCACCTGATGACTAACACATAATAAGAACAATTATTATAAACATACTAGATTAAAATACTGAAGCAACATATAATACATTTCATATAAATCCTTCAAAAAGAGCCTGAAGACCCACCTCTTCCGACAAGCCTATAACCTGCAGTAACCACCGATCGACCAAACCGATGCATGAACAGCTCTACCCTCGCCTACTGTATTCTCACCCATCCCTTGTAGATTGTGAGCCTTTGCGGGCAGGGTCCTCTCTCCTCCTGTACCAGTTATGACTTGTATTGTTTAACATTATTGTACTTGTTTTTTTATGTATACCCCTCCTTACATGTAAAGCGCCATGGAATAAATTGCGCTCTAACAATAAATAATGATAATAAATAATAATAATATATTGAAGAATGATATCCTCTCTTACGTTCAGACCTAATGGGGTTCTTGTGTTTAGTCTGAAAATCTCGAAGGATTCTTTGGTGAGAATTTTACTTTTTAGATTTCCACCTCTAATTGGTCTGTACATCCTTTCTATGCCAGCAAATTTCAGGGTAGAAACATCTCATTTGTTTATATGCAAAAAAATGCTTTGAAACCGCATGCATTGTGGTTTAGTCTTGATGTAGAACTTTGGAAACCTTGAAACACGTTGACACAAAAAACGCATTCATGCTTTACCCTTGCGTTTAACCTTACCTTTGAGCCTTGGGCAGCGTGGACTCTGAACCACTGTATTCTGAGTCATTTCCTGTATAACATTTTATTGGTGGTCCTGCAGCAGCTTTACATGCTTTTATGGGAGTTGTGACTGCTACAACCCTATGAGGAGAGTGCACCTACAAAATTGTAATTAATTTACCAGATAACACCCTATTTTCGCCTTCTGTCTTTCCAGCTTTATTATGTGATTCAATACAAAAAATAAGAGTCAGTGTTAAGCGGTCATAGAGGAGCGCTTAGGAAGCAACCCAGGGGCAGACAAAAATGTCAGGTCTCCACCGCAGCTCCAGCCGAAAACCTCCAATGGAGGATAGGAGCAATGAAAAAATGGAAACGGTCTTAGGAGCGCAGGAAAGAGACTCAGACAAGAGATGGGGTTAAACCACAACGCGCTTCGACGGAGAATCCGTCTTCATCAGGTGGAAGTTGATGAAGACTTCCACCTGATAAAGACGGATTCTCCGTCGAAACGCATTGTGGTTTAACCCCATCTCTTGTCTGAGTCCCTTTCCTGCGCTCCTAAGACCGTTTCCATTTTCTCATCAATACAAAAAATAGTCCGTTTCATTGTGGCTATGTTCATGTGTTGTTTCCTGAAACAACAGAAACCTCGACTCTAAAAATGCCCCAGTGGCAAGTGAGAAAATTGCAATCTTTCTATTTTTTTATTTAAATACAGATATAGCAAAAAACCTGATTCAACAATAGGCCATTTCCTGATGATAATTTCCCTTCGAGAACAAAATCTAGCAGGAAACGAAAGAGGTCTCCTAGACTTAAAATTATTTTGTTTTCAACTCACTCATAGAGAAAACATAAAAGTAGTTGCCCTAAGTGCTGTAATTATTTGGCATACTTTAACAAATTCAGCCGTGTTTCTATGGGTGTCTGCTAATCATATACACATGTCTTTACAGCTGCCATTATTCTGCTCCACAACGGAAATGTCAGACGTCAAGTGCAAATGCATCGTTTACATGCTCGGCGAGGATTGATACATTTAAATTAGGGGAAGCAAACATTGAGAACGAGTCTGCTCTCAATGTCAATTAAAAAGCAACCGCAGTAATGTGAAAGGACAGTGTGTCATCTCCAAGTTGCATTGATTTTGTATAAGGAAGACTGAGCAGGCACGCTACATAAACATCTGAAATCATATCACTGTGTATTTTGCTACTATTACTGCCTACATCGTTCCTGACCATTGTAGCATAAAACCATAAACGTGAATGTGAAGGTTATGGACGCTAACCCTGAGCCATGTGCTTGCTGTATTCCTACTAATATCGCTTGCTTTTCTTCTCTCATACACACAAACAGACAGCAATAAAATGTTATTCAATAAGCCATATTTCATACATAGCGCCAGCATGATGCTATTCATCTTTAAGATAACTGAACGCAATCTAGCCTTATAGATAGGGAGCGATACGAGTGGCCTTTCAAGAAGACACGCAGGTTAAATTTAGTGTTACAATTCCGGGAGCAATGTCTATTACACTGCGGTTCTAAAAAAGATTTCATTTTTTTATCGCAATTGATAGCAAGGTAAAAGTGATCTCCCGACCCAGAGTGATGGATTGTGAGGAAGACTGAAACTCATCCCTGCCAAGATTGAATATGCAGATACATTCAATCAAATGTCCATTTGCATATACTGTATATCTGAAGGATACAATCTGATTTATACTCAATTATGTGAAGGATTTAGGTATGAGAACTGATAAAGAACAACATCTGCTTCAAGGGTTGAGATTGTTAATTGTGGCTATAAGCAGATGTGAAAGAAATTACCGCACATGGAGAAATTCACAAATCAGTGGTGCTCATTAATGGGCCTGGATCTATCTGTGCGGAAATAGACAACAATTCTGAGCATAACTTGTTAGTAAATACCTGTATGTCGCACATTGGTATCCATGAATAGTGCAAGCTGTATTTAACATGTCATCTATCCATCCATCCATCCTTCCATTCATCCATCGAGAGTGAGGCGAGGGCAGCCGGGGCGGTGCTCTGCTCAGGAATAGCTCTGTGCTCAAACTATGTGACCTTGATTCTTGCAAGTAGTCAAAAAGCTCACTATTTGTTTTGCACTACTTTGGCTACTAGAAGTATGGATCTGCTTTGTGTAGTTGTAAGTTGGCGAGCGGATATAGCCATAGGCAAAGTACTCGTCTCTTATGCCCCAGCAAGTTACACGAAGGTGAGGGTCCTGGCTGGGTTTGTGGACTCTATCTCCACTGTTTCCACTTTCCTTCACCACAAACCAGCTCAATAGTACAGTCCAGTTAGGAAGAGTCCTATTCTCAACTCGCGGTTCCGCATCCTTTTTCCCCTTAAGGGAAATATGTTACCAGTATGGCCAGTCCATAGTTTCTCTGCTATTGACACCTTAGAACTCCCATCTGGGGCAGTCTCCTCATCTCAAGTTCACTGCCCATATTGACCCATTACCTTCTGAGTTATAAACTCGGGGCTGTACTGCTGGCGTCATGTCCCAGGACCTGTCTCCGGTACATCACTCTGTTTTTCGATAGCTTCTCTCTTTCCCTCTCTCTCTATTTTCCCAGGATCGCGCTGACCACTCTCTTCATCTTCTTTCACTTCGAGACACCCACATCATGTGGCACTGTTTACTGTCCAGACCTAAGGTAAGCTTCTCATGCACACTAGACCCTATCTCACATCCTGACAGGAAACTGTCTCTGTCCCTTCTCTTTAGCCTCTCCCACTCTGGGCTAGTCCCAAACATTAACTCTAACTCTCCTTAACGATGGGCAGAACACAATACTAACACTATTAACACATATCACAGTTCACATTATACAATACAACAATACAAGTGTTCTTCGAGCGGGATTGTGGGCAGTATGTCCATCTCGTTAAATGGTCTTTCTATTAATGTCTGAATTACTGTTTTTAAGCTCACTGAAGTCAGAAACATAGAAACAATTTACAGTGTTTGGATCGCAGAATATATCACCGACACCCGGCATTAAAGCACGTCTAACAGCAAGAAGTCACAATCATTTAAGGGCAAATTACTATACTGCATGTGATTGCATAATTTCTGTTTTAATTGAAGCATTTGTAGCTGATGTACAATCAACATGGTGGGTGTATAGGCAGACTGCATTAATTAACGTGTATGTGATGCTGTTTCCCTGAATGCTCTGAGTAATATTATGACTTGCTCCCAATAGGAGCTAACTTAGATGCTATATTTTACATCTTTAATTACAAACAAAGCTTTAACATTTTATGCTTTTCGGTGAAATCATGCAGAAATTCTCATAATCTTATCTTAATGTCCTGCTGTTATTGAACTGCAGTCGCTGCAAAATGCCCACATAGGCCTAGCAGAGAACTAGATATTGTCTGGCATCATTTAGTAGTCAATATATAGAGAAATGGCCCTACCATGTGCCCGGAATGGCTCAGACGCCAGCAGTTTATCTTTGTTAGCTCTCTGGTGGGTAAGCTTGGCGGCTTCTGAGGCTCAAAGCACAGATTGCACTATAACCAGCTCCAAGCTTAAACGTTCATTCTGTAATAGTTTATCAGTGTATTTGCTCCTCGTTTTACTCTGAATATGACTATTTGGCATAGAATGCCCTGCAATAGTTCTATTTTTTATTCTTAACCACCTAAGGGAAAGTCCACATGTAGCAAGTGCATGTGTGCTGGCATGTCTTTACCGTAAATCACAGTTTTCAACGGATTGCAATTGGTCATGTGATTTTGCCCACTATCGAAAATTTTTGGTAAAACTGCTCATCAGTGCTGCTTCTGGATTGCAGAAATAGAAATCCTTAGCCTGCTATAGCTCATAAACTGCATTTAGATAAAATAGGTGGCATTTAGTCAAAAATAATTAAGGAAAGTAGGCTATGAAAAGGGACCTCTCATCTGATCTCATCTCATCAGTGCCGGATGTATGATTGCAGACATGAATATTTAAAATATACCTTAAAGATAACTTAAAGAGACAAGACATGTCTAGGTGCAGCCCAGCATCACAACAGGTGATTGACAGGTGTCTTGCTATGGCAGAGACATGTCAATCACTCAGAGCGGCACTGGAAAAGTGGGCCAGGGCAGCACAAGACTACTCTTGCTGCTGGCCTGAATTGTCACTCGGGAGCAACTGCAGCCAGGAGAAACGCGTTTCTGAAGACAGAAGACAGTCAAAACCTTTAGACAAATTGACTATTTGAGTTTTAAACCTCAGTATGTCTAAGCCAAAACCAGGAGTGGGTGAGAAACACAGAAGTGGTGACGCGCTTCTATTATTGTTTTATGATTGTTCCACTCCTGATTTTGGCTTACAAATACTGATGTAATATACTGACCAAATACTGAACATTTGCACGTGGCCTTAAAGTCATCTTTCAAAATCAGAATGTATTAAACCTATAAGTCATCTTTCAAAGCTCTTTAAGTGGTCAGACACGGTCCTATTGGAGCACTGGAAACAGTTTTCATCCTTTTGGGGGTGAACATGAGCAACTAACTCAACACTGCCATGCATATATTCTGGGGATACATAGTTTTGCAGGTAAGGGCTTAGTTCAGATTTGCTATCATTAAACATTTCATACATCAGGAGACAATAGTGAATCAGTCAAGAAAAAGCATAACTGTAAAATAATAGCATCAAATGATAACATAAAGCCCAAATCTCCATATTTTATTGCGCATATTTCATAAAGTAGGCTCCTATCCCGACACTAGATCACGGCACTGTTGTTTGCTTGCCAGACCACTTCGACTCTAGAATGATTAACACAACTATTTTCACAGAAGGTCAAATAGACAGGCAGAACATGAACCTCAAGCCAACTATTAGAAATGTGAAGCGTTTACTTTAGAAGGCACATTTCTAGCAAAACCAAATTAACTGCCTTTCACTTCATCCAATTTACTGAGGATAAAAACCCCTATGTAATGTAAATGTAAAATCTTTGTAGCTTTTATAGTAGACCAGCGAACCACGAACACTGCTTATTCAGAACATGCAAATCTTAATGCAAAAATAAGCGAGTGGTAAGATGTTTGAGCCAACAGTATCATAGTACGGAGATTATACATACACAAATAAACAAATAAACAAGTCACAGCTCCAAATAATACATAGGAATAGATTCAATCCAAATAAAACAACCATAATCAGCCAGAGACAAATGGTTTCTAGGCAGTAGACTACCCAATTTACAGCAAATGTGTAAAATAGTCATGTTAAAGAATACCTTAAGGGCATCAGTCAGTAGAATAAACCTTCCTAAGCCATCTTTATGGACATGAAGATCATAGAAAGTTCAATAATATGATAACATGATATTGTCACGGGTATGTCACAGGAAAACAGGAGATGAGGAAACTGGGCTCCTGCACTGCCCCTAGGACTAAAGGGGGCCCTATCTGTCCTTAACTTGGGGGTACCCTTGAAGGTAGGGAGGCCCAAGTCACCGACCTGTCCCTATCTCCTGTTTAACCCGGAGCTAAACTCCCTACCCCCACTCTAGGAGGTATACAGCAAAGGATATAATAAAATAGAAAACAACAGGGGTTAAAGTAAAGAACTGCCCAGAGCTAACTTACTAGACAATACGATATACTTGTGGGATAAACACGACACTAATAACGAAGTAAACAACACGGTATACTTCACCAAACTCCTAGGTGAGGTCACGAGTAACAACAGAAACTCCAACAGTGGACCAGTTTGCAAGAGGTAATCAAATGCTATAATCGGCACCCAGGATTGTTCTGGGCCATACTAAAAGGAAGAAGGCGTTCCCAGCAACCTCAGCCAGAAATCAAGAAGTTAACTCCTGCCAAGCTGGACATCAGTGAATGAACCAACGTCGACGCCCAACCTCAGGCTCAGCAACAGAAAAGTCTAAGACAACACAACAGACTCCCTAGTGTGAACAGAGTCTGAAGCCAGCATGACAGATATCTTGCGATCCAATCTCTTATTCCAGAGAAATTCACATTTTTGTTCATATGGAAATGAGCTATTAAGATCTAAGGGCAGGACACAGATTTTCTTGAGAATCCAGGGCTTATTTTAAATGAAAGGGGAAGTTATTAGTGTGCATATGGATCAAGAGAGAAGACTGTCAAGTCATTACATGTCTCACACTGGTAACATCCTTTTTCTTTTTAAAAAAAAACTCTGGAGGTAGATCCTTATGCAGATCAGTGTCCCCCCCCATAAATCTTAGCATCTCATTTGCATATAAGAAAAAGATGGATTTGTCTGGAGTAAAACATCAGATCGCTGATATCAGGGTATCATTTTATTCAACTCTCAATAACCTACATGGCCATGTAGACTGCTTAGGAGGTTGATCTTACTGACAGATTACCTTTTAGGTTTTCAAGAATCACATTGCATTAATTTTTTTTGCAAATAGTTATTTTCACAAACGATCATGCATGCCAATATTCACACTTACCACAACTATTCAGAGGTACAAAGATTCGACACTTACCTGTAGAAATAAAAAAAATTATTAGTTTTCAAAGAAATTTACACTAGCCTTTACATTTGCAATGTTCTTTTATTTCGGTGATGGATAAATATCTCATGCCCAGTTGTCATTGCAGTGGTATAGTAAATAAAGCAAAGGTTGCACTCAATTGCACTAAAGCAAATCAGTGTGTGATACATGAAGTGTGAATAGCATAATGGCTTTTGGAAATGAAAAAGCACATGAGAGGCTTATGCAAAAAATTACCTTGACGTTGGTGGATGGGCTCACAATTTTTGGCCATATTTTGTGCTAAGCATCTCATGTGTTTTTTCTCTTCCAAAAGCCATTATGTTATTCACACTTCATGAATCACACACTGATTTGCTTTAGTATGCTTTAGTGCAATTGAGTGCAACCTTTGCTTTATTTACTATGTTAATTGTTTTTGGTATGCACTAGTTCAGTCTAGCTCTTTGTTCGGTCAGCTTTCCATTATTATGTATTACCATTTTTTCTGACTTGGACACCCCGTCCTTCACCCTACTGTGGTTTTAATTACATCCAATCACATTTGGTTCTGACCTTCCTATAAATATAGGCTTTCCCAAGTTATTAGCCAGAGGTAAGTGTTCACACTAGGCAGTTAGGTCAGGCACCCATCTGATCCATGAGATTACCTTGATGTTGGTGAATGGGCTCACAATTTTTGGCCAAATTTTGTACTAAGCATCTCATGTGTTTTTTCACTTCCAAAAATGTGTTTTTTCAGACTAGCTCTTTGTTTGACAGGTAGTGTGGTGAGCACTCTTGCCTGGAGAGTTCCGAGGAGCTGGTGAAGTGGCATGGCAATCCCCGTAGTAGAGAAATGTTCAATCACCGCACACTCTTGATAGATGCATGTGAAAATTTTATTGTATAGATGCAGCAAAAACACAATTCAGATGCAGGGATAGAGGAAATGGTGAGGTGACAAGAACATAACGTTTCGACCCTCACAGGCTCTTATTCATATAGTCGTTGTTGGCAAGGTTCACTGAACGGTATAAACAATATTCTGATTGCAAAGGACACCTGGGTCCAGGGGAGGTCCAGTGCACCTGCGCCTTGGATTATAGAGCTGGACCTCCCCTGGACCCAGGTGTCCTTTGCAATCAGAATATCCTTTACAATAAAATTTTCACAAGCATGTATCAAGAGTGTGCGGTGATTGGACATTTCTCTAGCTCTTTGTCCGGTCAGTTTTCCATTATTATGTATTGCAGTGGTATATTCACATACAACAGATTTGTTGCAGACTTTTCTACAACTGGCCTATTTATTTAAATTGGGATTTTAGTCGAAATCTATGTGCATGTTGCAGAAACACATCCATTCAAACAAATGGAACAGATTTTCAATCAGAATGTTTTAGCAACAGAGCCAACACATGTGAATACACCAACAGATGATGTGTAATGAATTTGCTTGTCTCTTGCTATCTTTACTTATAATATACAGACAATTTCTGAGTTACCTGGAGGTATTGACCAACGCAAATATGTAGGCACATCGTTATATGGCCACATCTAAAAATCACCATTTTTAACGTCTATTATCCCTAAATGGTTACACAACTTATCCCAGGCAGCTTTATAAATATAATAATGTGGTTCCCAATTGGACAGCATAACGGCCATAAATTTGATAACAAAAAAAGTAGACATTTGAGGGGGGTTTTTAAATACTCTACTGCAGTACTATTTGTACATTTTATTATATCTACTGTATATATTATGACTCTATGTGACTGCAGACTTGGGAATTCTCACAGCACACACAGTGTGAGCTGTTAAGATTCTTTGGTGGTGGTGACAAGATTGAGCGGCCATGTGACCACAAGAATTCAATATGCATACTCCCAGGTACATTATGATTAGACGTGCATGGCCTCAATCAATACCAGTGAATTGAGGGAGGCCACCCATGGCTAGTTGGAATGTGGCTGGAAGTATGCAAATGGATCCCATGAAGTATGTATAACAGTCACATGAAGTATGCAGAGACATGACAGCTGAGTCTTGTCGCCAGCATTGCATAATCCTGACAGCACGCACTATGCACACTGTTAGGATTCACAAGTCTGCAATCACATAGAGAGACTGCAGACTTTATGCCAAACCTGAAAAACCCTTTAAATCCTGGTTACATACAGTACACACATAATATTTACAATCATGTCATGTCATGCAGTATCCAAACAATTGCATAAAGCATGTCCAAATAGTAGATCTAAGCATAGACACATACAGTAGTTCCAGGCACATATCCTCTATACAGTAATGTTACTAGCCCAGCACTCATTACCATGCACTAGGAATAGTATAATGCACAGTATCTATTATATTGTCGGTCACATTGTAGTTATTGCCCATTGACTAGAGCTAGCCATGTATCCATAATTAATAGCTCATTTTGAATATCTTTGAACGTTTTTTTCCTCAATCAGCTGCAAAGTTATAAGTTACAAATAAGTAAGAGTAGTAGAGAATTAAAACAGTGGGCTCAAAAAGTGCCCAACAGGGTACCTGAAGTTCAGCTCAATAGCTGGGCAATCTTTCATTTCAATGACCCCAGTTGCTCCTTTTCATATGAATTTCTAGAATAAACTATATGCTCTTGTTTAAGATCTGAGACACATGGAACTACAAGGCATTTTACATTGTCCCACAATGACACCTAATGGGTAAATTAAAGTCTTTAAGTTTAGAAAGTAGGGTCAGCGGCTTGGAAACTGGCTCAAAGACCGAACCCAGAGAGTTGTGGTGAATGACTACTACTCTGTATCGTCTCCGGTTGTAGGTGACATACTGCAAGGTTCAGTGCCGGGTCTGCTATTAGTCAACTTACACTCACTGGCCACTTTATTAGGTACACCTGTCCAACTGTGTGTTAAGACTTAATTTCTAATCAGCCAATCACATGGCGGCAACTCAGTGCATTTAGGCATGTAGACATGGTCAAGACAATCTCCTGCAGTTCAAACCGAGCATCAGTATGGGGAAGAAAGGTGATTTGAGTGCCTTTGAACGTGGCATGATTGTTGGTGCCAGAAGGGCTGGTCTGAGTATTTCAGAAACTGCTGATCTACTGGGATTTTCACGCACAACCATCTCTAGGGTTTACAGAGAATGGTCCGAAAAAGAAAAAAAATCCAGTGAGCGGCAGTTCTGTGGCCGGAAATGCCTTGTTGATGCCAGAGGTCAGAGGAGAATGGGCAGACTGGTTCGAGCTGATAGAAAGGCAACAGTGACTCAAATTGCCACCCGTTACAACCAAGGTAGGCAGAAGAGCATCTCTGAACGCACAGTGCGTCGAACTTTGAGGCAGATGGGCTACAGCAGCAGAAGACCACACCGGGTACCACTCCTCTCAGCTAAGAACAGGAAACTGAGGCTACAATTTGCACAAGCTCATCGAAATTGGACAGTAGAAGATTGGAAAAACGTTGCCTGGTCTGATGAGTCTCGATTTCTGCTGCGACATTCGGATGGTAGGGTCAGAATTTGGCGTAAACAACATGAAAGCATGGATCCATCCTGCCTTGTATCAACGGTTCAGGCTGGTGGTGGTGGTGTCATGGTGTGGGGAATTTTTTCTTGGCACTCTTTGGGCCCCTTGGTACCAATTGAGCATCGTTGCAACGCCACAGCCTACCTGAGTATTGTTGCTGACCATGTCCATCCCTTTATGACCACAATGTACCCAACATCTGATGGCTACTTTCAGCAGGATAATGCGCCATGTCATAAAGCTCGAATCATCTCAGATTGGTTTCTTGAACATGACAATGAGTTCACTGTACTCAAATGGCCTCCTCAGTCACCAGATCTCAATCCAATAGAGCATCTTTGGGATGTGGTGGAACGGGAGATTCGCATCAGGGATGTGCAGCCGACAAATCTGCGCCAACTGTGTGATGCCATCATGTCAATATGGTCCAAAATCTCTGAGGAATGCTTCCAGCACCTTGTTGAATCTCTGCCACGAAGAATTGAGGCAGTTCTGAAGGCAAAAGGGGTCCAACCCGTTACTAGCATGGTGTACCTAATAAAGTGGCCAGTGAGTGTATATGGAAAGGTGGAGGAAAACAGCATATTATAATCCACGTGACATGAACGCAATAGTCACTACAGTAGTGAATGCTGCAGTCACATAATATGGATATTAACTACTTGTCTATTTTCTATTGATAGTCAATATAGACGTAAGAATTATGGATGTGCCGTTTTCGACTCTTTCATGATTTTCCTCATTGAACGCTCACAACAGGACTTGTGCCCTAAATTCTAAACAAGGACAATTGAAAAAAAGACAAAGACATGGTAAGCTCGCTATGTGTCTTTTTCTCATATCCAACTCATTAATGCTATAGAAGATGCGATTATTAGTGTGATTTCTATTTTCACAGATGTCACAAAACTATGTAGAATAGTGCAGTTTATGAAATATGTTCTTAAGTTACAGGATTGACTTGAACAACTTGAGTGTTTGGGCATTCACATGGCTGATGAGGTTCAATGTGGAAAAATGTAAATGTAGGTTTCTGAGCACTAACAATATGCAGGCATCACAAGGGTATACTTGTAGTTCACAGACTAAATAACAGCATGCCATGTTAATCAGCGGCTTCTAATGGCAACAGGATAATGTAATGTATTTTAAAAGTGGCAATGACTCATTAGATAGGGGCATAATACTACGATTTTACAAAGTGTAAGTGCAACCTCATCTGGAAGATGCAGTTCAGTACTGGTCACCAGTTCATTGAAAGGATGCCCTGGAGCTAGAAGCAAACAAGAGCCATAAAGCTGATGAAGGCATAGAGGATTTTAGTTATGAGGAAAGATAAAAAGAATTAAACTTACCGTATATACTCGAGTATAAGCCAACTTTTTAAGCACATTTTTGCGTGTTGAAAATGCCGTCCTCGGCTTATACTCTAGTGAGGGTCCCAGAAGATGGAATCGGAGTTGCAGAGGTAGAGCAGCAGGTCACAGGAGGCAGAAGCCGGCTGCTGTGGCTAAAGCCTGTGCCCACCGCTAAAGAGAAATGAATATTCACTGCGCTGGCAGTGAATATTCATTTCTCTGTAAAAGTGGGCACAGTAGTCACAGCAGCCGGCTTTCTGCAGTAGCCAGGTGGTCACGTGTGCCCACTACTTAAGAGAAAAAAATATTCACCTCTCTCCACTCTCATGGGCAGTGAATTTTCATTCCCTTAAGTAGCGGGCACATGTGACCCCCCGGCTGCTACAGGAAGCCGACACCTGTGGCTGACACTGTGCATACCAGGATAGAGAAAAGGAGCCATGCAGACCAGGATGGGGATGAAGAGCCATGCATACAAGGATAAGGATGAAGAGCCATGCAGACCAGGATAGGGATGAGGAGCCATGCAGACCAGGATAGGGATGAGGCACCATGCAAACCACGATAGGGATGAGGAGCCATGCATACCAGGATGGAGATGACGGGGCCATGCATACCAGGATAAGGATGCAGTACCATGTAGGCCAGGATAGGGATGAGGATCCATGCAGACCAGGAAGGGTATGAGGGAACCATGCATGCCAGGATAGGGATGAGGAGTCATGCAGACCAGTGTGGGGATGAGGAGCCATGCATACCAGTATGGGGATGAGGGGGCCATTCATACCAGGATAGGGATGAGGAGCCATGCATTCCAGGATGGGGGTGAAGAGGTTATGCAGACCAGGATGGGGATGAGGAGCTATGCATACCAGGATAGGGATGAGGAGTTATGCATAACAGGATAGGGATGAGGGGACAATGCATTCCAGGATAGGGATGAGGAGGCCATGCATACCAGGATAGGGATGAGGGAACAATGCTTACCAGGATAGGGATGAGGAGCCATGTATACCAGAATAAGCATGAGGTGCCATGCATACCAGGATAGGGATGAGGAGGTTATGCAGACCAGGATGGGGATGAGGAGCCATGCATACCAGGATAGTGATGAGGAGTTATGCATAACAGGATAGGGATGAGGGGATAATGTTACTAGGATAGGGATGAGGAGGCCATGCATACCAGGATAGGGATGAGGGAACAATGCATACCCAGCTTATGCTCAAGTCAATAAGTTTTCCCAGTTTTTTGTGGTAAAATTAAGTGCCTTGATTTATTCTCGGATCGGCTTATACTCAAGTATACATGGTATTTTGTTTTGAGAAGAGACATTTTAGTACCATGATTAAATTGTACAAAAAGAGAAAACACAGACTCTGCTTCAGATAGCTGTGTGATCAGGAGTGTGCATATAAGCAGAAGCTGAAACTCAGGAATGACTGCACCATTTTCACATCTGCATTACTGTACCATAAACTAACTGTGATTGCTGCATTAGAATTGAATCTCTGTTAAGTTATCATTTATCTGGATGTACCTGTATATTCATGCAACAAGTAAAGTTTATCAATAGTCTCTCAGGCCTCCCTGTTTTCTGGACTATTTGGGGTGCACCACATTACATCACACTACCGGGAAACAGAAGTTAATTAAGTGCGCCATGATGTCACCAACTTATTTTTTTCTTTCATTTTTGTCCCTATCATAGCAAAGTGATACCATCCACACACCACATGGTGTGTAGACTATGGCATACTAGTGTATCATGGCATTATACAAATACATAAATGGCTCATACAAACAATATTGTAAAAGCTGTTTCTTGTGAAAAAAAACCAAAACACAAGAGGTGCTCCCTTTGTCTGAAGAAAAAGGTTAAATACCCAGTGAAGATAAGGCTTCTTTACTATAAGATCTATTCCGTTTAATAGTCTACCTCAAGATCTGGTCACAGCAGAACCATTGATGGTTTCAAAAATGGCTTAGATACTTTCTTATAAATAAATAACATAAATTTGTTCAGTAATTTTCTGAATGCTTGGTCCAGTACATGGACAATTGGGATTAAGAAGGTAAGAATAACTCTCTTCAGGTCGACTGGATCATGAATTACGGTTCTACATATACCCCATTCTCCTTAACATATCCCATCCCTTGGTTGAACTTGATAATAATAATTATAATAATCTTTATTTATATAGCGCCAACATATTCCGCAGCGCTTTACAGTTTAACAGTTTCAAAACACAAGCCATAAGTAACAACGTTAACAATACAGCAATTAAAGTAAAATAAGACGACCCTGCTCGTGAGAGCTTACAATCTACAATGAGGTGGGGGAGATACAAAGTACAGATGTGTATTTACAATGATGTATTTACAATGATGGTCCAGCCATCTTGAGAAGGTGGGGGACAGAGATAGTGAATGGGCTACATACTCACACTTGCACATAAAATGACTGATTAGTGAATGTGATAGGCTGCTCTGAATACACTGTGTTCCAAATTATTATGCAAATTGGATTTAAGTGTCATAAAGATGTAATTTTTTGTATTTCAAATAAACTCATAGATGGTATTGTGTATCAGGGCTCTTTGGATCACTGAAATAAATCTCAAATGCCTGTGATAATTAGTTTACCAGGTGCACCCAATTAAAAGAAAACTACTTAAGAATGATGTTCCACATTATTAAGCAGGGCACAGGTTTCAAGGAATTTAGGAAAGAAAAAGGATCTCTCTGCTGCTGAAAAGCATCAAATAGTGTAATGCCTTGGTCAAGAGATGAAAACCTCCCAAAAATTTAAACGTGATCATCGTACTGTTACGTACGATTTGTGGTTGATTCTGAGCACAGACGTGTTTGTGCTGTTAAAGGCAGAATGAGGAAGGTTTCTGCCAGGCAAGTTCATCGGATTAAGAGAGCGACTGCTAAAAAGCCATTACAAACCAGCAAACAGATATTTAAAGCTGCTGGTGCCTCTGGAGTCCCTCGAATCTCAAGGTGTAGGATCCTTCAAAGGCTTGCTGTGGTGCATAAACCTACTATTCGGCCACCCCTAAACATTGTTCACAAGCAGAAATGGTAGCAGTGGGCCCAGACATACATGAAGACTAATTTTCATACAGTCTTGTTTACTGATGAGTGTCAAGCAACCCTGGATGGTCCAGATTGATGGAGTAGTGGATGGTTGGTGGATGGCCACTATGTCCCAACAAGGCTGCGACATCAGCAAGGAAGTGGAGGAGTCATGTTTTGGGCCGGAATCATGGGGAAACAGCTTGTAGGGCTCTTTAAGGTTCCTGAAGGTGTGAAAATAACCTCTGCAAAGTATATAGAGTTTCTGACTGACAGCTGTCTTCCATGGTATAAAAAGCAGAAATGTGCCTTCAGGAGCAAAATCATTTTCATGCATGACAATGCACCATCTCATGCTGCAAAGAATACCTCTGACTCATTGACTGCTATAGGCATAAAAGGAGATAAACTCATGGTGTGGCCACCATCTTCCCCTGACCTCACTCCTATAGAGAACCTTTGGAGTATCATCAAGCAAAAGATCTATGAGGGTGGGAGGCAGTTCACATCAAAACAGCAGCTCTGGGAGGCTATTCTGACTTCATGCAAAGAAATACAAGCAGAAACTCTCCAAAAAACTCACAAGTTCAATGGATGCAAGAATTGTGAAGGTGAAATCAAAGAAGGGTTCCTATGTTAACATGTAGCTTGGCCTGTTAGGATGTTTTGGAGTTAAATATCCTTTTTGTTCGGTGAATGTGACCTCCTAATGCTGCAAATTCCACAAATGAACATTTTCAGTTCTTTAAAACATATCAAATGTTTAGAAATTCTACTGTGCATAATAATTTGGAACAGTGCATTTTGAGTTTTTATTCATTTTGGAGATTATACTGTTATCATTGGGAGGTTTCTTCAATAAAATTTGATGTATACTCTAACAGGTGATGACTTTTATTAGACTGACTGTCATTTCTACCGACTATTTAGGAAAATCATAGAAAAATATCATTTGCATAATAATTTGGAACACAGTGTAGATGTGTTTTGAGAGAGTGCCTAAAACTGGGCAAAGTGTGGATGGTTCTAATTTCTTGTGGTAGAGCATTCCAGAGGATTGGCGCATCGTGGGAAAAGTCTTGGAGTCAGGAGTGGGAGGTGAGGATTAGTGCAGAGGTTAGTCGAAAGTCTTTTGCAGAGCGCAGTGGTTGGCTAGGCCGATAGACAGAAATGAGGGAGGAGATGTAGGGGGTGCTGCACTGTGGACAGCTTTGTGGGTGAGAACAAGTACTTTGAATTGGACCCTATAATGAATGGGCAGCCAATGTAAGGACTGGCGAAGAGCGGACGCGTCCGAGTACCGATTAGCCAGGTAGATGACCCTGGCTGCTGCATTAATTATGGATTGGAGAGGGGAAAGTCGAGTAGCGGGGAGGCCAATGAATAGAGCGTTGCAGTAGTCTAGGCGGGAGTGGATCAATGCTACAGTGAGGGTTTTTGTTATTTCCATGGTGAGAAAAGGGCGAATTCAGGAGATGTTCTTTAGGTGTAGGCGGCAAGAGCGGGCAAGACATTGTATATGGGATGTGAAGGAGAGATTGGTGTCAAACATAACACCCAGACAGTGTGCCTGCTGCCGAGGTGTTATTATGGTGCCACCCACGGAGAGGGAAATGTCAGATTTAGGGAGGTTAGTAGATGGCGGGAGCAGAAGAAGTTCAGTTTTTGAGAGGTTAAGTTTCAGATAGAGAGCGGACATGACGTTGGAGACTGCGGACAGACAGTCACTGGCGTTCTGTAGTACAGCGGGGGTAAGGTCGGGGGATGACGTATATAGTTGTGTATCATCAGCATAAAGATGATACTGAAAGCCAAACCTGCTGATGGTCTGTCCAATTGGGGCCGTGTAGAGAGAACAGAAGGGGGCCAAGGACTGAGCCCTGAGGTACCCCGACAGCGAGAGGAAGAGGAGATGGACTTGATGGACACATGTCTTTTTTCAACTGTATTAACTATGTAATAGGAGGGGTCATGCACCTCAATGGAATCCCTACTATAACTCTGTTTAGTGCATGACATAGCATGGCTATGTGCACAAGCCTTAAATTATTTTGGGTAAAATTGGCGTAAGTGCCTGTGGACTGACAATTTGAATCTCTTAATCATACACTGATTTGATTTTTTTACATTTTGTGGTAAAATTCGACTTTGAATATGCTAAAATCGACCAAATACTTTCTGTTATTACTGCAGTAATCGGAATTTCTCCTTTAAGTTCTTTTAATTGCATTATACTTTTTACTTCTCGGGAGGACCACATTAAAGGAGCCCAATACCTTGAAAATGATGGCAAAGATGAACATAAGAAAAATTTCCCCACACTGTTTTTTACAATCTACATAGTTGCCTACACACTCTCAAAGTTACCAAGCTTTAAAAATTTTGAAGAGAGCACAGATTTCTTGAGAAAAAAGAAAATCAGGGCTTGGCTTTGAGGTAGGGTTTAGTAGGAGTCCGATCTCCTGAGCAGTAGTGGAAGCTCTTTCTACAGACTTGTGAGGAAAAAGAGGGAAATGGATGATCTCTTGAGACACATACACTGTTAAAGCAAGTCTGAGTGCACAGAGTGGCATCTGGCATCTGTACAGCCTGTGGTGTCAATCATAATAGATGGATAGATGCAAAACAGGACGGTGGGACGGTGCGCTGAACTGCTCACTACACCAAGTGTGAGACAAGCTCTTCATTCATTAGCAAGTTTGAATAAGGAATAATTTATTTGTTATGAAACTACATAATATCATAGTATAAGAGACTACAAACTGAAGAACAGCAAAGATTTTTTTTAAAGGGAACCTGTCAGCTGTTTTGGCCCCTATCAGATGTGGCCATTGCCTTTCAGTGCTTATACACAGCATTCTATAATGCTGTAGCTAAGCCCCTTATCTGACCTGAAAGATAAGAAAAATAAGTTTTATTATACTCACCCGGGGGCGGGTCCGATGCGGTTCAGTTCGATGGGTGTCACAGTCCGAGTTCGGCGCCTCCCATCTTCTTGCGCTGCCACCCTCCGGCTTGCTTAATTGTTCCCCGGCATCATGCTCCTGCACAGGTATACTTCTCTGCCCTGTTGAGGGCAGAGCAGATTCCTGCAGTGCACAGGTGCTGGGTCTCTCTGACCTTTCTCAGCTCCTGCACACTGCAGTACTTTGCTCTGCCCTCAACAAGGCAGAGAAGTACGCCTGCGCAGGAGCGCGATGCCGGGGAGCCATGAAGCAAACAGGAGGGTGGCATCGCAAGAAGATGGGAGGTGCTCGACCCAGACCTGTGACACCCATTGGACCGGACCGCATCGGACCACCCCCGGATGAGTATAATAAAACTTATTTTTCTTATCTTGCAGGTCAGATCGGGGGCTTATCTACAGCATTATAGAATGCTGTAGATAATTCCTGAAAGGCAGTGGCTACATCTTATAGCGGCCAAAACAGTTGACAGGTGCACATTAACATTTAGATTTTCTTAATGCCCTTAAAGGGAATCTGTCACCCTTTTTTTCGGCTTGCGGCTGCCGGCATAGACATCGGGGGCTTATCTACAGCATTCTGTAATGCTGTAGATAAGCCTCCGATGTAACCTGAAAGAGAAGAAAAACACGTTATATTATACTCACCGGGGTGGGCGGTCCGGTCCGGTGGGCGTTGCGGTCCGGTCCGACGCCTCCCTTCTTCATACGATGACGTCCTCTTCTTCCGTCCTGTAATGGCTGCGGCGCAAGCGCACTGCTCTGCCCTATTGAGGGCAGAGTAGAATTCTGCAGTGCGCAGGCGCCGGACCTCTCCTGACGCCTGCGCACTGCAGGACTCTGCTCTGCCCTCAACAGGGCAGAGCAGTGCGCTTGCACTGCAGCCATTACAGGACGGGAGAAGAGGATGTCATCGCATGAAGAAGGGAGGCGTCGGACCGGACCGCAACGCCCACCTGAACGGACCGCCCACCCCGGTGAGTATAATATAACGTGTTTTTCTTCTCTTTCAGGTTACATCGGAGGCTTATCTACAGCATTACAAGATGCTGTAGATAAGCCCCCGATGTCTATGCCGGCAGCCACAAGCCGAAAAAAAGGGTGACAGATTCAATTTAAGCACATTTTCACTTTTTGATTTTGCTGGAATTATCATCAACAGATGTAAAATACAGGGCACAAGGATATCTGAGGCTTAATTTGGTCAATACTTATTTTAAGTGGGAGTAATCTGGTCCATTTTTCCTCCATTTGTATATATATCCCTCTAACTCCAGCTGCTGGTTGACCGTGTGTTCTCGAAGTTTCATTTAACTCCCACTGGTTGCAGGTTTCACACAGCACAAAATAAAACCAACCATATGTGATGTAATGAGCACAAACGTCCTGATAAATGCCCATATTAGCAAATTGATTGGACTCTACACAAACAGAAATGCAGGTGGCGTAATGTAACATAGTTAATGTTCTGGAAAATACCTGAAGCAACACCATGACACTTTTACCTTCCAGATGTCAGAACGCAGTCTGCCGCAGAAAGAGTGTAGAGAATGAGGATTAAAAGGCTTAGCAATGACCTTGAAGTTATCTGGTGGTACACATGCCAGCTGCTTTACAAGTGAATTGCTGTGATGAAAGTCACTTTCTAGAATTGATGTGGTTGTTGAGCACTCAGGTCACAGCTTTCTTTCAGCTAGTTATCATGTAGTAACCATAGTCTTTACTAAAGACACTTTGAAAAGCCCTGTCTGAAAAGTAATTTCACTTTTCCATTGAATATCCATTGAATGGAACGTCATAATATTCTAATTATTATGTTGTTAAAGGAGTTTTCCACTTTGAAAAAAAATGATCCCCAAATGATAGCACTCATGTAGAATAACATAATCAGATAATACTCACCATCCCTATGTCCAGCAACGGCTCTCCGCTGCTCCCGTCTCTGCTCCTGTTTCTGGGCTTCTATACCTGAAGAAGGTGAATGCTATCTTATTTTATTTTACTTGAGTGCTATTGTTTGGGGATCGCTTTTTTAAAAGTGCAAAATCCCCTTTCATTACTTAATGCATAATATATGTGTATGTAAATTGCATATGCATATACACAATTAAATGCCACTGTCAATGGCATCAAAGACCTTGACAGTCACCAACTGTCACCAAATGACATATGTGACATCTTGGAGTTGTCAGTTTGCCATGGTATTTATGCACCAGTTCCTCCATACTGATTGGATGAACCTTACTGGTTAGATGGACACAATTCCATTGAAACGAGTATGCAACAGGCATCTATGGGTTTCCTAGCTATGCAAGGATAAGTGCTCCTTCTTGTTGCTGTCAATGTCAATAACCTAAGAGGATGTAACTTAATATTTATGAATCACAGATTCATAGAATATTAGAGTTGGAATGGACCTTCAGGGTCATCGTGTCCAACCCCCTGCTCAATGCAGGACTCACTAAACCATCTCAGACAGATGTCTGTCCAGCCTCTGTTTAAAGACTTCCATTGAAGGAGAACTCACCAACTCTCGTAGCAGCCTGTTCCACTCATTGATCACCCACACTGTAAAAAAGTTTTTTCTAATATCTAATCTGTATTTTCTCCCTTTCAGTTTCATTCCATTGCTCCTCGTGTTTCCATGTGCAAATGATAATAATGATGATCCCTCTACACTGTGACATTCCTTCATATATTTAAAGACAGCTATTATGTCTCCTCTTAGCCTTCTTTTTGCGATCTAAACATTCCAAGATTCTTTAACCGTTCCTCGTAAGACATACTTTGCAGTCCGCTCACCAACCTGGTAGCTCTTCTCTGAACTTGCTCCAGTTTTTCAATCTCTTTTTTAAAACGTGGTGCCCAGAAATGGACAGAGTATTCCATTTGAGGTTTGGCCAAGGAGGAGTAGAGTGGGATAATTACTTCATGTGTTCTAGACTCTATGCTTCTCTTAATGCATACTAGAACTGCGTTTGCCCTTTTTGCTGCTGCATCACACTATTGACTCATGTGCAGTCTGTGATGTATTAGTATACCCAAGTCTTCTTCACATGTGGTCTTCTATTCCTCTCATTCTGTAGATGTAATTTTCATTTTTCTTGCCCAGATGTAGAATTTTGCATTTCTCCCTGTTAGACACCATTCTACTAGTCACTGTCCATTGTTCAAGCTTATCTAGATCCTTCTGAATCCTTTTTCCATCTTCTCTAGTACTCTAGTATTAGCTATCCCTCTCAGCTTTGCATCATCTGCAAATTTGATTAGTTTACCTTCAGTTCTCTTATCTAGCTCATTTATAAAAAAGTTGAACAACACTGGAGCCAGGACAGTGCCTTGTGGTACCCCACTTGAAACACTTTTCCAATTGGATGTACAACCATTGATTATTACTCTTTGAGTATGATCACTGAGCTAGTTATGAATCCACCTAACCATAGCCTTGTCAATCACATACTTGGTCATTTGTGCAATAAGGATAGTATGAGATACTTTATTAAATGCTTTGCTGAAGTCAACATATGCTATATCTACCACATTTCCCTGATCCACCCAGTCTGTGACTCCATCATAGAAGGAAATTAGATTACTCTGCCATGTTTTGTTTGCTACAAACCCATGCTGGCTTCAGTTAATTACTGTATTCTTATCCAAGTACTTACATACATGCTGTTTAATAATTTGTTCAAATATCTTCAAAGGTATAGAAGTAAGGCTCACTGGCCTGTAATTTCCTGGCTCCGTCTTCTTTCCTTTTTTGAAGATAGGGACAACATTTGCATTTGCCCTTCTACAATCTTCTGGGACTTCTCCTGTTTTCCAGGATTTTTCAAAGATTCTGGCTAGTGGTTCTGCAATTTCCTCTGCTAACTCTTTCAGTAGCCTAGGATGTAATTCATTTAGACCACCAGATTTAAATTCATTTAAGTTAGCCAAGTGTTCCATCACCATCTCTCAGTTTATGGATAGAGTGGATTCTTTTATTCCTTCAATGGCATCATGAAGATCAGTTGATCTTATATTTGCTTTCTTATAGAAAGTTATTCTACTCAACAATGTTTTATTTCAGGATAACATCATCATTTTATCATATTTTATTGTATTTGTAATATTGTAATATTCTCCAGAATCCAAAGACAGGTACTTCCCCTGCCTTCAATGTAATAAATGCAATAACGTGCTTAAAGGTAACATTTTTCACCACCCTCACACTAGCAAAAGGTACCCCATTAAGGGCTATTTCATGTGCAACAACTCTTTTGTTGTATAATTGATCAAATGTCCCTGCGGGTTCCTTTACATTGGAGAAACCACACAGGCTATCAAAAACCGCATCTCAAAACACAAGTCACCATCTGTTGCAAAAATACACTATTGCCCATCCCACATCACTTCATTTCGGCTGGACATCAGGTCTCACAGCTTAAATTCCAAGTCATAGAACACATCTCCATTCCAAGACGTGGAGGCGATCGAATTCGTTTCCTCAAAAAATGTTTTTCCATGATCTGAGTATTCCTTTTATCGGCTACAATAGATTTATGCTACTATTATATTCTGCATAAGTGGACTGCTCCTTCTTACTTCCTTGATCTACTTTTGGATGTCTCATATCAGCGGCTCTGACTGATGATTTTTTATTCATTTTTCTCACTTTTTATTTTTCAATTGTTATTCACAGACTAATGCAGATCTAATGTGGGTTCCCATTCACCCTCATCTACCTGTCGCTTCACAGGTAGAAAACCTTAACGCCCCCCTCCCTTTTTTAATGTTTTATTTCAGCTGAAATTGTCCATCCCATATGCTTACCATGATTTTTATTTTAGGCATGCTACGAATAAGTGATCATATACAGTATTCATTTCCTTTCCTCCTCTTTAAGCAGTCGGGTAGGTTACCCCTCCCCTTCCTTTTAATATATGACTTTCCCCTACCTGTTGGCGCTTTCCTTATGTATATATACACACTTCTTATTACACCACAAGAATTATGGTTGTATTTGCTATCTTGGTTATTTGTTATTTTATTTTGCCCTATTATTGACATTATTTTGATTTCTGTTAATAGTTTTTTTTCTTCTGTATTATCAATAGACTGAAGAAAGGTCCGTGTGGGACCGAAACTTCTCAATCTTGATTTTGACTGCACTAAAATTACCTCTGTACTTTAGCCCTAAGGGTTAACATCCCAGATAATAAATGCATTGTAGGATGAGACATTCATTTTTGTTGCAAGTAGAATATCCCTTTAAATGCTACAAATTAGCATTGTCCCTTTGTAGGAAATGTTTGGTAATTGGCCTCAGCATTCAGCAGGATGCAAATGTGCTTTGCTGTTTCTTCCAGCACATGAAACAAAGCTTTGACTTGCCAGACAAAGTATTTTTTTGTTAGCAGATTGTTAGAGCTTATGTCCCATATGGCCCCTGACTGTGCCAAGGACAGAGTTGTGGAGTGAAAAATAATAAGCATACATCAATAATTCTAGAGCAAATAAGTAAAGCTGGATAATTACCTTTATGCGGCACATCACTTTTCTGTGCAGTTTAATGCAGAACAATCAGACCTAAATTGGGTGTTTGTGTTGCATATATTATTTTTACATCTTTAAAGCATGAAACTTAGTGAGGAAGAAAAGCCATTTTTTTAGCTAAAGTTCTCTGGCACACTATGGAGTTAATAAAAGATACATGAATTACTTGTAAAGAGAATTCTAAAAATGTATTTCAACATACATTTATTAGTCTCCAAAAGCAAGACCAAAGTGGCTGCACTAGAGGATTTGTTCATTCACCATTACTCACATGAACGATCCTTTTGCACTGAACAAACAGCATTAATTTCCAATACGGGGTGCTTAGCACAGAAAAGTCTGCTCTTATATATAAAGAAAATAATGCGATACTCACAACATGGATTAAATATTCCAAAGTCCTTTTTTAATTCATCCAAGTGAACAAGAGACTTTGTATGGGATTTGTGAGTTAGAGTGGCATACAGGGAGTGTGCAGGTGGATGACTGCCGTTTCACGCGGCAAGCGCTTCAACGGGTCCCACGGCCGTCATCCACATGCATGCTCCCTGCATGCCTCCCTAACTCTCAAATCCCATACAAAGTCTCTTGTTCACTTGGATGAAATAAAAAAGGATTTTGGAATATTTAATCCATCTGGTGAGTGCCGCATTATTTTTCTTTATCTATAAATATATTTATTAGTATTTATGTATAAAAGACTAAATTAGGCAGTGTGGCTAGGCAAAGTAGCTCTTGAAGGTGCTAATCTGTTAAGGCCCCCAAATTAAGGCTATGATATTCAGAACATTGCCTGTCACTTTTAGATCACAGATTTTAAATTAATTTTAAAATGAGATGACAAATTATGCTCTGAAAAAATCATCTGCAATTTTCTAATCTAATAGGGTAATAGACGGATATTTAGATAGCATTAAATTAGGGCTCTTTCACACGTTCGTGTCTCCAGGATGTGTGGTGATAGCTTTCACACGTACCGGAGACACTGACACACGTAGATACATTGAAATCTACATTGCTGTGCACGTCAGTGTATTTCCACGGACCGTGTGTCCATTGGACCCACACGTAGTCATGTCCATTTTTTACGGGCAGCACGGGAAAAAAAAAAAAAATCACGCAAACGTACACACAGATGACATACAGGGATGTTATCCATGTGACACATCCAGGCACCTGAGAAGCAGCGGTACAGTAAGAGCTGTTCCCCAGCGCTGGTGCTGAAGACTGCTCTGCCGGTGATCAGTGCGAGAAGGGGAGAATGATGAGAGTTATATTTAAGTGAGAACAATGACAGCAGGCGGCGGCTGAAGGGACTATTATTCCCATCAGCCTACACCTGCTGTTGCTAATAACAGTGACAGGAGGAGCAGCTGATGGGAGTATTCATCAGCCAGCTCCTGCTCTGTGAATAAATAAACAAATGAAAAACCTGGCTTGGGATCCCCCCTATTTTCTATAACCAGACAGGCAAAACTCACAGCTGGGGGGCTGCAACCCTCAGCTGTAAGCTTCACCAAAGACGTGGGCTTGATGTCACCTGACAATACAAAGGTGACATCAACCTCACAAATATAAACCCCACTTGCCACTGCTACAGGGCAAGTGGGAGGAGCAAGTGAAGGGGCAAATTTTAATGTCTCTTTCACAGCCTAAGAATACCAGCCCCCAGCTGTGAGCTTTAGCAAAGGCTGGTTGTCAAAAATGGTGAATGAGCTGCTGCGAGCACAGCATCAGTGACCAGAGGTGACATCATCAAGGTTCCTGCCGGTCAGTGAGGCTGTGTTCTCAGCAGGGCTGAACTCTGGTGACCTCAACACTGTGGGAAAAAGTCAGTGATGAGGTCACCACAGTTCAAGCTCAGTGACTTCACCGCAGATCGCGATGAGAACTTAAATTTAAATAATTATAAAAAAGCAGAGTGGTGACTCCTCTATTCTTGATAACCAACCTTGCTGAAGCTGACAGATGAGGGTTGCAGCCCCCCAGCTGTGAGTTTTGCCTGGCTGATTATAGAAAATACAGGGGAACCCAAGTCGTGTTTTTCATTTATTTATTTATTTACAGCGTAGGAGCCAGCTGATGAATACTCCATCAGCTGCTGTCACTGTTATTAGTGGAAACAGGGGTAGGCTGATGGGAGTAATAGTCCTATTAGCTACTGCTTGCTCTCATTTTTATCACTTGAATTTAACTCTCATCATTCTCCCCCACTCGCGCTGATCACCGGCAGAGCAGGGGAGAATGATGAGAGCCGTCTTTAGCACCCGGTGTAGGAGGAACAGCGCTTCCTCTCTGGTGCCCATCCATGTGGTACTGATGCAGCGCACAGGGGGCACACGGTTGCCACATGTGTGCCACAAGTATTACACACGGACATTGTCATCTTTGATACTTTTTTTATGGTCCGGGAAAAAATGGACGTGCGAATCCGGCCTTAAGGTAAGTTTTTTACACATGTGTTTTTTCCTTGTAAAGGTTCAGTGGATATTTTACAAATTTGAATATTATCAACTAATACCTCACATACATTGATATGTGTTTTTTGCACTTTATTTATTTTTCAGGGTGCAGTTGGGCCTCAATGGCTCTGTATACAGTGGCCTCTGTTCACACATGATGCATTTTTGTTAGTACTGGGCAGCCTGCATGATCTAGGAGTATGGGCGTCACTAAAAGACTGTCAGCCAGATGCTCTGCATCACCTGTATGTGAATAATGCCACATACAGATTATCTTTTGTGCACTAATATACCAAACAACCACCCCCTCCATGGATTGGTAGGTTGCGAGTGGATGTTTCATGGGTATTGCTACATCTGTGTTGCTGCCATCTTTAATCAGGTCCACTGCACTCTGACAGTGCATTTGTTTGGAGGCCTGGGCAGGTAAGCATCTCTGCCTATTTGCTGGTGTTTTTTTGAAAATTTTTTGAAGGATTTCTAAGTCCTCTTTTTGTGTCGGTGAGCTCTGTTTTGATGTTTATTGATAGGACTTGCAAATGTGGGGACCCTTGAAGTGCATTACGAGCTTCCATATTTTGGCCATAATATCAACTAATACCTCACATATAATGATATGTATTTTTTGCACTTTATTTATTTTTCAGGGTGCAGTTGGGCCCAGATGGCTCTGTAAACTGTGGCCTCTGTTCATACAGGATGCATTTTGGTTAGCACTCGGCAGCCCGCCTGATCTAAGAGTATGGGTGTCACTAATAGGGCTGTAAGCCAGATGCTCTGCATCACCTGTATGTGAATAACGCTGCATACAGATTATTATCTTTTGTGCACTAATACAAGTGGGAAATAAGTATTTGATCCTTGCTGATTTTGTAAGTTTGCCCACTGACAAAGACATGAGCAGTCTAGAATTTTAAGGGTAGGTTAATTTTAACATTGAGAGATAGAATATCAAAAATAAAATCCAAAAAATCACATTGTATAAATTATATAAATTTATTTGCATTTTGCAGTGAGAAATAGATATTTGATCCCTCTGTCAAGCAAGAAATAATGCTTGGTAGCAAAACCCTTGTTGGCAAGCGCAGGAGTCAGACTTCTTTGAAGCTAATGAGTAGGTTTGCGCACATGTCAGGAGGAATTTTGGTACACTCCTGTTTGCAGATCATCTCTAAATCATTAAGATTTTGAGGCTGTCACTTGGCAACTCGGAGCTTCAACTTTCTCCATACGTTTTCTATGGGATTAAGGTCTGGAGACTGGCTAGGCCACTTCATGACCTTAATGTGCTTCCTTTTGAGCCACTCCTTTGCTGCTTGGCTGTATATTTTGGGTCATTGTCTTGCTGGAAGACCCAGTCAATGCCCATTTTTAATGTTCTGGTGGAGGGAAGGAGGTTGTCACTCAGGATTTTACAGTACATGGCTCCATCCATTTTCCCATTGATGTGACAAAGTGGTTCTGTGCCCTTAGCAGTGAAACACCCCTAAAACATAATGTTTCCACCTCCATGCTTGACAGTGGGGACGGTGTTCTTTGGGTCATAGGCAGCATTTCTCTTCCTCCAAACATGGCGAATTGAGTTAATGCCAAAGACTTCAATTTTTGTCTCATCTGACCACAGCACCTTCTCCCAATCACTGATAATCATCCAGGTGTTCATTGGCTAACTTCAGACGGACCTGCACATGTGCCTACTTGAGCAGGGAGACCTTGCGGGCCCTGCAGGATTTTAAACCTTTACGGCATAATGTTTTACCAATGGTTTTCTTGGTGACTGTGGTCACAGCTGTCTTGAGATCATAAACAAGTCCCCCCATGTAGTTTTAGGCTGATCTCTCACCTTTCTCATGATCAAGGATAGCCCATGAGATGAGATATTGCATGGTGTCCCAGATCGATGTCGATTTACAGTCATTTTGTATTTCTTCCATTTTCTTACTATTGCAACAACAGTTGTCTCCTTCTCACCCAGCACCTTACGTATGGTTTTGTAGCCAATTTCAGCTTTATGCAGGTCTATGATCTTGTACCTGACATCCTCAGAAAGCTCTTTGGTCTTGCCCATGTTGTAGAGGTTAGAGTCTGACAGATTAATTGAGTCTGTGGAAAGGAGTCTTTTATAAAAGTGACTATGTAAGACACCTGTCTTTAATGCAGGTAACAAGTTGATTAGGAGCGTCTAACTGGTCTGTAGGAGCAAAAACTGTTAATGGTTGGTAGTGGATCAAATACTTATTTCTCACTGCAAAATGCAAATAAATTTATATAATTTATACAATGTGATTTTCCGGATTTTATTTTTGATCTTCTATCTCAATGTTAAAATTAACATACCCTTAAAATTAAAGACTGTTCATGTCTTTGTCAGTGGGCAAACTTACAAAATCAGGAAATAAAAAATCAATAATTATAATAATACAAAATCAATAATTATTTCCACCACTGTATACCAAACAACCACCTCTCCATGGATTGGTAGGTTGAGAGTGATTGCTTCATCGGTATTGCTGCACCAGTGTTGCTGCCATCTTTAATTTGGTCCACTGCACAATATGCATTTCTTTGGTGGCCTGGGCAGGTAAACATCTCTGCCTTTTTCTGGTGCTTTTGGAAAATTTTTTGGAAGATTTCTGTCATGGTCCAGTCCAGAGTTTATTTTCTGCTGTCTTCACTCTGGACTGGTCATGCTGGGGTTAAGCTCCTCAGCCTCGTTCTGGACCTAGCTGGGCTATTTTAGTCTCTCACAGCCTGCTGACCAGTGTTAGTGATAGCTCAAGCTTCCAGTTTAGAGCCTCTGACCCTTGTACCTTGGTGATCCTCCTGCCTCTGACTAGTATCCACGTGTATGACCCGGACTGATCTCTGACCCCGTCTCTTGGTATTCGTCTCTGCTCCTACGTTTCCTCTCTGGCATTTGACTTCCCGGCTTGTACCCCGACCACGTATTTCGCCTCACGTTTCTGGACCCAGTGCTCATGTTTTGACTTTCTGACCCTCGGCTTGGTATTTTGACTACGTGTATTGCTGCTCCATCTGGTACATCTGCTCCTGCTAGGTTCTGACTTGGTTCATCTGACCATTCTCTCTCGTTACCTGTCACACCTGTGCTATTGTTCAGTGTTTGCTACTCTTAGTGTGTAACCTCTTTTCCCTCACCAGCTCCCCCTGGTGGAGGTTTCACTACAATTTCTAAGTCGTCTTTTTGTGTCAGTGAAATGTGAATATTTCAGGATACATTTGTTTGCAGAAATTTCTGAAACTGTCCTGTTTATTGGTATGGGGTTTCCAGAAATGAATGCATAAGCTGTAGAGTATATCCTATCCATAAGATTAAAACTTATCTTTATTAACATAAATTTCTGCAATATTGCATGCTACTGTTAAATATGCCAAACCCAGTAGTTGTTTGCTAATTTTTCTATTTATGAGCCACTTTTTCCCCTCTACATATCTCCTGAACTTACCATCTACTTTGAAAAAACTGCTCAAATGTATAGAGTTGGAAAATTTCTCCAAATTTGGGGTACACGGGTGGAAAACCCTCTGATTTCTTGACTGATTTGAGGTTCTGTGGGGGAAGTGTAGCGGTTTAGTAGAGGAGAGAGAGTAAGGAGGACTTTAAAGAACAAACATTTTTCTGTGAGGTCTTGGAGGGTTTCTGACCTCCCTGCATCAACCTATTTTACTATATAGAAATAGACATACAGTAATGACTATTGTTTGACTTAGTTGATTTAGTTTCATTTTTTATTTGTGGGTGTAATTCAGTAAGATGTTTCTCAGGTATTATATTTTTATATATTTTCTTTTTATGTAAATGAGCTGTTAAGATTTGAGGGCCAGTCATAGATTTCATTGAAAATCTGCCTCCAGAATTCATTTTATATGAAAGGAGGCATTATTATATTCAGTATGAGACATGTAGATTAGGAGAGCAGACTGTCAATCATTACATGTCTCACACTGGTAACGCCCCATTGTTTCTTGCCTTGTTTTTTTATGGTGTTCATTAAAGGGGTTATGTAGTGGGACAGTTTTATAGGTCGGGTCATTACGAACATGGCGATACCAAATATGTGTACTTTTATTGTTTAGATTTTTTATTGAAATATTTATTTAGTGATATAATAAATATTGATTTTTTTAATTATATTTTTTAAAAATATTTTTACAATTATTTTCATTTTTTTTACTTTATTCCAACTTTTACACTTAGGCTGGAGTCACATTAGCGAATAAATCGGATGAATGCAATGCGATAAAAAATCGCATTGCATTCATCCCAATGTTGTTCTATGGGGCAGGTCCCATCATCCGATTTTTTTTGGAGTGTTTCCTCGGACTGAGACAATCGCAGCATGCTGTGATTGTCACCGATTTTCGGATCGGACTCGCCAATGCAAGTCTACGGGTGCGATTAAAAATCGGATTACAAACGGACCACAAGTGTGACTTGCGATAAAATTGCAAGACTTCTCCAGGTCAACAGCAAAGAGCATCAGGCATTGGCATTGGATGTCAATTGGATGCTTAGATGCGAATAAAATCGGTTCATCGCCGGAAATTCAGATGACAGACGGATCCCTGGACAAGAAACCTTTGTGTAATTTCGTACCGTAAAAATCGGACCAATTTTTTAATCATTGTGTGTGACTCCAGCCTTAGTCCCACTATGGGACAATCATTTTTTGCAGACTGATTGCTTCTATGGCATGCAGATGAAGCAGCATCTGCATGCTACAGAAGCTGTCAGCACTGCAATCAGTGCACAATGACATGAGAAACTTGCTGACATGCACTGCACATGACAGGAAACTTCTCAGCTCTGGTAACCTGGATGTCATCATGACAACATCGGGTTACCATGGCAGCGATCGGGACTCCGCGTCATGGCGCGGGGTCTCCGATCCAAAGGCAGAGGGACTGTCAGTCCTATGCCTGCTCCCAGAATGCTGCAATCATGTTTGCTGGTGAGTGGAGAGTGCAAAAGGAGGGCTCCATAAAATATGCTGCATACAGTACTATGGCATAAATGACTATGTCTCCCTTATAAGCATATAATAGCTGAGCCCCGTCTGATGTGTTCACATAAGAGACCACACAGGGACAAAAGATAAGAAACATCACCTCAGATGTTTGTGCCCAACAAGCGTTTCGCTATTGCTTCATCAGGGGGGAGCAGATCGTGACCACGCACATGATTAAATGCTTTTATATGTTAATAAAAAATATTAATTGGTTCTAATTTACTTATGTTATATGTAGCTTTTCTTTATGCTCATTAATTTACATGCTACAACACTATGTTCAATAGCATTTTGGGGATATTAGCAGCATAACATTGAATCCTGTGCTGGGCCTCTGGGAGCAGTACTTGGCACTATAGACTTAAATCAGTATGTACAGACAGAGGCAGCATCTTATTCATTCATCAATCTGCCCAGTTCATTGTTATATAAATTTGTGATTGAGGATAATGTCACCTTTGTATGTAGATGAAAAGTGGGGCCCTAGAGTGGGTTACTGTTGGGCCCAGGGCACCCCAGTCCCACACTGATTGCATTATTCATGCTGTTATGTATCCTGAACCTTAATTTAACAAAACTATTCAATTAAATACTTAAAATGTTTAAAATGTTAGGCATAGCACAGAAGAGTTAAGGCTTCTCTTACGACAGACATAAAAATTATCACTTGTTTGGTTTGTAATTGCCATCAGGTTCCGTATAAATTTCTTTCCTTACTTTTAAAGATTAAAGATGTGTTGGGACAAAAAATATTCAGAAATGGCATCGGGTTATCCATTAAAGCGAAAAAAGAAAAAAAATAGCGAATCTCAAAAGTAGCAGTGGAATTAATTCTACGCAGAGAATGGAAAAATGTGAAATTTACAGTCTATTCAGCGTGTAATAGCAGACATTGTAGATATTTCCACAGAAAGGTCAGATATCTTTTATGGAAGGACAAGTACACAGAGCTGTGCAGAAGGTAGTGAAGACACAGTAAATGCCCAAGGAGCTCCAAAATGAGAATCATTATAAATAATTGCAAGTCCGATTTTTGTTTTCTTCCTTCAAAATCAATTTCTCGATAAAGCAATTCCAGTAGCAAGTACACGCGACACAGCTTTATCTACACACACCTCTTGTAATAATATTGTATGTATTTAGACAGATTTATGTAATTATATAGATAATAATGTAATGTGATGGCCACATAATGGCCTCCAAATGCATAGTAGGTGCATGTGGCTTTTATTATTTATGTCTTTGATTTAACACGTGTCGATCCTAATTGAAAAAAGCTTCTTCCATGCAAAACCAGGCAGCAAGCAGTGACCCATTGTACATTGCCGTATAGGACTACATGTGCGGCCATACGGCCTCCATGCTGTGTACACGAGGCATTAGTCATTTGTTTTATGGAATTATCCTATCAAGGTAGCTTATTTTGATATATCCTATTGGGGCTTGGCATTACATGACTGCTTATTGTTTTTTTACTATAACTAGAGTTGAGCGAAACGGGTCGAAAAATTTCAAAAGTCGCCGACTTTTGGCAAAGTCGGGTTTCATGAAACGAAACCCGACCCTAGGATGAGGTCGGCCACGAGGTCGGCGACTTACGCGCCAAAGTCGCGTTTCAAAAGTTTGTTTTGCGCTCTTTTTCAGCCAATCAGGATCCACGGACACTGTGGGCAACGTGATGACATAGGCAGGGGTCACCACCATCTTTCAGAAGGGCATGCAAGTGATTGGCTTGCTTTGGTGGGCATCACAGGGGGTATAAAAGGGCGTGCACGCCGACCGCCATCTTACTTCTGCCGATCTCAGTATAGGGAGAGGTTGCTGCTGATTCTGTAGGGATAGCGTTAGGCAGGGAAGAAGACTAAAAAACTGCTTCTGTTGCTAGCGATTTGGCCTGCACAACACACCAGTCACTGTGTGTGCAGTGCAAGGGGAGGCTATATAGTGGTGTATTAGTGGTGTTGGTTGTTGGGCTGCCTTCTAAGGCTTCCTGACATTCCTGCATTGCTGTTTACCCACTGCTCCGCAAACTGCTTTTTTAAAGCAATCCCAATTTTTTTTTTTGTCCTGCTGAGAAGAAAAAAAAACTGCTTCTGCTGATAGCAATTTGGCCTGCACAACACACCAGTCACTGTGTGTGCAGTGCAAGGGGAGGCTATATAGTGGTGTATCAGTGGTGTTGGTTGTTGGGCTGCCTTCTAAGGCTTCCTGACATTCCTGCATTGCTGTTTACCCACTGCTCCGCAAACTGCTTTTTTAAAAGCAATCCCAATTTTTTTTTTTGTCCTGCTGAGAAGAAAAAAAAACTGCTTCTGCTGATAGCAATTTGGCCTGCAAAACACACCAGTCACTGTGTGTGCAGTGCAAGGGGAGGCTATATTGTGGTGTATCAGTGGTGTTGGTTGTTGGGCTGCCTTTTAAGGCTTCCTGACAGGCTGGCATTGCTGTTTACCCACTGCTCCGCAAACTGCTTTTTTAAAAGCAATCCAATCTAATCTCCTGGACTCAGAGGTGTGCAGACGTGCCTGTCTGCTCTCTGCCAGACTGTGGAGACAATAGGGCGCCTTGCTAGTGGCAGCCCATTGCAGCAGCTATTATTTTATTTTATTTTGTTTGTTACAGTCTTTTATACCTTTCCTGATGTCTTTTTGGACCTCTAATTTCAACCTTGGATCTATGCAACGTTTTCATCTCGTGGATTGCGACGTTCCTGCACGCTGGTCTGCTGTGGGATGGAAAATGCAGCACACCCCCACACTTTCTACTGCCGCCGGGCACACTGCATATGGTTTTTACCCGGATCCTCCACTACCACCCACAAGTCCCCTGCTGGCATGGCCACTTTGGGGTACGCAATATGGTCCATCTCAGCTAATACTACCGACGGATGTATGCTGCTGCCCACAGCCTGTGTCAGTGATACAGCCATATGTGCTCAGCGGAGAGCATCGTATACAGTATGCCACGGAGAGGTCTCCCGGGATGGATGGAATCACTGATCGGATGGTTGTCCCTAGGTCTGTCACTAATCGAGTAGTGTATTCAAGGAGTCGTCTTCTGGAAATGCGCAGGACAAAGTCTTCTCCAGCAGTTGCAATACCACATGTTCCACGGGAAATGAGGAGACCTTTCAGAGGTTGCAGAGCAGGCAAGAAGACCAAGTCCTGGAGGAGAAGGTTTAAACCTGCAGTCCCATCCATCATCATGGGTAATGTACGATCGCTTGGTAACAAGTCGGATGAACTGCTGGCTCTGAGTAAGACCCAGAAGGAGTTCAGGGAATGCAGTCTCATGTGCTTTACAGAAACCTGGTTGCATGAGGACGTCCCGGATTCAAGTATATCGGTACCGGGGTTTCAAATGGTTCGGGCTGACAGGGACAGAGTGAAGTGCGGTAAGAAGAAGGGTGGAGGAGTGATACTGTACATTAACAACAGATGGTGTAATCAGGGGCATGTAACAGTAAAGGAGAGACATTGTTGCCCAAACATTGAACTATTAGCAGTGGGCCTCAGGCCTTACTATCTGCCTAGAGAATTCTCTCTTGTTATTGCAGTGGTGTCGTATATACCACCATCTGCAAATCCAGAGGCAGCTGGGGATGTACTGTCTGGGGTGATTGCCCGGCTTCAGACGAAACACCCTAACTCTCTAACTGTCATTTCTGGGGATTTTAATAGAGCCAAGATCTCATTACCAAAATTCTATCAATATGTCAAATGTTCTACAAGGGACAATTATATATTGGATCTCCTCTATGCCAGTGTTAAGGATGCTTACTCATCATCTGCATTGCCCCCCCTGGGGAAATCTGACCACAATCTCATACTATTGTCTCCAGCTTATCAACCAGTTGTCTGCAAACAACCAGCGACAATTAAACGGATAAGGAAATGGTCTCCGGCAGCTGAAAAGACTTTACAAGACTGCTTTGAATGCACAGACTGGGAGGTGTTATGTGCCAGGGAACCTAATGATGATGTTAATGAGGTTACCAGGAGAGTTACTGATTACATCAACTTTTGTACTGACAATATTGTACCTATTCATGAGGTTCGGTGTTTTGCAAACAATAAGCCTTGGATTACAAAAGAATTGAAACATCTACTAAACAGGAAAAAAAAAGCTTTTGAAAGGAAGGACAAGGAGGAAATGAAAATTGTTCAGAGAGACTTAAAGGGGAAAATTAGGATTGCCCGTGAAGCATTCAGAATTAAATTGGAAAATAAATTGTCACATAACAACTCCAGAGAAGTGTGGGCTGGAATGAAGCTTTTGACTGGGTTTAAGGCAAGGTCAGATCAGGGGGGTGGGGGGCTGATCATGGCTAATGAAATGAATGTTTTTTTCAACAGATTCAACAATAAATGTGCCATGTCAACAGAGGAGAGGGCCGGGGAGAGACGAGCAATATCAACTGGGGGGAGGAAGTCGGAGTCTTTCTTGATCTCCGAAAATGATGTGAGGGAACAGTTTAGTAAGCTGGTCATGGGTAAAGCAGCAGGGCCTGATGGTATCTGTCCACGTGTCCTCAGAGTGTGTGCGAATCAGTTGTGCACTGTCTTCCAGCACCTGTTTAACTGGAGCTTACAATCACAGAGAGTACCAGTTCTATGGAAGACTTCTTGCCTGGTGCCGGTTCCCAAGACTACCTTCCCGAGCTCCCATAATGACTATAGACCGGTGGCCTTAACATCGCATGTGATGAAGTCCTTGGAGAGAATTGTACTTGCCTACTTGTGTCCGAGGGTGTCTGCTTTTACGGACCCCCTTCAGTTTGCGTATCGGCAGAGTCTGGGGGTGGACGATGCTGTAGCGTATCTACTACAAACAGTACATTCCTTTTTGGACAATGATAGAACCACTGTGCGTGCCATGTTCTTCGATTTCTCCAGTGCATTCAACACCTTACAGCCACTATTATTACGTAAAAAGCTGGTGGAAATGGCGGTTGATGAGGGACTAGTGAATTGGATCATTGATTATCTGTCGGACAGGCCACAGTTTGTGAGGTTGGGGGCGGCCGTATCGGATAGTGTGCGGAGTAGTGTTGGAGCCCCTCAGGGAACGGTGCTGTCGCCATTCCTTTTTACGTTATACACAGCTGATTTTCAGTATAAATCAGACCTTTGTCACCTTCAGAAGTACTCTGATGACTCAGTGATAGTCGGAGGTATTGAGAGAGACCGGGGGGAGGAGGAATACAGAAGGGTGGTTTTGGACTTTGTTGACTGGTGCCAGGCTAACCATTTAGAACTCAACGTAAAGAAAACCAGGGAGCTGGTGTTGAGTTATGGAAGGTGCATGAAGGATTGCTTACCTATCACTATTGATGGTCAGGATGTGGAGATGGTGGAGAATTTCAAATATTTGGGGGTTCACCTGGACAGCAAGCTTGATTGGAGGTGCCATATGGAGAAGGTTTGCAAGAAAGGGATGAGTAGACTTTACTTCCTAAGGAAGTTAAGGTCGTTTAATGTGTGTAGCAAAATGCTTGAAATGTTCTACCAATCCATTGTGGCGAGTGCAATCTTTGATGCAATTATATGCTGGGGTAGTAGTGTGCGCACAGCTGACGCGAATAAGCTGAATAAACTTATCAAGAAGGCTAGTGCGGCGGTGGGTCTACAACTCAGGACTTTTGAGGAGGTATTAGAGGATAGAATTACTAAGAAATGCAAGGCTATAATGAGCAACAATACACACCCGCTCTATGAACTGTTTGCGAAGCAAAAGAGCACATTCAGCAAGCGTCTACTCCAACTAATGTGTAAAAAGGAAAGATATAGAAAATCGTTTGTTCCGACAGCTGTGGGGATGTTTAACAAATGTATAAGTGTAAAGCATCCCAAGACTAAATGAAGTTCAAAGTGTATGGGGGGGAATTGGTGAGTTACAAGTACCAGTCTATCCGCATCTGCTGTCCATATAGACTTATTTTGTAAAGTGTGTATTGTTCTTGTAATGTTCTTGATCTTTGTTCTGCTGCTGTAATACTGTAATTTCCTCCGGGATCAATAAAGTTTATCTAATCTAATCTAATCTAATCTAATCTTATCCTCTAGTCACTTTTGTCACAGCTGTGCCATCGAGCCTGTGACATAGCGCTCAGATATCAGTGGGCCTCACACAATCCAAAAGTGTCCAGTGTCCAAAAGTGTGTGCAGAGATTCAAAATCTCCCTTATCCTCTAGTCACTTTGGTCACAGCTGTGCCATCGAGCCTGTCACATAGCGCTCAGATATTCATTGGGCCTCACACAATCCAAAAGTGTCCAGTGTCCAAAAGTGTGTGCAGAGATTCAAAATCTCCCTTATCCTCTAGTCACTTTGGTCACAGCTGTGCCATCGAGCCTGTCACATAGCGCTCAGATATCAGTGGGCCTCACACAATCCAAAAGTTTAGAGTGTCCAAAAGTGTGTGGAGAGATTCAAAATCTCCCTTATCCTCTAGTCACTTTAGTCACAGCTGTGCCATCGAGCCTGTCACATAGCGCTCAGATATTCATTGGGCCTCACACAATCCAAAAGTGTCCAGTGTCCAAAAGTGTGTGCAGAGATTCAAAATCTCCCTTATCCTCTAGTCACTTTGGTCACAGCTGTGCCATCGAGCCTGTCACATAGCGCTCAGATATCAGTGGGCCTCACACAATCCCAAAGTGTCCAGTGTCCAAAAGTGTGTGCAGAGATTCAAAATCTCCCTTATCCTCTAGTCACTTTGGTCACAGCTGTGCCATCGAGCCTGTCACATAGCGCTCAGATATTCATTGGGCCTCACACAATCCAAAAGTGTCCAGTGTCCAAAAGTGTGTGCAGAGATTCAAAATCTCCCTTATCCTCTAGTCACTTTGGTCACAGCTGTGCCATCGAGACTGTCACATAGCGCTCAGATATTCATTGGGCCTCACACAATCCAAAAGTGTCCAGTGTCCAAAAGTGTGTGCAGAGATTCAAAATCTCCCTTATCCTCTAGTCACTTTGGTCACAGCTGTGCCATCGAGCCTGTCACATAGCGCTCAGGTATTCATTGGGCCTCACACAATCCAAAAGTGTCCAGTGTCTAAAAGTGTGTGCAGAGATTCAAAATCTCCCTTATCCTCTAGTCACTTTGGTCACAGCTGTGCCATCGAGCCTTTGACATAGCGCTCAGATATCAGTGGGCCTCACACAATCCCAAAGTGTCCAGTGTCCAAAAGTGTGTGCAGAGATTCAAAATCTCCCTTATCCTCTAGTCACTTTGGTCACAGCTGTGCCATCGAGCCTGTCACATAGCGCTCAGATATTCATTTGGCCTCACACAATCCAAAAGTGTCCAGTGTCCAAAAGTGTGTGCAGAGATTCAAAATCTCCCTTATCCTCTAGTCACTTTGGTCACAGCTGTGCCATCGAGCCTGTCACATGGCGCTCAGATATCAATTGGGCCTCACACAATCCAAAAGTGTCCAGTGTCCAAAAGTGTGTGCAGAGATTCAAAATCTCCCTTATCCTCTAGTCACTTTGGTCACAGCTGTGCCATCGAGCCTGTGATATAGCGCTCAGATATCAGTGGGCCTCACACAATCCAAAAGTGTCCAGTGTCCAAAAGTGTGTGCAGAGATTCAAAATCTCCCTTATCCTCTAGTCACTTTGGTCCCAGCTGTGCCATCGAGCCTGTCACATAGCGTTCAGATATCAGTGGGCCTCACACAATCCAAAAGTGTCCAGTGTCCACAAGTGTCTGCAGAAATTCAAAATCTCCCCTGTCCTATAGACACCTTGTACCTTGTTTTACATTACTATATAGTTTGTTGGATTTTGTCTACATTTCTACCAAAAATGAGGAAGGCTGGTGGAAGAGGCCGTGGAATTGGGCGGGGGTTGGCAGCTGGTAATGATGGTGTTGGTGGTGGATCTGATGGTAGTGGCAAGAGCAAAATAGGACCGAATGCAGGAGGTGTTGAGCCTGCGTCATCGTCTGGCTACATAAGGCCTCGAACGCTTAGTTTTCTAGGAGTTGGCAAACCGCTTTTAAAGCCAGAGCATCAGGAAAAAGTTTTGTCTTACATTGCTGACTCAGTCTCCAGCTCTATCGCCTCCTCTTCGGAAGTTGTAAAAAGTAAAAGCACTGAGTCGTCATTGGAGGCTCATGTTCATGAACCACACCTTTCCTTGTGTCCTTCACCCCAACCAAGATTGAAGGATGACGCAGGCCATACTACTGATTACTCCATGGAGCTGTTTTCACATACCATGCCTGGATTATCAAGTCAAATGGTGAATTACCCAGGCCAAGATGAATCTGACATGGAGTGCACTGATGCACAGCCGCTGATGGATGATTCTGCTGGTACATTCACTCAGAGCACTACATTGTCCTCGCAGTGTACAGAGCCAGATTCTGATCCTGATGAGACTCAGGTGCCCCTTCCCGCACACTATACCACCATACACGGTGACACAGAGGAAGGTGCACATGACATAGAAGAGGAGGTGATGGATGACCCAGTTGTTGACCCAGATTGGCATCCATTGGGGGAAGAGGGTGCTGCTTCCAATAGCTCAGATGAGGAGCATCCACAGCAGACATCGACATCGCAACAGCTGTTATCTGGCAGGCCCGGAGCACTCCAAAGACAGGTTCCAAACATCAAAAGAGTTGCTGGACAGCTTGTCCAGAGGGTCAAAAGATCACAGCGTGCTAGGCCGCAAAATGTCTGCCAAAGTAGGAAGAGTGCAGTGTGGCACTTTTTTGAACAAAATCCTCATGATCAGGCCAAGGTTATCTGTAAGAAGTGCGCAAAGACCTTTAGCCGAGGGAAAAATCTGAAAAATTTGAATACCAGTTGCATGCTTAGACATTTAACCAGCATGCACTTGCAAGCGTGGACACAACACCAAACCTCAAGTGCCACATGTGCAACTGATCACAACGAAGGTAGTCAGCAACGCTACATTGTTTCCCCCACTGTAAGCCCACCGGTTAGCACAGCAGCAAATGTTGAGGTGTCGTTGCAAGGCCACAGCAGTCAGGGAATCCCACTGTTATATCAACGAAAGACTGATTCTAGGCCATCAGAAAGAACACCAACTCCATCACCATCATCAACCCTCTCTCAGTCCGCCCTGTCCACCGCTACTTCCACCATATGCAGCTCTCAAGTCCAGCTCACCCTCCCAGACACTATGAGAAGGTCAAGAAAGTACTCAGTCTCTCATCCGCGTACACTGGGTTTGAACGCCCACATTGCCAAACTAATCTCGTTTGAGATGATGCCCTTTCGGTTGGTGGAAAGCACAGCTTTCCGCGAACTCATGGCCTATGCAGTACCACGCTATGACCTACCCAGTCGCCACTTCTTCTCTCGCAAAGCCATCCCAGCCCTCCACCATCATGTGAAAGACCGCATTGTCCATGCACTCAAGCAGTCAGTGAGCGGAAAGGTGCACCTCACAACTGATGCATGGTCCAGTCGGCATGGCCAGGGCCGTTACGTGTCCATCACTGCGCACTGGGTTAATGTGGTGGATGCAGGGTCCACAGGGGACAGCGGTGGTGGGACAGTGCTGCGTAGCCCACGGTATAGGAAACAGTTGGCTGTAGGCGTTCGACCCTCCTCCTCCTCCTCCGGAAGCGAAAGCTCGTCCACAGAGCGCAGTCGTACGAGCACTCCATCTGCAGCTGCCACTGTTGCACACGATGTGTCCCCCTATCGAGCAGCTAGTGGAAAGCGTCAGCAGGCTGTGTTGCAGATGATGTGTTTGGGCAACAGACACACCGCCGAGGTGCTGGCCGAGTACTTGAAGCGACAAACTGAGTCATGGCTGGGCAGTGTACATCTTGAGGCAGGCAAGGTAGTTAGTGATAACGGCCGTAATTTTGTGGCAGCCATAGCCCTTTCAAAACTCAGCCACATACCTTGCTTGGCTCACACCTTGAACCTGGTGGTGCAGTGCTTCCTCAAAAATTATCCGGAGTTAACAGCCCTGCTCCAGAAGGTGCGAAGACTGTGCGCGCACATCCGCCGGTCGCCTGTACACTCCGTTCGTATGCAGAAGCTGCAGCGATTGCTCCACCTTCCCAACCACTGCCTCATTATCGACATTGCAACAAGGTGGAACTCCGTCCTGCACATGGTGGAGCGGCTGTGCGAGCAGAGGCAGGCCATAATGCATTTGTGGGAGGATACACGGCCAGGCACTTTGAGAGCAGACATGGAGTTGACAGGTGTGCAGTGGTCGAAGCTGAAAGACCTCTGTAAAGTCCTTCAGTGTTTTGAGGAATGCACACGGCTGGTAAGCGCGCAGACGACGCCATCCTAAGCATGAGCATCCCACTTATGCGTCTGCTCATGCAAACTTTGACGCACCTTAAGGAGCAGGCGTCTGCAGCCAATGTTGATGAGGAGGAAGAGGAGGAGGGAATCCTTGATGACATTCAGCCATTGTCTGCTCAGGGACCTCTCCTGGACGAGCTGGAGGAAGAAGAGGAGGAGGAGGATGATGATGGGGATGATTACTTAGGGGAGGAGGATGCATCTCGTGGGGCAAGTGAAAATGTTGGCGTGGCAAGGTCTGGTACAGGGTTTGTGCGTGACTGGAGGGATGTGGATTTGCCAGAAAGTGCTCCTCCACCCAGCACTCTCAGTGCATCATTGACACTGGGAACATTGGCCCACATGTCAGATTATGCCTTGCAGATCCTAAAAAGGGACCCCCGCATTGCCAAAATGATGAACGATGACGACTACTGGTTGGCCAGCATCCTGGATCCACGCTATAAAGGCAAATTACAAAACATCATGCCACAGGAGAACCTTGACCTAATATTGGCTAATAAACAAGCAACTCTGGTAAATCGGTTGCTTGAGGCATTCCCAGCACACAGCAGCGGTGATGGTTCTCACACGAGCTGTACGGGTCGGGGGCAGCTTGGCAGAGGTGTTCGTGGTGCACACAGCAGAAGTGGCGTTGGAGACAGGGGTTTCATGACAATGTTGTGGACTGATTTTTCAAATACCGCTCACACAACTGGTAATACTGCATCGATGGAAAGTGACAGGAGACAGCAGTTGTCAACTATGGTTACAAACTACTTTTCCTCCCATATCGATGTTCTCCCCTTTGACTATTGGGCCGCTAAACTGGACACCTGGCCTGAATTGGCCCAATATGCCTTACAGGAGCTCGCTTGCCCAGCTGCAAGTGTGCTATCGGAAAGAGTCTTCAGTGCAGCTGGATCAATCCTGACAGAAAAAAGGACCCGTCTGTCAACCCAAAATGTGGATGATCTAACCTTCATTAAAATGAACCATGCATGGGTTTCCAAGGATTTTGTCCCACCTTCCCCTGATGACACATAGGGTGACAGAAAAAGGGCTTGCTTTGGTCCACCTCTTCCTGGGACTTCACCTATTTCGCCTTTTGCATCAGCTGAATGTCCAACATCAACATATGCCACTTTCTAAAACTCCCTAACTGTGCTGCCTCCCCCCCCATGGCCGGGGTCACCACCTAGCGCACGACACCGTGCGAGTGCCATTGCCCTGGACAGGTGGGTAGGCCGACTCTTGGGCACGGGCACTGGCACAGGGTCCCTCATAGTGCAATCAAGTGTCTCTGATGGTGGTGGTGCACACCCGCCGTCAGACACACCGCTGTACTATGAGGGGCCCAGTGCCAGTACCGACGCCCACGAGTGGGCCCCCCTTGCTTGGGCAGGTCCCCAGCATTTGCAATCTTTACCTCTCCCTGCTCCTCCGCTGTGTAATCTGGGCCGTCAAATCCATACTGTGCCTGACACCGTCTGAGCCTGCCTCCTGATGTATAGACATATATTTTGAATGTGTACGCTATCCATACATGTTATCTGGGGATACGGTACCCTTTCTAACCTTTGTGCAATTACGTGCAATCCATACTGGGCCTAACACCGTCTGAGCCTGCCTCCTGAGACATATATTTTGAATGTGTACGCTATCCATACATGTTATCCGGGGAAACGGTACCCTTTCTAACCTTTGTGCAATCACGTGCAATCCATACTGGGCCTAACACCGTCTGAGCCTGCCTCCTGAGACATTTATTTTGAATGTGTACGCTATCCATACATGTAATCCGGGGATATGGTACCCTTTCTAACCTTTGTGCAATCACGTGCAATCCATACTGGGCCTAACACCGTCTGAGCCTGCCTCCTGAGACATATATTTTGAATGTGTACGCTATCCATACATGTTATCCGGGGATACGGTACCCTTTCTAACCTTTGTGCAATCACGTGCAATCCATACTGGGCCTAACACCGTCTGAGCCTGCCTCCTGAGACATATATTTTGAATGTGTACGCTATCCATACATGTTATCCGGGGAAACGGTACCCTTTCTAACCTTTGTGCAATCACGTGCAATCCATACTGGGCCTAACACCGTCTGAGCCTGCCTCCTGAGACATATATTTTGAATGTGTACGCTATCCATACATGTTATCCGGGGATACGGTACCCTTTCTAACCTTTGTGCAATCACGTGCAATCCATACTGGGCCTAACACCGTCTGAGCCTACCTCCTGATGTATAGACATATATTTTGAATGTGTACGCTATCCATACATGTTATCCGGGGATACGGTACCCTTTCTAACCTTTGTGCAATCACGTGCAATCCATACTGGGCCTAACACCGTCTGAGCCTGCCTCCTGAGACATATATTTTGAATGTGTACGCTATCCATACATGTTATCCGGGGATACGGTACCCTTTCTCACCTTTGTGCAATCACGTGTAATCCATACTGGGCGTGAGAACGGCTGGCGAGCTGTTAAGCAAGCTACAGCACCTGTGGTTTGCACACGTAAGTTTTTCATTTTTTCTGGAATGACGGTTAGGCCTAATTCCGGAACTGCGGTTGACCTGCACTTACTGGGAAATCATTGCTCGCGGGTAATAATTGTAATCAGTGATCCCCATCACTAACGTTGTTCAGCGGGTTATCTGCACCTGTAAGCGACAAACGCTGGCCTTTTCAGTGTAGCGCACATGCAGCCACGGACATGTAAGGGCATGACACACCAGTTATTGGCCAATCTCATGTGCCAGAGCCTCACGTGTCCCTCTAGTAAGCCGGACTCGGACCGCGGGGCATGACGGAGTCTCGTTCGTTAACGGAATTAAGCTTGCAATGTGTGCATCTGTTCTGTAGCTGGCATGGTTGAGGTTTCCCAGGTGGAGTCGAATTTAACCATAGGCTCCACTCCTGGTGGTGCCCTTCTGGACATTCCTTTAAGGTTCAGCTTTGCAACCATACTGCCCACGTAAAACAAACACTTTGCCTTCATGAACGCTGTTTGGAGGGTCATGACTCGTGGGAATAACGCCGCCCAATCAGTTAACCTGCTAGAGAGATCCTTCGTTGCTCCCAAGCATGACATCACACTCCCTAGGAAGAAGGTAATGCCACTGTGGCGACCGTACTCCTGGGGGCGACACAAGTGCACTGATGCCCAGCCACTGCTCGATGAATCTGCTGGTACATTGACCCAGACCACTACATTCCCCTCGCACGCTACCCGGCCTGAATCTGACCCTGATGAAACTCAGGTTACCCTTCCCATATACAGTTCCATCTTACACGGTGACAAAGAGGAAGCTGCAGATGAAAGTGCAGGTTCGGCCCACCCGCCATCAGACACACCACCGTACTATCAGGGGCCCTGTGCCAGTGCCGTCGCCAACGAGTGGCCCCCCCCCTGCTTGCCCAGGATCACAGCACTTGCAAAGTTGAAATACTGTGCAGTGAGATGGAAGATGGGGACGATGAGGAGTCTAGACTAGTACAGGGATTCCCTAGCGAGGAGACTTATTTGATTGTTTTCAATGTTGGGACAGCAATTTTTGGGGAGCACTATACTCTGGAGAATGATAGATGGGGCCCACCATACACTAGAACATTCCAAAGGTGGACATCAGACACTGGAGCAGCATTTACAGGGCCCATTATACACTAGAGCATTAGAAATGGGGCCCATTATGTTTGGAGCATTATTTGGGCCCATAAGACAGTGGAGCTTCATCCATGGGGACCAACATATACTGTAGCATTATGTGGAGCTCATCATATACTGTTTCAAACATTATATGGGACCAATGATTCTGTATGGAGAAATAGATGGGCCTCGTCATGAGATGTAAAAAGTGAGGTATTTTTCATTGTACTATACCGCTATTTCTCTGCCGTATCGGAGCATGATGAGTTGTGGTATGTGTTAAAGGGGTGCTCTTTCGCCCAGGGCACATGAAAACCTGCAGCCAGCCCTCCCCCCCCCACAACTTTAGCCAAATAACCCCCATTTTTCAGTGCGTAACTTGTATTATGAAGTTAATTAAGGTTGACAAGCTTAAGTAAGAAGAATTGATGCTTTTGGCATTCAAATGGGCACTGTAGGTGTGTTTCCTGTCCTCCTCTCACTGCCGACTTTTATTCCCCATTGACTTACATTGGGTTTCGTGTTTCTGGACAACCCCGACTTTTCCCTATAATCGGACGATCTTGCTCGACCCGACTTTTGGAAAAGTCGGGTTTCACGAAACGAAACGCGACCCTAAAAAACCAAAAGTTGCTCAACTCTAACTATAACTGTTTGGTAGAACTGGGAAGCTTCTCCAAGATAGAAGAGCTAATCGCTAATATAGCAAATGTATAGGTATGCATACACAGCAGGGAAAATACTTAAGGCAGTATAAAAACTGGGCAAGAAAAAGGCCTCTGACCTTTCCCGGCACCAGCGCACTGCAGTACTTTACTCTCCCTCAACAGGGCAGAGAAGTACGCCTGCACAAGAGTGCAATGTCGGGGAGCCATGAAGCAAGCAGGAGGGTGGCATAGCAGGAAGATGGGAGGCGCCGGGCCCGGACCTGCGACACCCATCGGACAGGACCGCCCCACAGGTAAGTGTAATAAAACTTATTTTTCTTATCTTTCAGGTCAGACTGGGGGCTTATGTACAGCATTACAGAATGTGGCCAAGCCAAGTGACAGGTTCCCTTTAAATACATACATGCACATCACCATTGATGCAATGCAGCAGTACCATACGCTGTAAATTATGGTGTAAATAATTGATCAATTACATTGCATAAATGATTACCTAACATGAGATTTCTATTGGCTGTGACAACTTTGGGAAGATAAAACAATAAGGTATATCAGAAGAATATGAAATCAATGCAAGGTTAAAAGCATTCTAAGATATGGCAGCTGGAAAGCATTCATTGTTATGAGACTGACAAAGCCTTAGCTCTGGAATGAATGTCAGGAGAATTGCTTGAACTCCAGATGCTCTTTATAAAACACTTTCCATAGTTATCACTCTGAAGTGACAAAGTCCATAACGGACTACACAGATTACTCCATAGTAAATTACATTTGTATTGTAAATCTTCTTTTTTTTATATATCTTTATAGCTTCATAACAGTTACATAAAATTTCTGTACATTTTCTATGTTTCTATATATTCTCTGTTATCTGACTCCGAGCAGTTCACCGTTCCTTTTTTCTTTTGTATAATCAAAATTGCAACTCCATTCAATCAAGGGACACAAGTGTATCTGTTCTAATAGAGTTGTGAAATATCTGAAAATACCTTCATAATCAGTATCTGAACATAATCCATAGTATTGATTGTTGTCAGTCGTTTCCATCAATCAACTCAATCTATCCATCTATGGAGCACCACAGTAGAAATAGTGCAAAACCCAGCATAATCAATTCAGGACCCCAATGCAAGTAAAAACAGTGGATACATGCAGCCATTGGTTGAATCTGCATGTGACACAATAATTTGATTCATTCTCCTAGAACCTTGTTGCTGACAATGTTATTATAGTTGGGGTCCTGAATCAATTAAACTGGGGTTATCCAGCATAGGACAACCCCTTTAATACAAAGATACAAATTAAAAAACAGGAGAACAATAGAGTCCAAACTAAATTTGTATATGTAAATTTATTAATACAAATTGAAGACACATAGGTGAGAAACAGGACATATATATACAAATATATCAAATAGTCAAATGGATTGTTTAGCCTGAAACTGAAAAACAGGGCAGACTGGTGATGTAAGTAAAAGGCCAAAGTAGGTGTCACAATGGAGAATAAATAATATTATGTCCATCTCACATAAAGTGGAGAAAAGGCAAATAGTCATAACAAAAGGCCTCAATTGGTAAGGTAACTGTGCAGTAAAAACAAAGTAGGTAAATCAATAATGATTATCTAGTTATATTGCACAATGCCCTAAAAAGTAAATGATAGGCACGGTGGTCAAAGGTGCAGCCACAAGTAGTAATTGTGTATAGTCACGATAGCCGGCATCATGTCACATGTAAATCGCCAGTCTGGGGGCTCCGAGACTGGCGATTTACATGTGACATGATGGGTATGTTCTTTTGTATGTCCATATGTGATTTTGGTATAATAAATTTCAGCATTTAAATCATTTGGGTCCCATTGCTTTGGCATTCAGTAGCTTCTGCTGCACTTTTTGACCCGGTGGTGATTTTTGCAGCCGCAGCTAGCACAAACACAGATTGGCCTTGCCGGCTATCATGACTATACACAATTACCTTGTGCTACTTGTGGCTGCACCTTTGACCACCATGGCTATCGTTTACTTCTTAGGGCATTGTGCAATATAACGAGATAATCATTATTGATTTACCTACTTTGTTTTTACTGCACAGTTACCTTACCAATTGGGGCCTTTTGTTATGACTATTTGCCTTTTCTCCACTTTATGTGAGATGGATATAATATTATTTATTCTCCATTGTGACACCTACTTTGGCCTTTTACTTACATCGCCAGTCTGCTCTGTTTTTCAGTTTCAGGCTAAACAATCCATTTGACCATTTGATATATTTGTATATATATGTCCTGTTTCTCACCTATGTGTCTTCAATTTGTATTAATAAATTTACATATACAAATTTAGTTTGGACTCTATTGTTCTCCTGTTTTTTCATTTGATTGGGAGTCGTCTCTATGGATACATTATGAGGCATCATTTGTGCATTTACAGCTACTGTATGTATTGAATATGTATTTTTGGAGTTTTTCCTGCATAAAGATACAAATTAGTAAAAGCAGCACTCCAGTCATTCAAATAAACAATTAAATTAATTCAACAACACTCACAGAAGCAACAAATTAGCTTCTCCAAGCAAAATTTTCAAGCAAAATGCACGACATCGATCTTTGAGCCAGACATCCAGCTACAGGTATTTCATAGGCCACTGCCCTCAAAGGGTATCATGGGCAAGACAGCCAAGCAATAGGGGTTGGAATAGAGGTCTATCCTTCTTAACGATGGGTCCTGCTTATAGCCGGAGATTGGTCTAGAAAACACATAGGCAATGCAATGAAGAAGCCAGAAGCCTTCACAAGGAAACGTGAAATTGTTCCTGGAGCCATTTTTGAAGAGCATCAGTCCACATGTTGCTTGAGTTTTTGTGAGCAGCCCGTGTGGCCTAGATGTGTTATCATGTCCTGCAGTGCCTCCAGACTTGTCTTTGACACATATAGGACATTATTGGTCGGCAGTTGCAAACAGACCTGTCAACAGAAGATTTTGATGATTTCTGTGTCCAAGTGCTTTCAGCATGGCATATCTTTCCTCAGACAACCATTAATAACTTCATTGATAGCAGCCAAGGCTTGTATTTCTGCTTATGGTGTTCATACTTGATTTTGTTTCCATTTTTTCATCATTTGAATATCAGTACCATGTGTATCCATCTGTTGATTTCCATAATTCCATGACTTTTTCTTGTTGGTATTTCAAATTCAGTGCTGAGGAATGAATGTTAAGATCGGCACCACTGCAGATATCAAACTAGGGAAAGTTGATGTCATGCTATGTGATACAAAGTAATAAAGAGTTATTGCAACCAGATACTGGAAGTGGCACATGCGGAAGGGCTCATCCTCTGTCAGCACGTGGTCTTTCCTTGATTTACTGGGCCAACATAAACTATTGTTTTGCATTCCTAAGACCAAAAAGATACATACTTGACCTATCACTAAAGGTAATGTTTTATACAAGACTAATCTTACAGCTATTGCATCCTGGAAGGAGAGTTTTAAGATGACTATAATACTGTAGTATATCCTGTTACATTTGTTTTACCATTATACTGTATATAATAATATTACTACTACAGATGAGCGACTTTGCCTTTTTTAGGGTCGAGTCGGGTTTTATGAAACCCGACTTTCGCAAAAGTCGAGTCGAACGAAATCAGCCGACTATCGTGAAAAGTCGGACATCCGACTGAAACACGATACCTAATGCAAGTCAAAGGGGAAGCAAAGTCGTCAGGGAGTGGAGGACAGTAAACACACCTACAGTGCCCATTTCAATGCCAACGACATCAATTCTTATTACTTAAGCTTGTCAACCTTAATTTACTTTATAATAATAGTTATTCACTGAAAACTGGTGGTTATTTGGCTAAAGTTGTGGGGGGGTAGGGCTGGCTCCAGGTTTTCGTGTGCCCCGGGCGAAAGAGTGTCAGTGGGCCCCTTTAACACATACCACAATTCATGATGCTCTGATACGGCAGAGAAATATTGGTATAGTGCAATGACAAATACTTCACTTCTTACATGACATGACTGATATCTATTTTAAATTCTACAATAGCTCAAAAACCGGACAGTATATTCTTCCATACAGTATTATGGCCACCACATAGCGCGCCATACAGAATAATGAGCCCCATATATTGCTCCATACAGAATAATTGATCCCATACAATGTTCCATACAGTATATGATGAGTTCCACATAATGCTACAGTATCTGATGGTGCCCATAGGATACTCCAGTATATGATGGGCCCCATGGATGATGTTCCATTGTATGATGGGCCTACATTATGCTCCATATATAATGGGCCCCATATGATGCTGCAGTATATGATGGGCCCCATGGATGATGCTCCAGTGTATGATGGGCCTATACACAGTGTGCAGAGCTATAAGGCAAATGAATATTTTGATCACATCATCCTTTGCATACATATTGTCCTACTCCAAGCTGTATAGGCTTGAAAGCCAACTGCCAATTATGTAAATCAGGTGATTTGCATCTCTGTAATGAGGAGGGGTGTGGTCTAATGACATCAACACCCTATATAAGGTGTGCTTAATTATTAGGTAACTTCCTTTCCTTTGGCAAAATGGGTCAGAAGAGAGATTTGACGGACTCTGAAAAGTCAAAAATTGTGAGATGTCTTGCAGAGGGACGCAGCAGTCTTGAAATTGCCAAACTTTTGAAGCGTGACTGATCACTGAACAATCAAGCGTTTCATGGCAAATAGCCAACAGTGTCGCAAAGAGTGTGTTGATAAAAAAAAGCTCAAAATAACTGCCCATGAATTGAGGAAAATCAAACGTGAAGCTGCCAAGATGCCATTTGACACCAGTTTTGCCATATTTCAGAGCTGCAATGTTACTGGAGTATCAAAAAGCACAAGGTGTGCCATACTCAGGGACATGGCCAAGGAAAGGAAGGCTGGAAAACGACCACCTTTGAACAAGAAACATAAGATAAAACGTCAAGCCTGGGCCAAGAAATATGTTAAGACAGATTTTTTTAAGGTTTTATGGACTGATGAAATGAGAGTGACTCTTGATGGGCTAGATGGATGGGCCCGAGGCTGTATCAGTAAAGGCCAGAGAGCTCCACTCTGACACATACGCCAGCAAGGTAGAGGTGGGGTACTGGTATGGGCTGGTATCATCAAAGATGAACTTGTGGGATCTTTTCGGGATGAGGAAGGAGTGAAGCTCAACTCCCAGACCTACTGCCAGTTTCAGGAAGACACCTTCTTCAACCAGTGGTACAGGAAAAAGTCAGTATCCTTCAAGAAAAACTTGATTTTCATGCAGGCCAATGCTCCATCACATGCATCCAAATACTCTACAGCATGGTTGCCCATTATAGGTCTAAAAAAAGGAAAAATAATGACATGGCCCCTTGTTCACCTGATTTGAACCCCATAGAGAATCTGTGGTCCCTCATAAAATGTGCGATCTACATGGAGTCAAAACATTACACCTCTGGGGACAGTGTCAGGGAGGCTGTGGTGGCTGCTGCACGCAATGTTTATCATAAACAGATCAAGCAACTGACAGAATGTATGGATGGAAGGCTTTTGAGTGTCATCGTAAAGAAAGGTGGCTCCGTTGGTCCCTTTTTTTTTGGTTTTGAATGTCAGAAATGTTTACATTTTGTGTTGTTATATTGGTTTACCTGGTGAAAATAAACAAGTGAGATGGGTATATATTTGGTTTTGCCTAGTAATAATTATGCAAACAAGTATCAACCTAGGGCCTTGTCAGATCACTCCCCTGTTATGGCGACATGTAATTGGGAAAACGGCAGGAGAGGGGAACGGGCACCATGGTCATTTAACGCATTCTGGTTACCTATTATTCAAGCAGATGCTAGGGTCCCTGACTTGCTAAAATAATTTTTTGCTATTAATGAGGGTAGCCCCCAGGGAAAGAAAATGGGATGCGTCTAAAGGAATGTTGATCTCGGAAGTGAATAGAGTTAGAACTAAAGCTGGAGTCACACATAGCGACTTACCAGCGATCCCGACAACGATATCAACGTGTCAGGATCGCTGGTAAGTCGCTATGTGATCGCTGGTGTGCTGTCAACCAGACAGCTTCACCAGCGATTAGCACAGCGATGCTGAGCGCGCGGCGTCGCTGTGTTCGTTAGCGCTGATGCCATGGATCCATGTAAAAAATAGAATTAAAATAAAAAATATTGTTATTCTCACCTTCTGACATCCCGTGCAGCATTCCCGCCTCTCTCCACGCTCCGGACCCAGTAATCCTTTGCGAGAATGACCGCGATGACGTCTGTTCTCGCGGGATCGCGAAGTCTCGCGGTCATTCTTGCAAAGGATCACTGGGACCGGAGCGTGGAGAGAGGCGGGAATGCTGCGCGGGACGTCGGAAGGTGAGAATAACAATATTTTTTATTTTTTTTATTATTTTTTACATCCTAGTACAGCTGATCGCTGGTCTCCCGCCTGTCACACGCAGTGATGCATGCTGGCCAGCGGGAGATCAGCGACCAAAAAAATGTCCAGAGGTTTCTTGCAGCGATCAGCGATACCGGCAGGGGGGGCGGTCGCTAATCGCTGTCACACAGCGATCTCGGTGGTGAGATTGCTGTTGTGACTCAGCAGCGATCTCGCTAACGAGATTGCTATGTTTGACGGGGCCTTAAGTCTAGAGAATATGAGGAACTATTACAGAAGGAACCTACCTCTGCACAATTGCAATATTTGAAAACTCTGTCGGATATACATTTTAATGCATTAAAAGATGCGGAAAAACGATCAGCCCAACATAAGCTTTCAAAAGCAGCAGATAAACGATACTTCCGGCAGCAGGTCTATTTCGGGGACGGGGAGGGAACTGGACATCTACTAGCTACCCTGATCAAGACTCAATCTGGCCCTGCAATGGTAGCGGAGATAAAAAAACAAAAATGGGGAACTTGGGGCAATTCAAGCAACTTTTAGAGAGTTTTTTGAGACATTATATAATTCGCAGGGCGGGTTCTCTGACGAGTTGCTCAGTAGCTTTTTGGGGACTGCTGGTCTGCCTACTCTGTCGGAATCGTAAGCTGTTGGCCTGGAGGCACCAATTAGTCTGGAGGAACTAGAGGAGGCTCTAGATTCTATGGCAGGGAATAAGACACCGGGGTCTGATGGGCTGCCTGTGGAGGTACATAAACAGTACTCAAATATAATGCTTCCACAGCTGTTGAAGGTGTTTGAGGTGGCTAGGGAAGATGGGCACTTGCCCCAGTCCTTGAATGAAGCAATCATAGTGGTGATCCCCAAGGCTGATAAGGATTCTTGTCTTCCAGAGTCATACAGGCCTATCTCCCTTTTAAACATTGATGTCAAGATTTTTGCAAAGATTCTGGCGATGCGGCTGTCTAGAGTAATATCTAGTATTATTCATCCAGATCAAACTGGTTTTATGCCAGAGAAATCAGCTGCAATTAATATCTGGCGGTTGTATCTAAATTTACAAATCCCATCAAAGGGAAAGGAACCTAGGGCTGTTGCATCTTTGGATGCTGCTAAAGCATTTGACAGCATTGAATGGCCATATCGGTGGGCTATATTAGCCGAGATGGGTTCCCGTAAAAATTTTATTGCCTGGATACAGCTGCTGTATTCGAGTCCAGAGGCCAAAAGTAGAATTAATGGGGAGAGCTCAAATACAATTAACTTACACAGCAGGACCAGACAGGGGTGCCCCCTGTCTCCCCTACTGTTTGCTCTGGCAATTGAGCCCTTGGCAGTAGTAATTTGGGCGACACCTCAAATTAGGGGTTTGGGTATGAGTCTTTGCAAAAAAAAATAGCGTTGTATGCTGATGATATGCTCTTGTTTTTGGGAGAGTGGCCGTCTTCTCTGAGGATGGCAATGGAAGTCTTTGGATCCTTCACAGTGATCTCTGGTTTATGTTTTAACTGGGAGAAATCTTCAATTATGCGGGTGGGAGATGCTCCCGAGAACTTCTTGGAATTGATCGGACGATTAAATGTAGTCAAAGCGTTTAAATACTTGGTAATTTATATTGGGTATAATATACAAGATTTTGAGCGATTAAATATTACCCCGTTACTTGCTACATTTCATCCAAAAATAAAGGACTGGTGCAAGTTACCACCGAGTATGGTGGTAAGGGAAAACCTGGTAAAAATGGTTCTCATGCCACAAGCTTTGTATGCCCTCCACAATGCGCCCATTTGGATTCCTGGTCCAATCTTTTATCAGATAAACAAAATATTTAGAGAGCTTATCTGGAAGAGGAGTGTTACTAGAATTCGGTTGAAGGTTTTGCATACATCTAAAGAACTGGGGGGATTAGCAGTTCCTGACCCATTTCTGTATTATCTTGCAGCGCAGTAGTAGCATTTCAGAGGATGGGGGAGGAGGATTCCTTCATGCGAAGTTCCTCGGGATGTATGCTTACTTGCGTAGTGGGAAAGGACTTACTGGTGCAGGCGCTAGACTCAGGTCGGTTCCGTCAGGGTCAAGCTATCAATAGCCCGATAATGAAGTGCATGGATAAGGCATAGAACATGGCCAAAGAAATATTGGGTATACAGGGAGTCACGGCGCATTCCCTGATCTGGAGAAACTTGACATGTACAGAGCTAAATAAATTAGAGGGTTTTGAGCTATGGAAGAGGAGAGGGTTTAAACTAGTATCACAACTTTATTCTGAAGGGGAGTTTTGATCTTTTGAGGATCTCAAACAGACATTTTCCATCCCTAATAAAAGATTTTTTCTATATCTCCAGCTGAGACATGCTTGTGAAGCACAACAGCGACTCGCTCCACTAGGTAATCCAGCTAAAACTCCGTTGTTGGATAGAGTAGTGATGGGAGGAGGATCAAGAGGTATTATATCCATGATATATGCAATCATGTTGGAAAAGAGAGTGGCAACTTTGGAAACGCTGAAGAATAAGTGGCCAGTTGATGTAGGTGATTTAACAGATGATGAATGGGAGGATGCATTGCAAGAAGTCACGAAAGTCTCGGTTAGCGAGGCTCAGAGAGTGTCGCATTTTTATTTTCTTCATCGAGTTTATCGAACCCCTGTATGGCTTTTGAAAATGGGCTATGCTAGAGAGGCAGATTGTTGGAAATGTGGAACGCCCAATGTGGATCTGATACACATGACCTGGAACTGTCCTCGGTTACGTAGGTTTTGGGGAGGTGTGAAGGATTTACTTAACACTGTCTATCCATGTCAAATGGTACTAGACCCCAAAATGGCTCTTCTGGGGCGGGTGGAGACTTTGCTGCTTTCGGAGGAGCACCAGCTGGCAGTCTCACAAATATTATATCAAGCTCACAAAAGGGTGGCGGCTCACTGGAAGGGATCTTTTGTACCCACAATCACCTAAGTTACCGATGCAGTTAATAATAATATAGACATGGAAAAATATGTGTATCAAAACAGAAGAACAACTAAGAAATAGGAATATATGTGGGCGCCTTGGATGGTCACACCGGGCTGGCGTCTCCGAGATTAAAATAGATGAGAGCTTTGAGGAGGATATAACCCAAAAATTGTGGCTGTGAGAGCCCAAATGCATCGGGAGAGATGAGAGTTGTTTTTTCGGGTGAGGGTGGGGGGTGAGTTGGGAGGGATTTTTGTGAGGTTCTATTGTGTTTATGTAATACACTATTTGTGAAATATCCTGTATATGACTACCTGTTTTTTCAATTTTTGAAAATGTTTAGTAAAAAATTGCCTGACATAAAAAAATTTAATATGCAAACAGTGTATAATGCTCCATATATAATGGGCCACAGGTGATACTCCAGTGTATAATGGGCCCTATCTATGATGCTCAAGTGTATGATGGGCCCCATATATAATTCTCCAGTATATAATGCTCCCCATATATTGCTCCAAACATTAAAAAAAATTAAACACCTCTCCTCGCTGGGCACTGCTTGACTCAAGACTCCTCAGCGTCGCCATATTCCAACTCTCTGCACTTGCACTGTTCAGGCAGATGGCGTACAGACGTGACGTCATCGCGCTCTCTGATCTGAATGTCACTGTCAGGAAATGCTGAAGAGGTCACAGCGGTGGAGCAGGAAGAGGTAAGTGTTGCAAGTGCTGATGCCCTGAGCAAGCAGGGGTGGCCCACTCGTGGGCGACGGCAGTGGCACAGGGCTCCTCATAGTACGACGGTGTCTGTGATGGTGAGTGGGCCCCCCACTATCAGAGACTTTTGCGTACTGTGAGGGACCCTGTGCCAGTGCCGTCGCCCATGAGTGGGCCCCCCACATGCTCAGGGGCCTGGCACTTGCCCGGGTCCTCCAGGTGCTGATGCCGGCCCTGGGGGGGTACAGGCCAGTTAGGGAGGTGGAAAAACTGGCATATATTGAGGTGTAGGCTGGACGTTCAGCAGCTGCAAATGGAGGAATTGCAGAAGTCGGAGGAAGAGGAGGACAAAGCGAGCCATTTTGCTGTCAACTTATGTGTCATTAGGGGAAGGTGGTACAAAATCCTTTGAAACCCAGGCATGGTTCATTTTAATGAAGGTGAGGTCACCAACATTTTGGGTCGACAGCCGGGTCCTTCTTTCTGTTAGGATTGATCCAGCAGCACTGAAGACTCTTTCTGATAGCACACTACCAGCAGGGCAAGCGAGCTCCTGTAAGGCATATTGTGCCAATTCAGGCCAGGTGTCCAGTTTAGAGGCCCAGTAGTCAAAGGGGAATGAACTGTGAGGGAGAACATCGATAGGGGAGGAGTGGTAATTTTGAACCATAGTTGGCAACTGCTGTCTCCTGTCTGTTGCTATTGATTCAGTATTAACAGTCGTGTGAGCAGTCATCGAGAAATCAGTCCACAACCTAGTCATGAAACCCCTGTCTCCAATGCCAGTTCAGCTGTGTGCACCATAAACACCTCTTCCATTTGTCCCAGTACGGCTCGTGGTAGAACCTGCCCCGCTGCTGTGTGCTGGGAATGCCTCTAACAAATGGTTTACCAGAGTTGCTTGTTTGTTCACCAATATTAGCTCTATGTTCTCCTGTGGCATGATGTTCTGTAATTTGCCTTTATAGTGTGGATCGAGAATGCTGACCAACCAGTAGTTGTCATCCTTCATAATTTTGACAATGCAGGGGTCTCTTTTTAGGATCCACAAGAGATAATCACACATGTGGGCCAATGTTCCAGGTGTCAATGATGCACTGGCAGTGGTGGGTGGAGGAGCACTTTCTGCCAAATCCACATCCCTCCAGTCATGCACAAACCCTGTACCTGACCTTGGCAAGCCAACATTTTCTCTTGCCCCTGAGAAGCATCCTCCTCCCCAAAATAATCATCCCCCTCATTCTCCTCCTCCTCCTCCTCTTCCTCTTCTTCCTCCACCTCGTCCAGGACAGTTCCCGAAGCAGACAATGGATGACTGTCAGCAAGGCTTCCCTCCTCCTCCTCCTCTTCATCCTCCGCTGCAGACGTCTGATCCTTAATGTGCGTCAAAGTTTGCATGAGCAGACGCATAAGTGGCATGCTCATGCTTATGATGGCGTCGTCTGCACTTACCAGCCGTGTGCATTCCTCAAAACACTGAAGGACTTTACAGAGGTCTTTCAGCTTTGACCACTGCACACCCAACAACTCCATGTCTTCCCTCAAACTGCCTGCCCATGTATCCTCCCACAAATGCATTACAGCCTGCCTCTGTTCGCACAGCCTCTCAACCATGTGCATGGTGGAGTTCCACCTTGTTGCAACGTCTATGATTAGGTGGTGCTTGGGGAGGTGGAGCGATAGCTGCAGCCTCTGCATACGACTGGAGTGTACGGGCGAGCGACGGATGTGCGAGCACAGTCTTCGCACATTATGGAGCAGGCCTGTTAACTCTGGATAATTATTTAAGAAGCACTGCACCACCAGGTTCAAGGTGTGAGCCAGGCAAGGTATGTGTCTGAGTTTTGCAATGGCTATGGCCGCCACAAAATTACGACCGTTATCACTGACTACCTTGCCTGGCTCAAGATCTAGACTGCCCAGCCATGACTCAGTTTCTCACTGCAAGTAGTCGGCCAGTACCTCCACGGTGTGTCTGTTGTTGCCCAAAGACATCATCTTTAAAACAGCCTGCTGACGCTTACCACTAGCTGTTCAATACTGGGACACCTCGTGTGCAACACTGGCAGCTGCGGATAGAGTGCTCGTGCGACTACGCTCTGTTGACGAGCTTTCGCTTCTGGAGGAGGAGGAGGGTCGAACGCCTACAGCCGACTGTTTCCTATACCGTGGGCTAGGCAAAGCTGTCCCACCATCGCTGTCCCCTGTGGACCCGGCATCCACCACATTAACCCAGTGCACAGTGATGGAGATGTAACGGCCCTGGCCATACCTACTGGCCCATGCATCTGTTGTGAGGTGCACCTTTCCACTCATTGATTGTTTGAGTGCATGGACAATGCGGTGGTTCACATGCAGGTGGAGGGCAGGGATGGCTTTTCTAGAAAAGAAGTGCCAACTGGGTAGGTCATAGCGTTGGACAGCATAGGCCATGAGCTCTCAGAACGCTTCGCTTTCAACCAAACGGTAGGGCATCATCTCTAATGAAATTAGTTTGGCAATGTAGGCGTTCAAACACAGTGTACGCGGATGAGAGGATGAGTACTTTCTTGTCCTACTCAGAGTGTCTGGTAGGGTGAGCTGGACTTGAGAGCTGCATATGGGGGAGCTAGCGGTGGACCTGATGGACTGACAGGGGGTTGGTGATGGTGATGGTGGTGATGGCCTAGATTCAGTCTTTTGTTGCAAAAACATTCTACTTCCTTGACTGCTTTGGCCTTGCGACGATGCCTCAACATTTCTTGCTGCTGGTGTGCTTACCTGTGGGCTTGCAGTGGGGGAAGCGATGGTGCTTTGCTGGATACCTTCAGTTGGAGCAGGTGCATATGTGCTACCTGAGGTTTTGTAGTCCATCCACGCTTGCAAGTACATGGTGGTTAAATGTCTAAGCATGCAACTGGTATTCAAATTTCGGAGATTTTTCCCTCGGCTAAAGGTCCTTCCGCACTTCTTACAGATAACCTTTGCCTCATCAATAGGATTGTAGTCGAAAAAGTGCCACACTGCACTCTTCCTACTATGGTATAAATTTTCAGGGCTTGCACGCTGTGCTAATTTTACCGTCTGGCCAAGCTGTCCTGCAACTCTTTTTGTTTTTTTACCACATTTTTGGACAGCTACGGGCCTGCCAGATAACCGCTGCAGCGATGATGATGCCTGCTGCGGATCCTTCTCCTCTTCCGACCTATTGCCAGCGGCACCCTCTTCCCCAAATGGATGCCAATCCGTGTCAACAACTGGGTCATCCATCACCTCCTCTTCAATTTCATCTGCACTTCCTCTGTGTCACCGTGTAAGGTGGTATAGTATGTGGGAAGGGGCACCTGAGTTTCATCAGGGTCAGATTCTGTCTCAGTAGACTGCGATGGCAATGTAGTGCTCTGGGTCAATGTACCAGCAGAATCATCTAGCAGTGGCTGTGCATCAGTGCACTCCATGTCAGATTCATCTTGGACTGGAGAATTCAGGATTTGACTTGATAACCCAGGCATGGTATGTTAAAAGAGCTCCATGGAGTAATCTGAAGTGTGGCCTGCCGCATCCTTCACTTTTGGTGGGGGTGAAGGACACAAGGAAAGGTGTTGTTCATGACCAGAAGCCAGCACTGATGACTCTGTGCTTGCAATTTTTGAAACTTCAGAAAGGGAGGTGATAGAGCTGGAGGCTGTTTCGGCAATGTAAACCAAAACCTGTTCCTAATGCTCCGGCTTTAAAAGCGGTTTACCTACTCCCAGAAAAGGGAACCTTACAGGCTTTCTTGAGCCAGACGATGATGCTGGGTCAACATCTTCCTTAGCTGCTATTGTGCTTTTGGCATAACCAGCAAATGTACCACCACCATCAGTACCAGCTGCCCCCCCCGCCCACATCTGCAGCCTCTTGCACCATACTTCCTCATGTTCGGAAAAATGTACCAAAAATACCAGCAGATACAGTATACGGTACAATATGAGGAGCGTACAGCTGTATAAAATGTAGTGAAAATTTTAAATCTCCGTATATATTTCCTTATTCACAGACGCTCTCCCAGTATGTATTTGACCGTAATCCAACCAGCCGATATACGGTACTGTATCAGAAGCGGACAGCTGTATAAAGTGTAGGGGAAATTTTAAATCTCCTTTTATATATTCCCTTACTCACACCCAGACGCTCTCCCAGTATGTATTTGACCATAATCCAACCAGCAGATATACGGTACTGTATCAGAAGTGGACAGCTGTGTAAAGTGTAGGGGAAATTTAAAATCTCATTTTATATATTCCCTTACTCACACTCACATGCCCTCCCAGTATGTATTTGACCGTCATCCAACCAGCAGATATATGGTACAGTATCAGAAGCGGACAGCTGTATAAGGTGTAGTGAAAAATTTAAATCTATGTAGATATTTCCTTAGTCACAGACGCTCTCCCAGTATGTATTTGACCATAATCCAAACAGCAGATATACGGTACTGTATCAGAAGTGGACAGCTCTATACGGTGTATGGAAAAATGTAAATCTGTGTATATTTATTTCCGCAGTCACACACACACTGTCTCAGTATGGATTTGACCATAATCCAAACAGCAGATATACGGTACTGTATCAGAAGTGGACAGCTCTATACGGTGTATGTATGGAAAAATGTAACTCTCTTTATTTTTTTTTTATGGAGTCACACACAGACGCTGTCTCAGTATGTATTTGACCGTAATCCAGACAGCAGATATACGGTACTGTATCAGAAGCGGACAGCTCTATACAATGTATGTATGGAAAAATGTAACTCTCCATCTTTTTTTTTCTGAGTCACACACAGACGCTGTCTCAGTATGGATTTGACCGTAATCCAAAAAGCAGCAGATATAAGGTACTGTATCAGAAGCGGACAGCTCTATACGATGTATGTATGGAAAAATGTAACTCTCCATCTTTTTTTTTCTGAGTCACACACAGACGCTGTCTCAGTATGGATTTGACCATAATCCAAAAAGCAGCAGATATAAGGTACTGTATCAGAAGTGGACAGCTCTATACGGCGTATGTATGGAAAAATGTAAACCTCCTTCTACTTTTTTCAGGAGTGGTTAAAACTAAAAGAGAAAGAGCGCAATAGGGTCTTACCCAGGTAAAAGAGATACAGTTCAAGCTATTATACTCACCAATAGCAGGAGAGTTAGAGGCATAAAGGAATAGAGGTCAAAGCTGCTGCACATCCAAATGGCCCCGCCGTGACCATAGATCATCAGATATCAAAGAAACAATTTTCGGATTTAAACGTGCGCTGCTAGACAAAACGACTCCTTTCCAGATTGTGTACTTGTATACTTTTATTTTCCCAACGCGTTTCGAAGTCTCAAATGTACATGTACATGTCATCCCCTGAGGAAGAAGTTTGAGACTTCGAAACGCGTTGGGAAAATAAAAGTATACAAGTACACAATCTGGAAAGGAGTCGTTTTGTCTAGCAGCGCACGTTTAAATCCGAAAATTGTTTCTTTGATATCTACTTTTTTCAGGAGTCACACACAGATAGCATGTATTTGTCCATGATACCAGCTGGTACATGGTAGTGTGTGAGGAGCGTACAACCCCAATACAGTGTGGGAAAAATGAGCGCTCGGTAATTGTTCAGAAAAAAAGAATAAAAGCAGGAGTGCTATGTAAAAAGCAGTCTGCACAGCAGTGTGCACACAGCAATGCAGCTATCAGGTAGCCTTATAAGGCAGCCTAATAACCAGCGCTGCTGCACACCAAAAAATCCTCCCCTGTCACTGCACTCTAACTGTACAGCACAATTGCTATCAGCAGAAGCACAGATTCTTTTTTCTTCCCTGCCTATCTGTCTTTCCTGCCTAACACTCTCTCTATTAAGAAGCAGCGGCAGCCAGCAACCTCTCCCTATGTTAAGATTGGCAGAAGTAAAATGGCGGTCGGCGTTCAGGGCTTTTATAGCCACTGTGACGCCACACAAAGCAAGCCAATCACTGAAATGCCCTCTCTAAGATGGGTGTGGCCGCTGCTCATGTCATCGCGTTGCCCACAGTGTGCATCCTTGCTCATTGGCAGAGAAAAGGCATCTGAAAGCATTATGGGAAACACGACTTCAGCGCTAGAGTCTGCGACCGTGTAGGGAAGGTGGCCTGACGGACGGACTGACTGGTCAGATTTCAAAAGGGAAAACAGCTAGGAAAGTGTAGGTGATGTGCAGTACCTTGAACTGACATTAGAGGGCAGGGAGGAGTGTGAGCATAGGACTTGACATCAGCTTAGGGCTAAGAAACCATTGGTCATGGGGGGCGGAGTTATAGGGAATCGGGAAAGTTATACATTTGACAGGAGGGTTCCAGAAAGTTCCAGTCCCCAGGGGGAGCTCAAGTGACGAGGAGATTGTGACAGTTGCTGCACTGTGAGGAAAACCCAACCAGGGGGACTGAGGAGAAAGGAAGTCAGGGGGGTGGTCCTGAAACGAAGTACCGCAGTATAGACGAGGCTACGGGTTTGAGACACAGTATTGGACCGACGCTTGACCAGTAACATTACTGTTGGTGTATAGGCCTAAGGCAGCCACAGTGACGGAGCTGTCAGAGTGTCACTGAGTGAAAAAGGGGACGGTACATAAATATACGTCCCTGGAGAAGGTGTGTCACGCTGTGTTTCGTAACCGGAGAATTGTGAAGGAAAGTGCGGTGTGCTGTGAGGTCGTCTGGAGGACGGCGAAGGAAAGAATAAACTTGGACCTGTTGCACCCAAAAACTTGCCTCCAGCTTGTGTCTGTACATCCCCCAACACGGCCCACCAACCCTACACTTGGCGTAGTCGGCAGGATCAACGCCGCTAATACAATATCTTCTGCGGCAGGCCTGCCTCTGAGGAGTGGGAACGGACTTGGACTGCACTGTGTGGATTACAAATACCTGTGGATTACAAATTACCAACCAGTGGATTACAAATTGGGAGTGCTGTGGCGTACCTGCGTTGCCAGCAGAGGATCCGGGACAGTACCAGGTCCAGAGCAAGATGGCGGTGCTGCTTCAGCACAGAGGGGAGATCCAGGGGTTTGCCGTTGTCTCCAATGGACTGGGGCCCCCTCTTACGTACCCTTGGGGACGACGATATGTACCAGGAGGCCGCCGCTCCCACAGACTGGACCCTGACAAGTGGGTAGAAAGGCCTGCCGTCGCCCCAAACAGCAGAGGGAGTTGCACAGAGGAAAAGATTGTCCGCGGCTGTTTGGCGCCATTCGATTGCTGCCCACTGGACGGGATGTGACGCTGCGGTTGTAGAGGCATCGGCCGCCTGGAGTGGCGATGGCGGCGGGAGATCGAGTTCCGCCAGAAGATCTGTACCTCGGAGTCACGAACAGCCAGTCTGGTCTCCGGTGGAGGAGTGGAGCCATGACGGATCCCACAGGAGCGGCCGCCCAAGATACCAGCAGAGAGCCCCTCTGCGGTACCTCGGGGCCTGGAGGCCAGCCTCACCGGTTGGTGGAGTGAAGAGCGGGGAATGCAGGAGCAGCCGCGGGAAGATGTGACGGGGAAGGTGAGAGTTCCCCGACTCTGCCCGCGGCTCCGCAAGCGGCCCCCACCACTCAGTCACAGCACGCGGCCTCCTGTGATCCCGAAAGGCTGGCCAAGGAAGATTCCACTGTCTATGTGGAGCTGAGTGGGCCCTCCACTCCCAGCCCCGAGCCACCCCGCCCGGTGATGCCACGCCCGGTGTTGCCGGTGCGGAGCCTGTTTCCAAAAGACGCTGTTGCATCCCCCCTGCAAGGAGAGGCATCGTCCCTGAAACCAGCTATTACTCCGGTTATGCCGGCTCCGGCTGAAGCTCCAGATGCAGCCCACCCTGCGGCCGCGGTTATGCTGGCATTGGAACTGGCTGCGGCCTATTTGTCAGGCCCTGTGGCCCAACATCCGGAAGACCTGTCTGCCCCTATCCGCCACCCGGCCCCAGCGGCTGCTGGGCTGCAGACATCACCAGCCGCCTCTGCCCTCTTTTTGTCCCCGGCTAAGTCCCGCCCACTGGACTCCAGGGCTCACACCGGACCCTCCGTTTGGGTCGCAGAAGTGGTGAAAAAGAAGAAAGCCAGGGAGCAGGAAGTATGGAACCTGCTTCATGCAAAGGGGGAGGCTGGCATGGCGGCGACACAATCTATGGGACGGCTCGTTTATACGAATATACCCAGGGGTTATGGGTTCATACGCTATCTGGCTACCGGCCAGAAGGTTTATCTTAATGTGGCCTTTATTCGTCACGGCCGAACTCTACATGAGGGGGGCTTGGTGTCGTACTACAAAAAGTACTGTCCCCGCGGCTACTACGCGGTAGCTGTGATTGCTGAGTCCGAAGGTCACGAGCCCCCGTAGAAAGAACTCACAGGACACTCCTTACATCCCAGGAGCTCCACGGCTGTGGGGCCCCTCGTTGCCGGCCACTAGGAGGTGGCTTGAACTTTCGAATTTTCATTGCACCGTTGTGCAAATCACAAGGACAGTTTGCGTCCAAGTTAATGGAAAAAAAAAGTTTAATATAAAAATTGAAGTTTTTGTGTGTTAAGTCTGACAAAAGCGGGGATGTAAGGAGAGGGGAAGTGTCCATGTTAAAGGGAGGGGGAGAAGGAGAAAATCTGTTATGTTTGTTATTTATATGTTGGTTTTAATTAGCAATAGTAAAAAGAAAAAATGTAAGAAAATGGGGTACTTGTGATATTATAGAGTTGTTCTGATGTATGATATGCACAAGGAAATGCGACAGGTTCGGGTAAGGGAAGGTCTGTGTGACCAAAGGAACTGTGAGACCGAAAGGGTCTATGAGTTGAGAGGGTCTGGGAGACCGGGACGCCGACCATGACTGGTAATTAAGAGAAAGACAAGGAAATGGAAGATGTGAAGCAGACAGTAGTCCTAGGTCAGGTCTCAGACACCACGGACACCCCAGGAAGAAGAAGGCGGGCGCCGGCGATGATCTGGTATGTGTAAGGCCTCGATCATGGCGTACCAGATTGTGAAAAGTGACAGAAGGGAAGAGTAGGAGAGTAAGATTGTTGGGGACGACAATAGACAAAGGAAGGGAGAGTGTAGGGAAGGTGACCTGACGGACGGACTGACTGGTCAGATTTCAAAAGGGAAAACAGCTAGGAAAGTGTAGGTGACATGCAGTACCTTGAACTGACATTAGAGGGCAGGGAGGAGTGTGAGCATAGGACTTGACATCAGCTTAGTGCTAAGAAACCGTTGGTCATGGGGGCAGAGTTATAGGGAACCGGGAAAGTTATAAATTTGACAGGAGGGTTCCAGAAAGTTCCAGTCCCCAGGGGGAGCTCAAGTGACGAGGCGACTGTGACAGTTGCTGCACTGTGAGGAAAACCCAAACAGGGGGACTGAGGAGAAAGGAAGTCAGGGGGGTGGTCCTGACACGAAGTACCGCAGTATAGACGAGGCTACGGGTGAGAGACACAGTATGGGACCGACGCTTGACCAGTAACATTACTGTTGGTGTATAGGCCTAAGGCAGCCACAGTGACGGAGCTGACAGAGTGTCACTGAGTGAAAAAGGGGACGGTATGTAAATATACGTCCCTGGAGAAAGTGTGTCACCCTGTGTTTCTGTAACCAGAGAATGGTGAAGGAAAGTGCGGTGTGCTGTGAGGCCGTCTGGAGGACGGCGAAGGAAAGAATAAACTTGGACCTGTTGCACCCAAAACTTGCCTCCAGCTTGTGTCTGTACGTCTCTGCGCGGTATCCAGAAGGACCACCCCCCCAGCTTGGCCCACCGACCCTACAACCGCATGGCCGACCTCACGCCATGGTCGGGTTTCGCTCGGCAAAACCTGACTTTAGCGAAAGTCGGCGACTTTTGAATTTGAACGACACGTTTCGCTCAACTCTAATTACTATGTATAGGCTGTATAAAGGGCACTAACAAAAGGCATGTCAGTGGGGTTCACAATCTAATTTCATGTTTGCACATGTGTAAAGTAGTCTATTTCACAGTCATATAATTATGGCAGATGCAGATGCATATGTATGTCCCCCATACATTTTAAACAGATAAATGGTTTGGCCAATCATTCCTAATTCGGTCATCTCTCCCATACACATCTCTGACAATAACTTACAGCTCTGGCAAATGTTCAGTTTGTCTGATTTTTCTCTTTATAGGTATAATTTGAGTAAAATATAAATTGTTCTTTTCGTCTACAAACTTCTGACAACATGTTTACGAATTTCCAAGCAATAAATTTTTTTTTTTTTCTGAATAAGAGAAATGGTCAAAATTAAAAACAATCCCAGTGCTTTCAGACCTCAAATAATGCTGAGAAAACAAGTTCATAATCATTTAGAAACAGCAATACTAATGTTTTAACTCAGGAAGAGTTCAGAAATCAATATTTTGTGGAATAACCATGATTTTTAAAAACAGCTCTCATGCGTCTTGGCATGTATCATGGTTTGTTTGGAAGTTTTGGCTGGTACCTCAGGGGTTAAGGCTTTTTGGCCTCTCTCTGGCTTTGAGAGGGCTTTAAATAGCCTCAGCTGGGCTCCAGTTTTTGTCAGTTATACTTCTGGCCTCAGCTGAGTAGTTTGACCCTTGTGTGCTTGTGCCTTGTGCCTGTATGTTATCCTGTTAATGACCTGGACTCACCGTTTGGTTTTTGGCTATTGATTTGTTACTGCTCATTTGTTTGCCTGGTTTCTGACTTCTGCTGCGTCCTGGCTGCCAGTTTTGCCTGTCCCCCTGGTACTTCTGCTGCCCTCTATGGTTTCTGACACTTGGCTTGTAATTGACTCCTCTTTTGCACTTCGTTCTTGTACCTCGCTGTCCTCTCGTTATTGACCTCAGCTCTCCTCGGCGTCTGCCGCTCTCCACTATCTTACCCTGGAGCGTTGTGGCTGGCTACGCCCGGTTCCACCGCCTGCGGTCACGTGCCGCAGATCCTGCACGTCAGCGGTCGCGCCTCATCCCGGTACCCTTTCCGTGTGCCCAGCCTCGCTCCTCTGAGACATAGTGGGACACGTGTACTGAGTGAGGTCTATCAGTCATGGTGTTCCTGATATTATGCTTGCCACCAGTCTTTCACACTGCTTCTGATGCAAAAATTTAAGCAGTTCTTTGTTTGATGGCTTGTGACTATTCAGCTTTCTCTTGATTACATTCCAGAGGTTTTCAATGGGGATCAGATCTGGAGAATAGGCTACCCATGACAGGGTTTTGATGTGGTGGTCTCTTAATTTTTACCAAAGCTGTATCTCAGGAGAACAAAAGGATCAGTCATGCTAAATCCTCATCTTCCCAGACAATCATTTGTCCAGGCCCCATAAACATTAGACTGTTGGCCAAATCTAGCAATATCAGCAAATTCAGCAGACGTTGGTCAAATGTGAATGGTTGTCTTCAGATGGGACGGTTCCTTGACACTTGTTAATGCTTCTTCAGAGATAAAAAGGGATATCTTTAATACTGAGGTATAAGGGGTAATGTTTCTCCTAAAGGCCCCGTTACACGCATCAGTGTCCCAGCGATCCCACCAATGATCCGACGTGAATGGGATCGCTGGGACATAGCTGATTGCTGGTGAGCTGTCACATAGACAGACCAACCAGCGATCACAACCAGCGAGCAAGCTGGTATCCAAGGTAAACAGCGGGTATCTAAGAGCCGCACGGCTCTTAGATACCCGCTGTTTACCCAGGAAACCAGCGAGCACACTGGTTTCCAAGGTAAACAGCGGGTAACTAAGAGCAGGCTGGCTCTTAGATACCTGCTCTTTACATTGGAAACCATCTCCCAGCGTCAGGGGGGCAGTCGCTGATACATGTCACACACAGCGATATCGCTGGCGAGATCGCTGTGTGTAACGGGGCCTTTGCAAAGTGAAAAGTAAGGAGGCTTATTTTCCCTGCAATGCTCCTCTGGGAAATTTCAATTTTTAGACACAGTGTTTCTGTCTTTTGCCCCTCATCAGTGCAAATTATGAACTGACTTGGCTAGGTGAGAGTCTCTGGACTGAGGTCAAGGGGTAACATTTCTCCTTGCGGAGAGTCACATTCTGGCTCTTGCATGCCAAGATAAGGAGGTTTATTTGCCGTGCAATGCTTCTCTGGGAAATTTAATATGCAAATTACCTCAATAATCCAAAACACCATGTCTGCAAATTGAGATTCTTATTTTTCTTTCATCCTCAGTCACATTTCAAGGCTTGATAGTGACTTGTAGGATCGCTACTTCCAACAGGTGGCGCTATAGAGTTCAAGTTTTCTTCCTCTCTGAAGAGGCAATTTGCATATCTTTAATACATACTCAATATTTACATTTTGAGTGTAATGTATGCTAAAATGTCACTTCAAAAAATAGTGTATTTTAAATTGCTCTTCAAATAATTCTCCTGTGCTTTTTGCAAAACATTGGAAACAAAATAAGAGATACTTAAAAGAAAGTAGTAGTCATTTTTACATATACTTTGACCCATATGTTGCACTATTTGGCTATGTGTATACGTGTTCATGGTTGTACTTTTTTGCCCATTTACCAGTGGGTGGCTAATGGGACTATTATGTGCTACAGTCACAGTCTAATTCTGTAGGGAGAAGAAACAGAAATGTGTTTACACTTGAAAATGTCACATAAAACGGCAGGTGGTCCTTCCCCTTAACTAAAGCAAACTTGTTCCTTGGAGATCTCATCTATATTCTCTGTTGCTTCCCTACACTTACAAATCTATTAATTTACAATTAGTTTTATTGATTTCTTGGGACAAATGGTATTTTCCATGATAACATGCTAAGTACCAAACAATTCATTTTGCCTACCTGGAGAGATAAGCAGCACTTTTATGGACTACCTAATGCTTTCCGTATCTCCATACATTTCTATAATCCATTCACAGCATGAAGAACAGTTCCCCAATATTTCTTGAATTATTACATTTCAAATAGATTTCAGCAGTACTCGGTAACTTAGGCTGATTTTAATGTTTGCAAATACCCATGGCAATAACAGAAATGGAAAGGTATCATACAAAAGTCACTTTTGAAAATCTTAGATGGAGCAAACCATTGCACCCACGCATGAAACATACAAAATAAATGTCTTTTTCAGTAAAATCAATATTAGTTGAAATGATAAAATAGCTCTTATTTTTTTCACAATCCTAATTTATTGCATTGATTAAAAAATAGTTGTAGATATAGAGGAGAGATGAGTTAAAAAAAAATTGATTAACCCCTTACCTACAATTGACGTGATATTCCGTCCATGTGACCATGGACCTAATTACCATGGATGGAATATTACGTCATCGCGATCATCAGCGCCCACGTGGTGAGCGCCGCTGATCGCGGCCGAGTGTCAGCTAATTATCATAGCTGACACCCGGCACAATGTGTCAGGGGCAGTCACGGACCGCCCCCGACACGTTAATCCTTTGCACACCGCGATCAAACACGATCGCGGTGTACCGGGGGTTAAAGGGAAGCATCGGCAGGGAGGGGGCTCCCTCCGTGCTTCCCTGAGCCCCCCACGGCAGCGCAATGTGCAGCGCTGCTGCGGGGGACTCCTTTCCTGCACGTCCCCGGATCCAATATGGCGACGGGGACCTCCGGGGGCCTGCAGGAAGCTGGCTTCCTCAGTGCCTGCAAAGCGCAGGCATGAGGAAGCCTGTGCAGTGCCTGTGACAGATCGCTGATCTGTCACAGTGATCAGCGATCTGTCACAGGACAGTTATGTCCCCCCTGGGACATTGTAATAAAGTAAAAAAAAATAAAAAAAAGTGTAAAAATAATTTTAAAAAAATCGCTAAATAAATTAAAAAAAAAAAAAAAATATTCCTCAATAAATTCATTTTTTGGAAATTAAAAAAACAAAAAAACAATAAAAGTACACATATTTGGTATCGCCGCGTCCGTAACGACCCGCCCTATAAAACTGTTCCAATAGTTAACCCCTTAAGCGAACCCCTTAAAAAATAAAAATAAAAAACGAAGCAAAAAATAATGATTTATCATACCGCTGAACAAAAAGTGCAATAACGCGCGATCAAAAAGACGCATATAAATATCCATGGTACCGCTGAAAACGTCATCTTGTCCCGCAAAAAACGAGCCACCATACAGCATCATCAGCAGAAAAATAAAACAGTTATAGCTCGCAGGAAAAAGGGATGCAAAAATAATTATTTTTTATATAAAATTGTTTTCATTGCATAAAAGCGCCAAAACATAAAAAACGACCTAAATGAGGTATCGCTGTAACCATACTGACCCGAAGAATAAAACCGCCTTATAAATTTTACCGCACCCGGAACGGCGTAAACGCACCACCCAAAAGAAATTCATGAAACGCTGGTTTTTGTAAATTCTGCGTCCCAAAAAACGAAATAAAAAGCGATCAAAAAATGTCACATGCCCGAACATGATACCAATAAAAGCGTCAACTCGTCCCGCAAAAAATAAGACCTCACATGACTCGGTGGGTCAAAATATGGAAAAATTATAGCTCTCAATATGTGGTGATGCAAAAACTATTTTTACAATAAAAAGCGTCTTTTAGCGTGCAACAGCTGCCAAATATAAAAACCGCCATAAATAGTAAATCAAACCCCCCGTTATCACCCCCTTAGTTAGGGAAAAATAATAAAATTTAAAAAATGTATTTATTTCCATTTTCCCATTAGGGTTAGGGCTAGGGTTAGGGTTAGGGTTAGGGTTAGGGCTAGGGTTAGGGTTAGGGCTAGGGTTAGGGTTAGGGTTAGGGCTAGGGTTAGGGCTAGGGTTAGGGTTAGGGCTAGGGTTAGGGTTAGAATTGGGGGTTTCCACTATTTGCGCACATCAGGTGCTCTCCAAACGCAACATGGCGTCTGATCTCAATTCCAGCCAATTCTGCATTGAAAAAGTCAAATGGTGCTCCTTCCCTTCCAAGCTCTGCCATGCACCCAAACAGTGTTTTACCCCCTCATATGGGGTATCAGCCTACTCAGGACAATTTGCAAAACAACTTTTGGGGTCCTATTTCTCCTGTTGCCCTTAGGAAAATAAAAATTTTGGGGCAAAAATATCATTTTTGTGGAAAAAATTTTTTTTTTTATTTTCACGCCTGGGCGTTATAAACTTCTGTGAAGCACTTGGGGGTTCAAAGTTCTCACCACACATCTAGATAAGTTCCTTGGGGGGTCTAGTTTCCAAAATGGTGTCAATTGTGGGGGGTTTCCACTGTTTTGGTACATCAGGGGCTTTCTAAACGCGACATGGTGTCCGATCTCAATTCCAGCCAAAAAAGTCAAATGGCGCTGCTTGCCTTCCGAGCTCTGCCATGTGCCCAAATAGTCATGTACACCCACATATGGGGTATCAGCGTACTCAGGACAAATTGCACAATAACTTTTAGGGTCCTGTTACCCTTGGGAAAATAAAAATTGGGGGTGAAAAGATCATTTTGTGGAAAAAATATGATTTTTTAATTGTACCACTGTACATTATAAACTTCTGTGAAGCCCTTGTGGGTTCAAAGTTCTCACCACATATCTAGATAAGTTCCTTAGGGGGTCTAGTTTCAAAAATCGGGTCACTTGTGGGGGGTTTCCACTGTTTAGGTACATCAGGGGCTCTCCAAACGCGACATGGTGTCCGATCAGAATTCCAGTCAATTTTGCATTGAAAAAGTCAAACGGCGCTCCTTCCCTTCTGAGCTCTGCCATGCACCGAGACAGTGGATCCCCCCCAAATATCAGGTATCAGCGTGCTCAGGACAAATTGCACAATAATTTTTGCAGTCCAATTTCTCCTGTTGCACTTGGTAAAATAAAAAAAATTGAACCTGAAGTAATTTTTTTTTGTGAAAAAAAGTTAAATGTTAATTTTTTTTAAATATTCAAAAAATTCCTGTGACGCACCTGAAGTGTTAATAAACTCCTTGAATGCGGTTTTAAGCACCTTAAGGGGTGCAGTTTTTAGAATGGTGTCACTTTTGGGTATTTTCTATCATATAGACCCCTCAAAGTGGCTTCAAATGTGATGTGGTCCGTAAAAATAAAATGTTGTTGCAAAAATGAGAAATCGCTGGTCAACTTTTAACCCTTATATCTTACTAACAAATAAAAATTTTGGTTCCAAAATTGTGCTGATGGAAAGTAAACATGTGGGAAATGTTACTTATTAACTTTTTTGTGTGCCATATCTCTGTGATTTAAGGGCATAAAAATTCAAAGTTGGAAAATTGCGGAATTTTCAAAATTTTTGCCAAATTTCCGTTTTTCTCACAAATAAACGCAAGTTATATGAATGAAATTTTACCACTAACATGAAGTACAATATGTCGCGAGAAAACATTGTCAGAATCACCGGGATCCATGGAAGCGTTCCAGAGTTATGACCTCATAAAGGGACAGTGGTCAGAATTGTAAAAATTGGCCAGGTAGTTAACGTGCAAACCACCCTTGGTCGTGAAGGGGTTAAACTTTAGGTCTTTTGCTGAAATCTGACTTTTCAAATGTTTAACCTTCGGCAAACTGTGGCGATATCAATAGGGAGTGCGTTTTCAGTTCTGTGATACACATGCTATAGTTTGCTGCATTATTTCTTTGTTTTTGTTTCACATCTGCTTTGCAACTGTGCTAGTATCCAGAAAACTCTCAGCCTGTTACTGCTCCATGTATAACCCAAGTTAATACTTTCCAGTATTTTCCTATCTGTGACACTGTCAATACATATTTTACAGTGATTGAAATGTACTGCCTCCCCACTCTAAAGCCCCCTATACACTATAGAAAGCTGTTGGCTGAATGAGGGTTTGGCCGACAGCTATCTATCCCAACTCGCCTACACAGAGGAGAGCTGTTGCCTATGGCCGGGGTCAGACGTGCGAGAAACTCGCACAACTCTCGCACGTCAATACCCGGCATTGCCGCTGGCACTCGGACCGGAGCGTTCAGCTGCATGTATTTCTATGCACCTGACCATTCCGGGCCTGAGTGCTGGCGGCAGTGCCGGGTATTGACGTGCAAGACTCGTGCGAGTTTCTCACACATGTGACCCCGGCCTATGTGAGGGCATCTGCCAGACTCCTCTCATGGTCTTTTATCTGATAGAGAAGAAAAAGATCAGCAGTCCAAAATCACACATGATAGATCCCTCTCTTCCATGACATCATCTGTTGAGAAAGAGTCGAGAGGCCCCCACAGACATTAGACTGTCCGTCGATATTGACAGGTTTGGTCAGAGTTGGTCTAATGTGTATGGAAACTTTAAAGCTATGCATACATGACATCTTTATCAGGCAGATTATGCCTAGAAACCACCTGAAAAAGTGCCGCAAAACCGTTGCAAAAAAATTAACATAATGGACAGCAAGGTAAAACCAATATTGCTATGCACAAGTTGTCTTGCATTTGTACGTATATAATTATGGGGATCAATATAAGTTTGTATTACAATATTGTGATCAATTTTTATTGCATTTTTGGGAGATGTGTGGCAACCAGATACGGCAATTCTAGTGTTTCATGCTTTTCTCTTTATGACATTTTCCATATCTGTTAACCCCTTCCTGCAAAAGCATGTTGTATTCACATTCTGGGAAGAGATCCTGAGGTGTGGAGGTGGCTCAGGAGCTAAGCTCCCTCTAAATTGGAGAGATATTGGCTATATTACTGTATGAAGCTGGCATCTGTCTCTAACAGTACCTGCCACGGCTGTTAACCATTTACATGGCACATGTATGATCACGGGGGGGACTGATGATTTACAATGAGAGCTGGGGGTCTGCTGAAGACCCCAGTTGCTGTCATCTCTGCTCTCCTGTGAAGCATATCTCAATCCTAAATAGGCATGATTGTAATTGGACTGACATGGACAATCATATTTACAGGTCAGTTTTACCAAAACAAAACCCAAAAGACAATGGCGTAATTGCATTTTTGTCACCATTTCATCATACTAGGAATTTTTCCTGTGTCTCAGTTCAGTACACTGTATGGTAAAATGAAAGGTGGCGTTCAAAACTGCAACTTGTCTTGCAAAATAGAAGTCCTCATAGGTCTTGTGTCAATAGAAAAATAAATAATTTATGACTCGTGAAAGATGGTGAGAAAAAAAACACAAAAAAAAAACAAAAGTGCAAAGATTTACATTACCTTGCTCTGCAAAAGGTTAAATAATTTTAATTTTGATAGTGTTAGGCATCAGGTTCCTGCAGTTGTTCAACAGGAATCCAGAACCTCACATTCTGCGGTCTCCCATTATCTTTCGACCACAGAGGACATTGCTAAGCAATCCCGGCTTCCCAGACCTGCTCTGTTGGGTTGGCTATTGCTGCTACCTTTGGGTCAGCAATGGCAAAGCAGGCTGCTCAGCAGCAAATCACTCCAGAGGCAGTCCCTCCGTAGCTCTACTGAGCATGCTCATGAGACAATCTCCCATTGGAGATCGGGAGCCACATGTCCAGGTCCTTCTCCAGATCTGATTGATCCATCTCAGGGATCTGGAAGCTTCCGGAAGGTCCTGGCTATAAAAGGTTCACATGGCCGCTCGGTCATGCGCTAGTATAGTCTCTAGTTGCTACTGTGTGAACGATGATGGATGCATGAACCTGCGAATGACTCATTAAGATCCCCTCCCTCTGATATTATGAGTGTGTATAGAGACATAGCTTTAGAGTCAGCACCAGCCAGTGACAAGCTATAGCCACAATAAGCATCTATACAGTACTAGCATCCGACAGTGCGTCCCCTCTTGGGCATTGTCGACTAGCGGCAGTGTCTGTCACCGCGCTGCAGTCTGCAGCTCCTTTTGATGTCAGCAGTTGCGACTCCGCATGCACAGTAGGTCTAGACGGACGCTGACGCTCTGCCTAGGGCCCAGCTCCAGTGACCATATACCGTGCGTGCACTCCTCTGAGACCTGTGACGCTAACAGGCTCAGCCCTTTTGTGTTTTGCATTTAAGGCATCTCTGTGAGTAAAACAGAGATCGCTCAGCGCACCTGGGTGACGTTCAACCCGCGTGCGTTATACCGCCATATTGTACGTCCACCATCAGCTAGCAGCAGTGTTAACACCTTCTGCACGGTGGACCCCGTGCGGCGAATGCACTTTATGCTATTTTATATTTAGTGCGTTCCGCCGTCCCTAACATTATACTAGCGCCAGGATCTGGCTAGTAATGGTGGACCTGCAGCAGCTACGGCAGTACATTCGGCAGCTGGAAGGCAGGTTGGTGGCTATCTAGAGCTCCACTTCAGCTGCGAATGCTACAGTGGCCTCTGCCCAGGCTGTCTCACGTGTACCCACATCCACGCCTGTGCCGACATTGTCCCGCCTCCCGTTGCCCGATAAATTCTCTGGGGACAGCGCCTACTGCAGGGGTTTTGTGAGCCAGTGCTCTATCCAGCTTGAGTTACTGGCTGCCCTACAGAGTGGGCTAAGGTGGGATTTATCGTTTCCCTTCTGTCAGGCAGGGCGCTGGAGTGGGCCACGCCACTGTGGGAGCGTGGTGACCCTGTGGTTCGGACCGCTGCTCAGTTCCTAACATCTCTGAAGCAGGTCTTTTTGGGGCGACGGGTCACTCGCGACACCTGTCTCCAGTTACTAGCATTAACACAGGGATCCCTCTCGGTCAGCCAGTACACCGTCCGTTTCCGGACACTGGCTTCCGAGCTGAAATGGCCTGATAAAACCCTTATCCCTGTGTTCTGGAGAGGTTTGGTGGAGCATGTTAAGGATGCTCTATCTACCAGGGAGGTTCCCGTAAGTCTGGAAGAGCTGATTGTTATTTCCACCCGCATCAATCTCCGTTTTTCGGAGCGTGGGCTGGAGCAAGCTCAATCCAGATGGAAGGTTAACTTTGCTCCCAACCTCTTTGAACCTCTAGAACTTCTCGAGCCAGATAGTTTACCTCCAGAGCCCATGGAGGTGTCCCACGCCGGTCTCAAGACGCGTCCTGCACAATGCTCCACAGGCTGTTACCAGTGTCGACAGTCTGGTCACCTGGCTAACAGGTGTTCGCAGCGGCCGAAAAAACGAACGCGTCCACTGGTAATTGGTGGGGGTCTATTCACTATGGAGACCTTCTCCCCCAAACCGGTGCTCCAAGGGATGTTAGATAGCGGTGATTCCTCCTGGGTGGTACAGGTCACAGTGGACTCCAGAGCAGAAGGGAACTTTATGTCCTCGTCCTTCGCCCAACAGCACACTATCCCGTTGGTACCACTTCCTCACCCAGTGCCCATGAAGGTGGTAAACGGGTCGACCTTGTCATCCCAGATTACCCACCAAACAGCACCCCTTATGCTCACAATTCCACCATCTCATCAGGAGACGCTGTCCCTGCTCATTATGCCAGAGGGCATCGATCAGGTGCTCCTCGGGGTTCCCGGGCTCTGTTGCCATTCCCCTCATATAGAGTGGTCCTCGGGGAAAATATTGGGATGGAGCAAGGACTGTGTGGAAAGGTGCATGGGGAGCAGCGTCCAGGTAGCCTCTGTGGAGGTGCCTGCAGATCTCTCCGTGCCCCCTACTGGGAATCTGAAGACCGTAGCTCCAGTCGTCCTCGAGTCAGTGCCGCCAGGCAAGACCTTTGTCCCACCTCACCTGCGGTCAAAGGTTCTCACGTGGGCACACGCATCCAGGGTGGATGGTCACTTTGGCTACAAGCAGACCACAAAACTCCTGACAAGGTCATATTGGTGGCCGCACAGGGCTCGGGACACTAAAAAATACATTCAGGCATGCGCCTCTTGTGCTCGGAGCAGCTCCTCTAAACTGAGACTGGCTGGGTTACTGAATCCCTTGCCGATGGCAGATCGGGCAATGGAGGTTCGCGACAGTCTGGGTCGCACCCCGCATGTCACTCTATCCTCTAAAGTGAGAGTGATGACGCCCACCGACACTCATCGACGTCACGCTCCAACTTCTGCTCCTGGCGACCTAGCCATCCTTGACGCCTTCCACGTGTCCCCTCTCAAACCTGTTCACATGTCCCGGTTTTCCAAGTCATCTGCCAGGACATCAGACTTGTCTTCGGACGATATTTCCACAATATGTCCAAATATTACTATATGGCACTTCCACATAGATACTTACACAAAGAGGTGGCAACAAATAAATGTATAAACCACAAAGAAGCGAACCAATTTAATACATTTAAAATATTTTTTTTATTGAAAATCATGTATCATGTATAAGGGCGGAAAATCCTGCTCCTGATCACAACAAAGCACTCTACTGGCTAATTGTAAAAAAGTCTATACAAAAATAAATGGACAAAAAAATAATGCTGCTCCTATTAGAGCCGCGGCGTTATTATAAGCCAACCATCACAGACGAAAAAAGAGGCATGAAGATGTTTACCTAAGGAGGTGCCGATAAACAATGCTCCGCTGCTGGACCCTGCGCCCCGACACGCGTTTCGCCCAACTGCTTCTTCCGGGTGCTTTGCTGTGATCAGGAGCAGGATTTTCCGCCCTTATAATTATACATAAAGCACTCCATTTTGAGCAATTTGTGTAATTATGGGACATTAGTTTATTATTGGAGTTCTGATAATTTTGTTCTGACATACTTATATGAATACTGTCGCAGTTTGAATAAGAGAAAAAAACTTTATTGTCATTATAATTGAATATAAGCAATTTTTGCTTCTTTATAAATATATAGGCATGAGTACACATGGTGTGCGGTTTATAGTAATGATACATGATGCTTTTTTTGCACATAAGATAAAGTGATTGTATTTCTGATAGGCTTGCTGCTGCCCTCTTGTGGGTTAATTTTTCTATGGATTTATGTATATTGTGGTAATTTATAAATACATGATTTTCAATAAAAAAAAGAATATTTTAAATTGGTTCGCTTCTTTGTGGTTTATACATTTATTTGTTACCACCTTGCTGTCTTCGGACGAGCCTGAGGCCTATGTCTCTGTGGGACGTGGCAAAAAACTTTATTTGATGGATTAAAGGGGGCGATGGGTTCCTGCAGTGGTTCAACAGGAATCCAAAGCCTCACATTCTGTGGTCTCCCATTATCTTTTGACCGTAGAGGACATTGCTCAGCAATTCCAGCTTCCCAGATGCTCTGCCCAGACCTGCTCTGTGGGGTTGGCTTTTGCTGCCACCTTTGGGTCAACACTGACAATGCAGGCTGCTCAGCAGCAAATCACTCCAGAGGCTAAGTCCCTCCGTAGCTCTACTGAGCATGCTCACGAGAAGATCTCCCATTGGAGATCAGGAGCCACATGTCCAGGTCCTTCTCCAGATCTGATTGGTCCATCTCAGGGATCTGGAAGCTTCCGGAAGGTCCTGGCTATAAAAGGTTCGCATGGCCGCTCGGCCATGCGCTAGTATAGTCTCTAGTTGCTACTAGCATCCGACAGTGCGTCCCCTCTTGGGCATTGTCGACTAGCGGCAGTGTCTGTCGCTGCGCTGCAGTCTGCAGCTCCTTTTGGCGTCCGCAGTTGTGATGCCGCACGCACAGTAGGTCTAGACGGATGCTGACCCTCTGCCTAGGGCCCAGCTCCTGTGACCATATACCGTGCGTGCACTCCTCTGAGATCTGTGACTCTAACAAGCTCAGCCCTTTTGTGTTTTGCATTTAAGGTATCTCTGTGATTAAAACAGAGATCGCTCAGCGCACCTGGGTGATGTTCAACCCTCGTGCTTTATACCAACATATTGTATGTCCGCCATCAGCTAGCAGCAGTGTTAACACCTTCTGCATGGTGGACCCCAGGCGGCGAACGTACTTTTTTATTTTATGTTTAGTGCGTTCCGCCGTCCCTAACAGATATAATTTATTTTAATGGATGTGGACATAGCAGATATTGCTTATTATCAGTTTGTTTTTTATTTTTTTATTTTGAACCTTCGCAAATGATGGCAGTGATTAGAATTTTTATACAATTTAATTTTTTTGATATTGTTAAAAAATGTTTTACTTTTTTTGCTTTATTTTTCAGTTCCCTTGTACCTGCAATCCTTTGGTCTTTGGTCACTCATTGTATATAGTGCAATGCTATAGTATTGCACTGTATGGTTGAAATTACCGTCTCTATGAAGTCCATGCTCCATGGTCAGCCATTGCACTTTACTCAAGTCATAGCTGTGACAGTCAGATGCCGGCTGCCTAACAACCGGCATTTTTTTGTCTACTTCACACATGCAGACTCTGGCAGGGCTGAAGTCAGTGATATCTGTAAGAAAAAGGGTTTGAGAACAATCATTCTTTTAACTTCTTGGCACATAAAGGTACTGTCACACTTAGCGATGCACCAGCGATCCCGACCAGCGATGTGACCCGGTCAGGATCGCTGGTGCATCGCTAAGTGGTCGCTAGCGAGCTGCCACACAGGCAGATCTCACCAGCGACATAGCAGCGGTCGAGGGTCGCTACTTACCTGTCAGACTAGGCGATCCTGACGTCCTCTCGCCCGCGTCGGCGCCACAGGAAGCTGACGACGAGAAACGGTCCAGGACGTTCTTGCGCGATCAGCGATAACCAGTGACGTTATAGCGATATTGCTAGTGATATCGCTTAGTGTGACAGGCCCTTAAGGATGTAAGGCCAGGGTCACACTTGCGAGTGTGATGCGAGAAACTCGCAAGTCTCTCGTATAAATACTCGGCACTGCCGCCGGCACTCTGACCGGAGTATGCGGCTGCATAGAAATACATGCAGCGGCACACTCCGGTCCCAAGTGCCAGAGGCAGTGCCGGGTATTGATGCGGGAGACTCACTCGAGTTTCTCGCATCACACTCACAAGTGTGACCCCGGCCTTACATCCTTATGTGCCAAGAAGTTAAAAGAATGATTGTTCTCAAACCCTTTTTCTTACAGATATCACTGACTTAATTTGCTGTAACCCAATAAGGAGATCTATTTTTATTTAAACCTAGCATATCATTGCTTATTTGTTATAGGGTGAATTGTATTTTTATTGGCACCATTATTGGATACTGTCCGGGAAAATATAATATCATTGTAAGTGATAGGGTTTATTTTGAAAAATTCCTGTGTGGATTCTGTTTGATATTTCACATTGGATCTGGTAATTGAATTTCTGTGAAGCTACTGCTTCACAACCCAGAGGTGGGGAGGACAGCAACAGAAACAAGAGTCAGAAAATGTAATTATCCTAGACCCAGGGCTGAAAACAAAGACCTAGTCTTAAAATATATATGAAACTTAGGATATTAGTCATTCCTTCAGGATCAACCACATTAAAGAGTTGTCCTGGTTGTCTGGCCAGAGGTCCTGGATCGTATAAACAAGATCTAAGTGTTTTGTTTCTGGTTTATTTCCTTTTGTTTTAAAGGGAATCTATCAGTGGGATCAACCCTTTTAAGCCGTCTACATGGGCATGAAGGTCATAGAAAGTTGAATAAAATGATATTTTGATGTCTGTGATCTGATGTCTTATTCCTGACAAATCCATGGTTTTATTAATATGTAAATAAGCTGTTAAGATCTAGAGGCGATACATAGATCTCCCTGAAAATCTGCCTCTAGAACTTACTTTAAATGGAAGGGGGCGGTATCAGTGTGATATATGTAGATCAGGAGGGTAGACTGTCAGTCATTATAAGTCTCACACTGGGAATGCTCCCTTTCATTTACAATAAGCTCTTGAAGCTCCACCCATAGATCTTAACAGCTAATTTACATATTAAGAAAATTGGATTTCTCTAACATAAGATATCACAGATATCAAGGTATTATTTTATTCAACTTTCTATGACCTGCATGCATATATAGATGACCTAAGAGGGTTGATCCTATTGACAAATTCCCTTTAAGAAACTTCTTTGCTCCATTTTTACTATTTGTTATTTGTTATCTTCTTTTTGTATTTAATAAGCATTGTGACTGCTTTCATTATTTTAAAATGCATTTAGTAAGTTCTGTTTGTGTTTTTAAACAAGCCTGTGTGCTAAGCTTGACTATGTGCAGAGAATTGGGGGAGAAACTTAAATGTCAGCTCTTGAACCAAACCTTAGTGGTGACATTTTTTTTTACCTAGTCATGAGTGTATTTGTGTTGATTACCCTGTCACATACTCACATCTTGCCAATTCCAGAGAAGGTGGTTTTGACTGGTACATATAATGTATTGAACAAATGTGGAGCTTGAAAGTTTGTGAACCCTTCAGAATTTTCCCTATTACTGTTTAAATTTTATCTAATACTACATAAAATGTTCATGATTCCTAATGATAGATAAACCAAATAAAATGAGTCAAAAATAATAGACTTTGTCAATTTATTTATTGAGGAAATTGCTTTAATAAGATGTCTCTGTAAGAGGACTTTGGGGACCTATATAAAAAAAATATCCAAAATGACACCATTCTAAAAACTATACCCTTCAAGGTCTTCAAAACCACATTGAAGAAGTTTATTAACTCTTCAGATGATTTACAGGAATTAATGCAATGTTTAAGAAAAAAAAATGAACCTTTTACTTTTTTCAACAAAAAATTTATTTTAGACACAAATTTTTTATTTTCGCATGGGTCATAGGAGAAAATGGACCCCAAAATTTGTTGTGCAATTTCTCCTGAGTACGCCAATGTCCCATATATGGGGAAAAATCACTGGACGCATGGTAGGGCTCGAAAGGGAAGGAATACCATTTGACTTTTTGAACACAAAGTTTGCTGAAATAATTAGTGGACGCCATGTCACATTTGGAGAGCCCCTGTTGTGCCTAATCAGTGGAAACCCCCCGCAAGTCACCACATTTTGGAAACTAGATCCTTCAAGGAATGTATCTAGATGCATGGTGACCACCGTGACCTTCCAGGTTCTGCACAGAAGTTTATAACGTTAAACTGTGAAAATAAAAAAAATCACATGTTTCCCACAAAAATGTTCACATTTTACTTTAGACCCAAATTTTTTATCTTTACAAGGGTAACGGAAGAAATTGCAAAATACAATTTGTTGTAAAATTTCTCCTGAGTATAACCATACACTATTTGTAAAGGATAACAACCGTTTGGGTACACGGCAGGGTTGATAAGGGAACAAGCGCCATTTGATTTTTTGAGTGAAAAATTGGCTGAAATTGTTAGCGAACACCTTGCCAGGTTTGGAGAACCCCTGATGTGCCAAAATAGTGGAAACCCCCCTTAAGTGATCCCAACTTGGAAACTAGACCCCTCAAGAAATTTATCTAGATGTATGGTAAGCATTTTGAATCCCCAGGTGCTGCACAGAAGTTTATCATGCTGAACTATGAAAATGAAAAAAATATTTTTTTCCTGCAAAAATGTTGATTTTGCCCCAAATATTTCATTTTCACAAGGGTAACAGGAGCAATATGGACCATAGAAATTGTTGTGCACCGATACCTCATAAGTGGTCAAAAACTACTTTTGATGCAAAGTGCAAAGATCAGAAGGGAAAAAGCGTCATATTAGAGTTCATATTTTTCTGGAATGGTTTGAGGGAGCCATGTCACATTAGTAGAGCCCCTGAGTTGTCAGAACAGCAGAAACCCTCCATAAGTGACATCATTTTACAAATTACACCTCTCAATGAATTCATCTAAGGGTGCAGTGAGCATGATGACACCATTGGACAGTGAAGAAAGAATAATTGTACTTTCACTGCTAAAATGATGTTTTAGCCCAAAATTTTAAATTTTTATAAGGGCTAATGGGAAAAAAATAGATCTCTCAGTTTGTTGTGAAATTTATGTTGGGCATGTAATCCTACATGTAATTCCTACATGTAATCGGTAACTATTTTTGATACACAGTGCAAAACACAGAAGGGAAGGAGTGCCATAATTTAGTGCAGATTTTAGTGTTATGATTTGCAGGTGCCATGACCCACTGGAAGAGCACCTGAGGTGTCAGAATAGAAGGACCCCTCATAAGTGACCCGAATTTACAAAATACACCTCTCAATGAATTCATCTAAGGGTGCACTGATGAACCACTGTTGTATACCAGGATTTTATACCATTGGGCAGTGAAGAAAAAATAAATACATTTTTACCACAAAAAAATTGTTTTAACCCCAGATTTTCCATTTTCACAAGGGGAAATTAGTAAAAATGGCACCAAAGTTTGTCACACAATTTCTGCGGAATGTGAAAATACTCCTTATGTGGCTGAAAAGTACTGCTTAGCTACATGTCAAGACTCAGCATTAACAGTGCACTATCTGTCTTCTGGAGCACAGAATTTCCTAGAATAGTGGCGGACTTTATATACAGAGCCTCTAAGTGCTAGAATAGCAGAATCCTCCCTCAACTGACCCCATTTTGGAAATTATACTCCTTTTGGAATTTATCTACAGGTGTAGTTATGATTTGACTCCATGGTTGCTTTCCAGAAACAAGCAGCAGTGTATGCTGCTGAGTGAAAATTGCAATTCTGATATTGTAGTGCCTGTGACTCCATCTGCCTCATTATAGGGAGTCTTCTGTTGGGGGTACTGTCTGAATCACGTATGTCAGAGATTTAGATGGAAACTTTGGTGTAAGTGCTCAGCGCAGAGCACAGGATAAATGTGAGCCGAACATTACTGCGATCTTTGGGAGGCAGAATGAACAAATCAATAGTAGTTCAAGTATTGATTTTATTTCTATTTTACGCTGTTCCTGGTGAGGTACAAGTGATTAGGCGACTATTTTTCAGGTCGGTGTAATTACAGCGATATCAGATTTATATTAATTTTTTATGTTTTGCTGATGTTCCACACTAAAAGACACTTCTTTTGAAAAAACTTTTTGCATCACCATATTTTGAGAAGTATAATTTTTTCAGATTTCTGCCTACAGAGTCATGCTAGGGCTTGTTTTTTTCCTTCTATTTATTCTTTTACCGTGTTGACTGAAGAGGTTAACTAGTGAAACAGTTCTATAGGTCAGGTCATTCCTTAAGCGGCAATACCAGATATGTGTACGTTTATTTATATATATATATATATATATATATATATATATATATATATATATATATATTATAAGGCAGTGGTAGTACCGTATGCAGTGAAGAGGCAGTGACCCACAAAATTCAGACACAAAAGTCTCTTTAATGTGTTTCCTCACAGCATTAAAAGTCCAAACCACACAAGTGCATATAACTTCAGTGCTTATAGTTAGCATCCATTTCACCATTTGCAGAATATATATATTATACGGCATCTTTCATTTTACAGGCACTAAACACGCCAGTCTTCTTCTGACTAGTTCCCGTGGGAGTCTATATGCCATGTCCAAGACTCAATTCACACAGCATTACATGTTGCAGGCACTACACAAGTTAGTCCTCCTCTGACTAGTTCGCATACACAGTCCAGGATATCCTCCGGATTGCAGCTAGGCACCATATCTACCTGTTTTGCAATCGTTACACATGCTAGTCTTCTTTCGGGCACGGAACATCCACCTGCGGTTCACCTCTGGGTACAGGATTGTCCACATCTGAGACCAGTCACCGTGGACGACTTGCATCTCTGTATACACTGCGAGTTGCCAGGCCTCACTCTGGCCCTGACACACCTGAGACTCACTAAGCCCTCACTCAGATCTGAACTTACTAGACCTTTCCTGCAGGGCTTTTATCACAGAAAACTGTGGCTTTAAGCCACCTAGAAAACCTGGGTCTGGAATGGAACAGACTGCAACACTATTATACTGAAATCTGTTTCAAACACAACATCCAGAGCAGGTTTTCTGTACCTCTACCTTGGACACTAACATGTCCAAGACTAACACTTTTATTATCAGCTTGCATTGCAGTCACAGCTATGCCCGTGACTGCCATGCATACCTATGCCCGTGACTGCCATGCACACCTTTGGCCTTCATACACCTCCGTGCATATCCTGGGGAGACTACACAGCCGTACCTGTGACATTAGTCACTGCTTCACCATTGCAATCCCAGCTACGCCTGTGACCGCAATGCATTCCCATAGCCTCAATACGTCTCCGTGCGTATCCTGGGGAGATCACACAGCGTCCCCCTAGCCGTAACAGGGATCACTGCCTCACAATATATGTACAGTGGGTACGGAAAGTATTCAGAGCCCTTTAAATTTTTCACTCTTTGTTTCATTGCAGCCATTTGGTAAATTCAAAAAAGTTCATTTTTTTCTAATTAATGTACACACTACACCCCATTTTGACTGAAACCCCCCCCCCCAGAAATATAGAAATTTTTGCAAGTTTATTAAAAAAGAAAAACTGAAATATCACATGGTCATAAGTATTCAGTCTGTTTGGTGCTGCTTTACCTTAGCCGGGGGACATGGATCCGACTTTAAAATATATGAGTGTGTATATGAATTAAACGTTATGGGTCAGTGTGCTGTCTCTGATAAAAAAGAGACAGCACATGGATGTGTCACATGGATGTGTGAGTGCAACTCTATTTTTTAATAAAAGCTTTGAATGATGGAAACATTTTGAAAAAATGGAGTATGGTGCCCATGGCAATGCTGTGAACAGGTCATTGGCGAGTTCACAGAATAGAAAGTGCTTTACTACATGTCTTTCACTCTATTAAAAAGTCTAACACCATCAAGCATGCAATTTTTACCCTATTTTATTACCAATGGCTCACCTTTGAGTGGCAGTGGGGCCTTTACCAGGCACCCAAGCAGTAACTAACTACCATAATAGCAACACCCATGGTTAATAGTACAGAGGATTTAGTTTACTTTCTCCTCTAGTATGGTCAATCCATTGATAGCAGAAATGTTAAATAAAAAACACTACTTCTTTCTCTGTGAGCTCTGGATTGTTACATGTATTCAAGCTTGTAAAATATTTTGTAAGGATAAATCTCTTAGGTTTTAGCAGCTATGTGCTCAATCACTTACAGTAAAGTGACAGTCCAGCCAACTCAGCATCCTAGACTGACAAGTGCAGTGAACTAGGTTTAAGCAGCTTAATTGCTGCTCACCTGAGTCTAGTAGTTTCCTCTAAATAAACCTAATAAGTGCTGTCTAAGGAAATATAACACATGAATGCACATTTCTCCAAGATCATTTTCCATTTCTTTTGTATTCTGTCCACTTTTTATATCATACAAATCTAAGGAGTTCTTTATTGGATGATAAATCAATGCATTTTGCTATGTTCCCTTAGCTTTTTACCTCATGTGTAATGTTATTTTATGATGGTCATCAACCTAGCTAGTCAAACCTGGGCCCAAGGTTAAAGCCTTCACTAAAGGTACTGTCACACTTAGCGATGTACCAGCGATCCCGACCAGCGATATGACGCGGTCAGGATCGCTGGTACATCGCTAAGTGGTCGCTAGTGAGCTGCCACACAGGCAGATCTCACTAGCGACATCGCTGGGGACGGGGATCGCTACTTACCTGTCACACCAGGCGATCCTGCGTCCTCCCGCCCGCCTCCACGCGTCGCTCGTCTTCACAGCAGGAAGCTCCGCAGGAAGCTGACGACGAGAAACAGTCCTGGACGTTCTCGCGCGATCAGCGATAACCAGCGGGGGAGCCGGTCGTAGGTAAGTATCACACACAGAGATATCGCTAGCAATATCGCTATAACGTCACAAGTTATAGCGATATTGCTAGCGATATCTCTTAGTGTGACAGTACCTTAAGGTACATGTCTCCTAGCATGTCATGAACTGGCAGCAGTGCTGTGTCCCTTTCACTCTTTTTACTGTATAGAGGCCAAGTACAATGAAAGAACTCTACTTGCAGTGGCAGACTGTGGAGACCCGTGTGTCCTAAACAGTGCCTTGCCCCCTTCCCCAATCCTGTAATGAAACACAGCCTGGGCTAGATGAGTTGAAACATGTCAGTCAGTTTATCTATAATAATAAATGCCCTAAGCAGCTTCTGGTTGTAACAACTTCCGTCCAGTTGTAACTGGTGACGTCACCGCACACCTCTTTCCATGTTAACCCTCAACACACCACTCCTCCTCAACACACACACTCCTCTTACCTTTCACCATCTCCACTCACGTCCACTCACTCTTTCACTCCCTATACCACCCTTTCTCTCACTCCGTCTCTCATACTCATGCCGTCATCGGCGCTGATCCACGATCCCCGACATCTTCTTCCGCCGGCGCCATCCTGGATCCAGACGTCCTCCACGCCGGCGACATGTTCTTGCGGCGACGCCATTTTGGATCGGCGAAATCCCGCGATAGTCAAGATGGCGTCGCCGCAAGAACATGTCGCCGGCGTGGAGGACGTCGGGATTCAAAATGGTGTCGGCAAAATCTCGCGAGATTTCGCCGACGCCATTTTGGATCCCGATGGCATCCACGCCGGTAACATGTTCTTGCGGCGACGCCATTTTGGATCGGCGAAATCCCGCGATAGTCAAGATGGCGTCGCCGGAAGAACATGTCGCCGGCGAGGACAACGTCGGGATCCAAAATGGCGTTGGTCGAAAACTCGCGAGATTTCGCCGACGCCATTTTGGATCCCGACGTCGTCCACGCCGGCGACATGTTCTTCCGGCAACGCCATCTTGAGTATCGCTGGATTTCACGATACTCAAGATGGCGTCGCCGCAAGAACATGTCGCCGGCGTGGACAACGTGTGGATCCAGGATGGCGCCGGCGGAAGAAGATGTCGGGGATCGTGGAGCAGCGGCGATGACGGCATGAGTATGAGAGACGGAGTGAGAGAAGGGGTCGTATGTGGAGTGAAAGAGTGAGTGGAGATGGTGAAAGGTGAGAGGAGTGTGTGTGTTGAGGGTTAACATGGCAAGAGGTGTGATGCTATCGCATCCTCCCGACGCGATAGCATCGGGCCATAATCTAGTTAACTACATAAACAGAGAAAGGCAATTACATGTCATAACGGGCTCATCGCTGAAGGCCCTATCTGCGACCGTCAGGCGCGCAGGTCAATGAGCGGTTATGAACCTTTGCCTTTCTCCACATCCACCGCTGTGACTTAATACCATTAACAAGGGTTATATATATCTAATATACAGTATAAAGCTCAAGTGTGTGTATGTATGTATGTATGTATGTATGTGTGTGTGTATGTCCGGGATTGGCATCCGCACCGTCACAGCTACAACCACAAAATTTGGCACAGTCACATGTCTGGACCCCAAGAGCGTCCTAGGCTATGTTGTGAGGCGAAATTTTAACACCGCACATTCCAATTCATCAAAACAATTTTGCCCCTATCTACATAATGGGGAAAAAGTGTGTGTGTATCAAGCCCCGCCCCTCATTATGATGTTATAATGGTTGCCATGGTGACGCTGATGTCATCATAGGTTGCAAGCCCCGCCGCTCACTATGATGTCATAATGGTTGACTATGGGATGGAGGATGTGTGATGGGTATATGGGCACTGGACTATGTGATGGCGGATATGTATGATGGGTATATGGGCACGGGACTATGGGATGGAGGATATGTATGATGGGTATATGGGCATGGGACTATGAGATGGCGGATGTGTGATGGGTATATGGGCACTCGACTATGGGATGGCGAATATGTATGATGGGTATATGGGCATGGGATTATGGGATGGAGGATGTGTGATGGCTATATGGGCGTGGGACTATGGAATAGAGGATGTGTGATGGGTATATGGGCACTCGACTATGGGATGGAGGATATGTATGATGGGTATATGGACATGGGCCTATGGGATCGTGGCTATGAATGATGGGTATATGGGCACGGGACTATGGGATGGAGGATAATTATAATTTGCCATAACTAACCCCAGTAAGTTACTATGCCCGGGCAGCGCCGGGCTCTTCAGCTAGACTAATATATAAAGCTCAAATGTGTGTATGTATGTATGTATGTATGTATGTGTGTGTATGTCCGGAATTGGCATCCGCACCGTCGCAGCTACAGCCACAAAATTTGGCACAGTCACACGTCTGGACCCCGAGAGCGACCTAGGCTATGTTATGAGGCAAAATTTTAACCCCGCGCGTTCCAATTCACCAAACAATTTTGCCCCTACCTACATAATGGGGAAAAAGTGTGTGTGTATCAAGCCCGGCTCCTCATTATGATGTCATAATGGATGCCATGGTGACGCTAATGTCATCATAGGTTGCAAGCCCCACCGCTCACTATGATGTCATAATGGTTGACTATGGGATGGAGGATGTGTGATGGGTATACGGGCACTGGACTATGGGATGGAGGATATGTATGACGGGTATATGGGCACAGGACTATGGGATGGAGGATGTGTGATGGGTATATAGGCACTGGACTATGGGATGGAGGATATGTATGATGGGTATATGGGCACGGGACTATGGGATGGCAGATATGTATGATGGGTATATTGGCACAGGACTATGGGATGGAGGATATGTATGATGGGTATATGGGCATGGGACTATGAGATGAAGGATGTGTGATGGTTATATGGGCACTCGACTATGCGATGGCGAATATGTATGATGGGTATATGGGCATGGGACTCATGGGACTATGGGATGGAGGATGTGTGATGGGTATATGGGCACTCGACTATGGGATGGAGGATATGTATGATGGGTATTTAGGCACGGGCCTATGGGATCGTGGATATGTATGATGGGTATATGGGCATGGGACTATGTGATGGAGGATGTGTGATAGGTATACGGGCATGGGACTATGGGATGGAGGATGTGTGATGGGTATATGGGCACTCGACTATGGGATGGAGGATATGTATGATGGGTATATGGGCACGGGCCTATGGGATTGTGGATATGTATGATGGGTATATGGCCACGGGACTATGGGATGGAGGATAATTATAATTTGCTATAACTAACCACAGTTAGTTATTATGCCCAGGCAGCGCCGTGCTCTTCAGCTAGTATATATATATAACTTTTTTTACACACATATTTATATATATACGTATAGGCGCACAGGCCAACAAGCCTTTCTCCACATCTTCCGCCACAGAGGATCATGTGTATGACCTACACAGGATTCTGACCCATTAGGGCCTGTTCGACTCCAGCTTGCAAGCTGGATAAAAATATGTCTAAACTAAGTCATGTCCGTGAGGTGAACTTCATCCGTTCTCAATAATGCCAAGTTATTGCCTTCCAGCTGGTGGTGACGAGCCACAATGCCGCGTTTACCCCTCACTAATTTCACCATCCACCTGTTAATTTTTCTTCTTGGGTGCTCTATGGCTTTTTCATCTCTTGCACCACTCCAAACGGCTCGTGATATTATCTCCAACCACACTAAAACCATATTTGTGAAGAAACATGTGAAATGTTTTGTCTGTTTTCATTATTGTGTACAGTTCGTCGATTTTGCGTTTGCCGAGATCATTGCCACCCACGTGTATCACCAATATTACAGGCAATTTAGCCCTCCTGGAGATGTCAACTACCTCTGAGAACACCAGTTGACCTGTAATCCTGGGAAGCTTAGACTTTTTCCTTCAGGCTGAAGCTCGGCCCGTTTTGCCACCCATATATGCAAACTTCAGGTTTATAGACGCCTGTAAGAGACAAAATGTGTTACTTGAGCAAATCAGGTCTTATTTATCTGGCGAAACATGTGGATTTCCAATGACCCATTCTCTGCACTTCGGCCTCCGATACTCCTGCCCTAGCTGCTTCAGTGGCTGCCCCGATTCGGAAAGAATGTGTCCCGCATTCCTTTGGATTAGCGCCGTTTTTTTCTAAGCACTGCCTAGAATTGATACTTGATGAGAGGGGACCCGTCTTTATGTGAGAGAAAAAATTTGCTTGCGTGTTTTATTACCGCGTATCTTTTGACTATTTTTAGTGGGCCCATTGGGCTATTTGATGTGTTAACTAGGACCCTCGTACCTCTACCAGTGGGATCGCACGTGGATTTTTGCACAGGAATGTGCAGAGTGTCACTGCATATGACTATGTCCTCGTTAATTAAACCGCTTTCCGTCTCTATTTTTGACCACGGCAACAATTCGCCAATGCGCAGCGCACCGAAAAAGGCGATAGCAAAGGCTGCTGATATGAGGATCGCCTCGTATTCATAACTTGCATATTGATGGGGATATTGAAATAATATCATGCAATAATCTAAGTGAAATGGGGTGACGACATTCCTGACTCGGTTGAAGCCTTTTCCATCCTTTAATGGTTTGTTTGATGAAAACGAACTTACAACATCTGCCCAACCCATTTGTTGAAAGAAAAAGGCTATTCCCGATAATTGCCGTTATTCTGATGTACCCGACACCTCTCTTTCCTTGAGGACTTTGAAGGCCTGCCAATCGGAAGATAACAGTGACTTAATGAGTTTATCGCCTACCTCTGCCACTAATGTGGCTCAGCACCAGATGTTGTTTGTTTTTCAAGCATAGCAGCACAAGCCGGTGTAAGAGAGTGAGTAAGGGCAAGGATGCAGATGACATATGGTTTAAGCTCTTTGCGGTTCTTGGATTTTTTTTGTTTGAAATTGAATGTTCGTGTTTCTCAACTGAGTACCCCATAGTTCCACTGATGATACTATTGTGAAAATTTCCCACAGGGCTGGATTGCACCCCCAAATTGACGTGGTCCATAGCTCCGGCAGCTGCTTTTGCACCATTGTTTTTTGTAGATTGCAGCTTAACCCTCTTTGTTACTCCCCCTTACCGCAAGCCCTGGTTCCTTGCTTGATGTTGTAAGGGGGTGAAGAACAGGAAGAGTCAAGGGAGAGTTGCCTCCTCTGCTCTGTGCCCGGAACCATTGAGCAGGGCAGCAGGTTCCCCAGGGGACATGAAAGCAGCCTGTTCAGCAGCCAGGAACAAGAAGGGAGGAGAGCTGAGAGCAGGAAAAGCGCACTGGCTTTTCTCAGAGCAGTGCAGACATCAGACAGGGGAGGATGCTGACACAGACCGGGGAAGAGAGAGACCGCAGACAAAGACTGCAGACCGTGAGTACGTGAAGCCGGGTACTGCAGTGTCAGGAAGGTTACGCACTCACCCCTGGGATAAGACGCTTCCCTGCATAGAGACTAAAGGGAATGCTGTCACAGATGTTGAAGAAGGGAGTGATCCGTGAGAGCCAGAGCCCGTGGACTGCCCCCATCATCTTAATGCAAAAGAAGGATGGAACCTTACGCTTCTGTGTAAAGTAGATTACCACCGGCTCAACGCCTGTACAGTGCGAGACTCGTATCCACTGCCACGGATAGAGGAGTCCCTGTTGGCACTGGGAAATTTTTCCACGCTGGACCAGGCCAGCAGATACTGGCAGGTACCCATGTCTGAACAAGATCGGGCCAAGACAGCTTTCATTCTTCCGATGGGATTATATGAATTCGATCGCATGCCCTTCAGGCTAGCCAACGCCCAGGGAACGTTTCAGTGTCTCATGGAGAGATGTCTGGGAGACTTGAACTTTGAAGCCACGCTGAATTATCTAGACAATATCATCATCTTTGCTCCCACCATTGAAGAACACCTACAAAGACTGGAGCAAGTTCTGAGTCGGCTACCGAAGTACGGGTTGAAGGTAAAACCCCAGAAGTGCCACGTCTTCCAAACTCAGATTGACTATCTGGGGCATGTTTTCTCTGCTGAAGGAGTAAGGCCCTCTCAGGAGAAAATCGCTGCGGTGCAGGAGTGGCTGACCCCAAAAAACGTGAAGGATTTGCGGGCTTTCCTGTTACTCACAGGATATATCCGGCGCTTTGCAAAAGACTTTACCCGCATCGCAAACCACCTCCTGGAATTATTGAAAGGAGTACCCTCATGTGCGAAGAACAAGAACATACACTGGGGAGAGCACCAGGAGAAAGCATTTCAGGCCCTAAAGAAAGCCCTGACAGAGACCCCTGTGTTGGCCTTTGCTGACTTCACACAGCCGTTCATCTTACATACCGATGGAAGCCTACAAGGACTCGGGGCAGTGCTTTCGCAGATGCAGGACGGAAAGGAGCACGTAATCGCATACGCCAGTGTCTCCTTACATGACTCGGAAAGAAATCCGGATAATTACAGCTCATTCAAGCTGGAGTTGTTGGCGCTGATGTGGGCAATGACTGAGAAGTTTGCAAAAAAGCCAAGTTCTCCAAAAAATATGACAGAGTTGTCATGGGAGATTTCAAATATCCAAACATTTGTTGGGAATCTCTCTCAGGCAAAACTAACAGGTCAAGGAAATTCTTATCCTCTCTTGCTGACAACTTTATCTTCCAAAAGGTAGGGGAGAAAACAACAGGATCTGCTACCTTGGGTTTAATCCTTATAAACATGGAGGAAATGGTTGAGGAGGTAAAAGTGGCTGGGACCCTAGGAGGTAGCGACCATGCTATTTTATAATTTTGGATAACTAGAGGAGGCAGACCTGTGAAGACTCAGACGTCAAGGTTAGATTTCAGAAAGGCAGATTTTAAGGGATTCAGAAAGAGAATTGGAGGGATCCAATGGCTGGATATCCTTAAAGACAAAAATGTCCAGGAAGGATGGGAAATCTTGAAAAATGAAATTCTCAAAGCACAATGTTAACCATTCCGAAAAGAGGGAAGAATAGGAAGCAATTAAGGAAACCAGGATGGATGAACACAGAACTTAAGCCCATGCTAAAAAGGAAGAAAGAAATGTTTCTAAAATGGAAAGAGGGAGACATATCTAAAGAAGAATATAATGCTGTCTACAGAACCTGCAGGGCACAAATCAGATTATCTGTCAATGAATTGAGGCTTGCAAGAGACATCAAAAGCAATAATAAAGGATTCTGGGGATATGTCAAAAGTAAAAGAAAAGTCAAAGATGCTATAGGATTTTTACAGGATGAAAATGATGAAATGGTATGACAGGATGTTGAGAAGGCCGAACTTTTGAATTCCTATTTTGCATCTGTTTTCTCTCAGAAAGGAAATGTAACATCAACTGTTCTTCACTGTCCTATTAAGGGAATGGAAGAATCCAGGATATCTATAAACAGAAAGATAGTGAGGAAACACTTAGCTAACCTAAATGAATTCAAGTCTCCAGGTCCAGATGAATTACACCCCAGTGTACTGAAGAAGATAGCAGAAGAAATTTTTGAACCCCTCTCCATAATCTTTGAAAATTCTTGGAGAACAGAAGTCCCAGAAGACTAGAGAAGAGCAAATGTTGTTCCTATCTTCAAAAAGGGGAAGAAGGCGGACCCAGGCAACTATAGGCCGGTGAGTCTGACTTCTATACCAGGAAAGATCTTTGAACAAATTATTAAACAACATGTATGTCAGTACCTGGATAAGAATGAAGTGATTAAACAGAGTCAGCATGGGTTTGTAACTAATAAGTCATGTCAGACTAACTTAATTTCCTTCTATGATAGAATCACTGATTTGGTGGATCAGGGAAATGCTGTAGATATAGTATATCTTGACTTCAGCAAAGCATTTGACAAAGTATCTCACACAATCCTTATTGAAAAAATGACTTGGTATGGAACGGACAAGGCAACTGTTAGGTGGATTCATAACTGGCTTAGTGATCGGACCCAAAGAGTGGTCGTAAATGGCTGCACATCCAGTTGGAAGAATGTCTTAAGTGGGGTACCGCAGGGCTCTGTCTTGGGCCCTGTATTGTTCAACATCTTTATCAATGATTTAGATGAAGGAATTGAGGGTAATCTGATTAAATTTGCTGATGACACAAAGCTAGGAGGGATAGCTAATACTAGAGAAGAGAGAGAGAATTCAAAAAGATATAAATAAACTGGAGCAGCAGGCAACAACTAACAGAATGGTTTTTAACAGGAAAAAATGCAAAGTACTACATCTGGGCAATAAAAATGAAAAAAAGCATATACAGAATGGGAGGAATATGGCTAAGCAACAGCACATGTGAAAAATACTTGGGTATATTAATACATCACAGACTGAATATGAGTCAACAGTGTGATGCAGCAGCAGAAAAGGCAAATGCAATTCTAGGATGTATTAACAGAAGCATACAGTCTAGATCATGTGAAGTCATTATTGCCCTCTACTCCTCTTTGGTCAGACCTCATCTGGAATACTGTGTCCAGTTTTGGGCGCCACATTTTAAAAAGACCTCAACAAACTGGAGCAAGTTCAGAAAAGAGCGATTAGAATGGTGACTGGTCTGCAAACCCTGTCTTCTGAGGAAAGGTTGCAGGATTTGGGAATGTTTAGCTTGCAAAAGAGAAGACTGAGAGGAGACTTAATAGCTGTCTACAAATATCTCAAGGGCTGTCACAATGTAGAAGGATCAGCTTTATTCTCATTTGCACAAGAAAAGACTAGAAGCAATGGGATGAAACTGAATGGGAGGAGACAGATTAAATATTAGAAAAAACTTTTTGACAGTTAGAGTGATCAATGAGTGGAACAGGCTGCCATGAGAAGTGGTGAGTTCTACTTCAATGGAAGTCTTCAAACAGAGGCTGGACAGACATCTGTCTGGGATGATTTAGCGAATCCTGCTTTGAGCAGGGGGTTGGACCACATGGCCCAGGAGGTCCCTTCCAACTCAACGATTCTATGATTCTAGTATCTGACCGGCTTGGAAGTCCATGTGTGTACGGATAACAATCCGTTGGCTCATCTCGAAACAGCCAAGCTAGGGGCCCTAGAGCAACTTTGGGTAGCACAAATGGCAAAATTTCAGTACAAGATCTCCTACAGGAGGGGAGTGGAGAATACTCACGCTGATGCCCTTTCCCGATTAACTACCGCAAGCAGCAGGTTCCCCAGGGGACACTAAAGCAGCCTGTTCAGCAGCCAGGAACAGGAAGGGAGGAGAGCAGAGAGCAGGAAAAGCACGCAGGCTTTTCTCAGAGCAGCGCAGACATCAGACAGGGGAGGACACTGACATAGACCGGGGAAGAGAGAGATCTCCGGTACAACTGCCAGAGTCAGAGAGACCACAGACAAAGACTGCAGACCGTGAGTACGTGAAGCCGGGTACTGCAGTGTCAGGAAGGTTGTGCACTCACCCTTGTGATAAGATGCTTCCCTGCATAGAGACTTTTTTCTGTGACAAGATGCTTCCCTGCATAGAGACTGTGTTCTGTGACAAGATGCTTCCCTGCAAAGAGACTGCGTTCTGTGCTTAGACTTCTTCCTGCAAAGAGACTGCGTTTTGTGCTGAGACATTTCCCTGTAAAGAGACTGTGCCCAGTGACAGAGCTGTGATCAGCGTAGAGAGACTGAACCATGTACGGAGTCCCGGTAACCCTTGTGTTAATGCAGAGCTCCTGATTCTGGTGGAAAAGCATTGCTTCGGAGTAGGACAGAAGGACCTGGAGCATAGGGAATATCGTTTGTATCATGCCCCTCTGGTTCCTGTATTAACCCCTCATACCTCGGCTGGACATTATTATAGGCACAGGATACAGAGAACCTCAGACTATAAGCGCTGCTGGTGATTCGGCGCCTACATTGGAGAAGAGTGACCCCTTCAATCAAGACCCCCTGCAGACGGATACGTTTCCCCATAGGAAAATTACCTTTATTACTGTTCATGTTTTTTGGCTGCTTGCGTAACTTGTTTTCATATTATATTCATATCTACACTGTTAACTCTGCCAGTGTTATTCCCTGTAAATAAACCTCCCTTTAACTGTTGGTCCATCTGTTCCATCGTGACATACTCTCATTCCTGCTCGTTATTACAATATTTCTTTTGCCATGACGCAGGTTTGGCCATTGTAAGATTGTAGAGACATCTTCCATACTAGCAAGTCTGCCTTCAACGAGTGAGTGATTCTAATTCTGTGGCCCAGCTGTGAAATGTTTTTGCTTGCCAGCGATAATCGGCGAGAGAAGGCTCTGCCAACGGGCATTACACGGCTGGCGAATGTCAGCAGACCCAGTAAGGCCTGCATCTGTTGGAGGGTGACTTTTTTACTTTACAGAAGCCTTCCAACATGTGCAGTGTTTTTGGTATCTTTTCGACAGGTAAGCGAAAAACCATAGCATTAGTGTCTATTTCGATGCCAAGGAGAGGTAGTACATTACATGGTCCGACTGTTTTTTCTGGTGATAACGGTACACCAAAATGCCGTGATATGTATTTAAATATTTCGAGGAGGAAAGAGCTGAGTTTAAAATTTTGGGGCCGACGAGCAAAAAATCATCAAGGTAGTGAATTAGGGAATTGCTGCCTGCTTCGTAATGGACTACACAGCCCAGAAAAGTACTGAATAGCTCGAAATAGTGACACAAAATGGAACATTCCATCAGCAGGCACATATCAAAATAATAGAGCTGGTCCACCTCGCATCCTAATAGGTGGAAGCATTCGGGGTGCACGGGTAAATGTCAACTCTATATCTGACTTTGCTAGCAGGGCGTCGGGCCCTGCTGCGCGGACTAATTCTACCACTTTGTCAAAAGACACGTATGTCACGCAGGCTTGCTCTGGGGGAATCATGCTGTTAACCAAATCGCCTTTTGGGTGTGACAGATGATGGATCAAACAAAATTTTCCAGGTTCCTTTTTACGAATAATGCCTAATGGCGATATTCTGATATTTTGAAAAGGGGCCCGCCATCCTACCTAGTTCAACCTCATTTTCGATTTTTTTGATTCAAAATTTCGGGGAACTTGCAAGCCGATATTAGGTTATCGGCCAGGGTTGGTGTTCTACTAAATTTGAAGGGGATAAAAAACCCATCTGTAAAGCCGGATTGTAGTTGCCATGCCGCTTCTTTATTGGGGTAAAGGTTTAGCTATGGACCCATCGTGGTTACGCTCACCGGGGTTTTGCCTTGTAGGCACTCTGTTTGCCTGATGAGTACACCTTGCTGCTGGGTGTCCCCCCCCCCGCAAGTTGATCGTTCCTATATCTATATGACGCATGGAAACGGCAGTTTCCCTCATTAAATTGCCAGCAGGCCCCGGGTTTTCGTAGTTGCGGAGTAGTTAGTGGTCGCAGATGAAAAGGGGGGCTGCTTCTGTGACAGCATGAGTGGAGCTTTAACTCCCCAGCCTAGATCGGGCTGCAGGGCCAACCGCCTGTGGAACTCCTCGTCATACCACTGCCAAGAGGAACCGCATGGGATTTATATGAATTATATATCAGGTCTTGATATATATAATTTGGAGCAGCATTCTGGATGCTTTTGGCCCATAATAAAGCCTAGGACTGCAAATGCCTGTAACCAGTTATTCATAGTTTGTGCTATTTTCGGTCTATTTCTATCGTATAACCATTCGCTTGTCTTCCTTTCCATATCTATGGTCTGTTGGTTGGCTGACAATAACAACCATATGTCGACATAATCGTTATTCCATATTTTATGTTGAGTCTCTTGATCTATGTGTGTGCCAAATGGGCTAATTCCACAGAAAAAGGCATCTTTGTGTAAGCTCGCTGACTGAAGTGTCGTATTGTTTTCAGTTGAATCTCGTGATCATGTCAAATGTTGAACCAGAGACTTAATAGCTGAGGCTAGTAGTGATGAGCTAGTATACTCGTTACTCAGGTTTCCCTGAGCACGCTCAGGTGCCCTCCGAGTATTTCTGAGATTTAGTTTGTGTTCAAGTAGCTGCATAATTTATGGCTGCTAACCAGCCTGAATACATGTGAGGAATGCTTGTTTGTTAGGGAATCCCCAAGTGTATTCAGGCTGGCTAGCAGCCTTAAATCATGCAGCTACTTCGATGAAAACTAAATCTCAGAGCACGTCAAAATACTCAGAGGGTACCCGAGCGTGCTCGGGGAAACCCAAGTAACGAGTATACTCGTTCATCACTAGAGGCTAGCTAATTTTCTCCTATGTTATGCACCATGTCCCACATGGCATGATTTTTGTTGGTTTCGAAAAACTCACAGCTGTGTAATGCAGGAGGGGTAACTCCTGATGTTGGAGGAACTCCAGTTCCGGCTTGGGCAATGGTTTGTAGCTTGTGTTGGCTTGGAAGACCTGGGAGATGGGTTTCCCCAGCTGGCAGCCCATGATGGAGAACGTGATTGCTGGCATCTGTCGTGTGCCCTGATCTGAGTCGCTCCAGGTGCTGGAGGAACTTCGGCTCCCATGATGGTCATATGGTTGAATTGGCCGGAGGCTCTGGGAGATGGAGATCAGTCTCCCGTGATGAAGCACGTGACTGCTGGCATTTGTCGTGTCCCCGAGACTATCTAACGGGACTCTGCAATGTGTCGGACCATTCTGATGTTGATGGGGAACGCCATCCAGAGGACAGACATCTGTGGCGGCGACTATATGAGCTGTTTCTCCGGTGGAGACGGGAGGAAAGTCTTTTAGTGGGACAGCAAAGGTGATGGTGGGAATTGTCCAAGGAGGATTGGGAGGACCTGTGGCGTCTATGCCTGCGTCCTCTATGTCCGCTATGGCATGTCTTCAAGCTTTCCCAACTTTAGTCAGTAACATGTAAGTACTCAAAATTTCAGAAACTCATTGTAGTTACTAGTTGTGTATTGTGTATTGATACTACTAGTGCACTAAGCCGGCCACGTAATGGAAAAGGGGCATTTAAGGAAGAGCAGACAGTAGCATGCCTGGATTGAAATATGGCAGAAAGAATGAAATTTATCAGAGTGCTGCCTTTCATTCTGATGGCGCTTTATAAGTCGAACTAACAGTCTAAAACTAAAAAACAAAAGACTCATCCTCTTCCTCGGTTTATTTGGCATCTCACATTGTTGTCCAAATCTTGGCCAATAGGACATGGTCCTTAGGTTTGGAACCCATGTTCACAAGCAAAAAAACAAGCTGTAGAAACATAAGAAAATTGCTTCCAAGCAATCATGTGACATTCCCGAGGGTGCTTAGTGGGTTGAGACAAAGTTTCCTCCTTCATTTTGTTTTAACAGATGAGAGAATAATGGATGTGTAAATGAAGGAATATGGATAGCAACCAATATAAAATTGTCAATTTTTTATGGCCTGAAAAACCTGAAACATCGGTGTCTATCATTTAAAGGGACCAATTCCTGCATGATTTTCATTTCTTTTCCCGTTTGTTCACTAGTGTGAACAAAGCCTTAGAGGAAAGAAGAGGTATAAAGAAATGTAGCACTGGGAAATGTAAATCCCGAGTCACATATTCTTTAAAGACATACTAATAGGGAATTTAGATTGTGAGCCCCATCGGGGACAGTGATGATGATGTGTGCAAAATGTAAAGCGCTGCGGAATATGTTAGCGCTATATAAAAATAAAGATTATTATTATTATTATTAAAGATAATGCAGGAGATTTAAGTGTAGTCCTAGATAAAATTACTGACAAGCCATTATCACATTATATAATGTGTTTTAGAAACGTTATAAACTAAACTCTACAGCTGTTAATACAATTACGCACCAAGCTCTCAGCTCTGCTACTTATATAATATGTGATACTTTAAATAATTGAAATGTTTGCAAGAAAGTAAGCGCTTTTTCAGAATCCTTGAGAACAAGGGGTCTGACTAATTACTCAACATCACCATTGACAGCATGTCCTTAAGTTGATATGTTTGCTTTGGGCATTTTGCGTTTCAAAACACGCTTAAATCTTTCCTTCCCTTTTGGTGGTGTTACAAGAGACGTTTGTTTAAGTGAGTTTGAGAGATGTGTGTACACTGCCACATTTTGGTTTCCATTGTAAACAAGAATGTGTAATCAGGGCAGGCAGTCATGCATTGCGCTAAAGACAATCTTTCCTCCTGAACATTAAATGAACAGAAAAGCTTCCAGCTAATTTCTTAAATAAAAAAGTAGCAATTCGATTTTCTGTCTTTTTTTGTAAAAAGCATTTTTTATGGAAGATTCTGATACAAAAACACAGCCTCACACTCTTGTTTTTTTTTAACACCTTAATGACCACCAATGGTCACTATAAGGCCTTATTCAACATTGTTGTGTTTTTACTGCGCGCTAGCTTCTATTCAATGATCTACAGATACTCCCTCAATCAAGACTGGCTGCATCACTATCAAAGTGGATTCCCCAAATACAAATAAGGGACTATAAGGAAGCATTCCACACATAATCCAATGCCAACATTTGATGTAACACTACATCTCCATGTATGGACGGGCTCAGGAGCTGAGCCTGGAATATATAGCCAGCATTTACCTGTAACAGTAACAGCCAGAGTGTGCTTCAATCAGTATAGCTTATCCATTTTTATGCCATAAATAGTTTTGGAATACATAACAATCCAATAATCACAGGTTCAAGTTCACTGAGGGGACTTAAAATAGAGTGGAAATTAAAAAAAAATTAAAACACGAAAAAAAAAATTCCAATTACCCCTTTTCCCTCATGAAAAATAAAGAATAATAATGAAAAAAAAAATGTTATTGCTATTTTCTTAAAAGTCTGGGCTATCAAGATATAAATTTAATTAATCCGATTGGTAAACGCAAAGCACAAAACAAATCCTCACACAATTCTAGTGATGGAAAAATGGAAATCTAATCTTTTTCATACCACTTAAATAACAAGAAATACTATGCTAGTTTGGTATTGCCATGTATTTTTTACAGTACAATGAACTCTGTAAAAACAAAACCTCAAAAAACAATAGATTTGTATATTTTAGTGCAATTTTATTGCACTTACTTTTTTCCCTGTTTTCCATTACATTGAATCGTAAAATGAATCGTGTCATTCAAGACTACAACTCGTCCCCTAAAAAATAAGCCCTCATATGGCTATATGGATGGAAAAATTAAAAGTTATGACTCTTATAAGGAGAGAAAAAACAAAAGCAAAAAGCAAAAAAATTGTGAAACAACCCCAGAGCTGTTCATATAGTAAATTTGCTGGTAGAGCGCACTGTAGTTGCATGTGTGCATTAGCTCCAGATTATATCTTAATGACACAGATCATAATGCATACCAATGCAAAGTATGTTAAGACATTATGACCCCAATTCATCCAGACCAGCGTTGTTCTCCCCAGTCTTACTTAGGGGATTTGTTAGGGTCAGAAGCCCTGATCCATTAAGAGATGCATGCCTCCTACTTTACCCAAAGCATCTAAAAAGTAGCAAGTCCCTCCGTGCACCCTGCCACAAATCTTACTCCAATCAAAGACTAGAGTAATATTTGTGGCATAAGGTATGACACAGCTCACCAATAATTAGACGAGGGGGTGTCAACATGTCTAATTCTTCCCCAGGTCTGCCCATTTTGAACAAAACTGGTGTAAAAATCTCAAAAGTCACCATTATTTTGCACAACCTAGAGTTGGACAAAAAATGTGACTTTTCAAAGTGTTTTATGACAGATTTCTGTCTTAAACACTTTGATGAATTAGGGCCTTAAGGTTATAAATGATCATGTAAAAATTACTATTGAATAAAAAGATGATCAAAAAGAAGATAATATACTGGCAAAAACAGTCACAATAAACTTTATAAAGTAAAAAATATTATTTTCTTAGTAAAAAAAAAAAGCCTACAAATATAAAATGTAAGGATACCTATATTAATCTGTGTAACTAGTTAATAGGTGACTTAGTGTGCAACATTACAATATCAAACAGCATAAAAAATAAACAAAAAAGTAAATGAAAAGCTCCAAAAAAAGTGCTTAGATACCCCCAGCAATGTACATTCAAATGTCAATGAAATAAATGTAATGTATTTTGGATAAAACATGGCTTCATGCAGGCTCATAAATGAAAAGCTTGTGCATGCTAAAATGTGGAAAGACAAAAATTACAATAAAAATCACAATAAAGACCTGGTCATTATGGGGCTACAGCCAGCTTGTATGCTTTGTAAAAAGCGCGCTTAAACTGCTAGCCTATTACATGTTGTTTGCATGTCTTTTTAGTACCATATGTTGTAATGAAGTGATAGACTTCTTATTTAAGGATATGTCATCTCGTATTATCTGCTTGCCTGTCATTTTCATATCACTCAGTGACCAGTATGAAGTATTTCATCAATCATCCTATTTCTCCGCTTCACTCAGAACCCTGGAGATGATAAGAGGTCACAAGAGTGTGCAGATAATGATTGCCTACTTGATAGGAACAAATGCAGTTGGGGATTAATACAGGGAAAGCCCAGCTGCATAGCAGATTGTAATCAGATTGTGTCAGTGCAGTGCTGAAATGTCAATTACATGTGTAATAATGCTCTAAGTGCACTGCAAATATGTTAGCAATAGGTATGTATACATTTTACACATTATGTGTATTTTCGTAACATGTAGAATTTTTTGGTTCAAAGTTATTTGCAGATGGCAAAATACAGGGTGGGCCGTTTAATATGGATACACCTGGGTGGGCCATTTATAAAGTTGGATCCAAAATGGCCTACTTCACAATGTCCGCCATGGTCACCACCCATCTTGAAAAGTTTTCCCCCTCCCATATACTAATGTGCCACAAACAGGAAGTTGATATCACCAATCATTCCCATTTTATTTAGGTATATCCATATAAATGGTCCACCCAGGTGTATCCATATAAATGGCCCACCCTGTATGTAAAGTGGCCATATAGAAGAAAAGACATACAAAAAATGTATGTTGATGGCCCCATCACATCAATGGGAGCACCTTAAAGGTGTTGACTCATTGCAATAAAATTTGTCCATAAATACAATTATGAAATATACACTGATCATCCACAACATTAAAACCACTGACTGGTGGCATCTCTAGATAATAGTACCTGTCAAAGGTTAGGATATGAAATGCAGCAAGAGAGCAGTCAAATCCTAAGATTGATATGTTAGAAACAGGAAAAATGGGCAAAGAAAAGCATTTGAAGGGCTTAGACAAAGGCTATGGGCAACAACTGACTCAAAATTACAGATCTTAAATAGGTGGCACTAGGATGCTCTATGGGATGACGGCAGACTGGGGAAAGTAGTGTCATGTTCAGGGCAATGTTTTGCTAGTAAACCCTGGATCATGGCATTTTTTGGATATGTCTGAACACATACCACCTAAATATTGTTGCAACATAATAAGGGCAGTGGCCTCTTTCAGTAGACAAGTACACCCTACCACTCAGTGACTTATCTTCCTTGAAAACAAAAGGATTAAGCTTTGAAATTTCATCTGCCTAACCTTTCTCTACTCTGAGTCAGAGGAGGGCCAGGGAGGACTTTCAAAGGACTTTCAACGAATGTGTATGGGATTTTTTTTATTATTATACTGGCAAAGGAACAGTGGCTTGCAGATGCCCTTCGATACCCAGCATCTTGGGCACATACCCCCCATCTACACCATGGTTTCATTAATAATTTGTGGCTCCATACCTGTTTATGGTATTGACCAATACTTTTATGTAATCTAATAATAATCTTAATAATAAAGCTGTATTGATACGTTATAAATGAATCTCCTATTTGATATCTTTTGATGTTCATTACTTGATCTTCTCAAGGTACACCTCCTAGTGGAGCGTTGATCATTATTGTTAATAGCTATTAATGTGACAAAGTAAAAAAAATATCCTTCTGGTCATCTTCCCTGCAGCAATAAAATTTCCACAAATGAAAGAATTGAGGGCTTATACTCACTTGCGAGAGACTCGCATAAATCTCTTGCGAGTCTCCCACATGAAAACCTGGCACTGCCGCCGGCACTCGTACCGGAGCATGTGGCTACATGTATTTCTATGCCGCTGAATGTTCTGATCAGAGTGCCAGCAGCAGTGCCAGGTTTTCATGCGAGAGATTTGCAAGAGAATCGTGCGAGTCTCTCGCAAGTGAGTATGAGCCCTAAATCAAAAACTTTGCAGGATTCTGCTGACTCATTTTTTAGGATACAGTATGTTCACACAAACCATGTTTTTTTTCTCTATTTTTTTTGTAGAAATAACCAGAAAAATATACTTAACACTTTTATAGATTTGTCTGTTTTGTGTGTGTGTATGTAAAATGTGTATATACACGAGTGATGTGTGTGTAATATATACTGTATGTATGTGCCTATTTTATATATACAGGTGCTTCTCACAAGATTAGAATATCATCAAAAAGATACCTTATTTCAGTTCTTCAATGCAAAAAATGAAGCTCATATATTATATAGAGTCATTACAAACAGAGTGATCTATTTCAAGTGTTTATTTCTGTTAATGTTGATGATTATCGCTTACAGCCAATGAAAATCCAAAAGTCATTATCTCAATAAATTAGAATAATTAACAAAGAACACCTGCAAAGGCTTCTTAAGCATTCAAAAAGGTCCCTTAAAGTCTGTTTCAGTAGGCTCCACAATCATGGGGAAGACTGCTGACTTGACAGATGTCCAGAAGGCAGTCATTGACAAACTCCACAAGGAGGGTAAGCCACAAAAGGTCATTGCTAAAGAAGCTGGCTGTTCACAAAGTCTTGTATCCAAGCATATTAATGGTAAGTTGAGTGGAAGGAAAAAGTGTGGTAGAAAAAGGTGCACTAGCAACTGAGATAACCACAGCTTTGAAAGGATTGTTAAGAAAAGACAATTCAAAAATTTTGGGGGCGATTCACAAGGAGTGGACTGCTGCTGGAGTCATTGCTTCAAGAGCCACAGCACACAGATGTAGCCAGGACATGGGCTACAAGTGTCGCATTCCTTGTGTCAAGCCACTCATGACCAATAGACAATGCCAGAAGTGTCTTACCTGGGCCAAGGAGAAAAACAACTGGACTGTTGCTCAGTGGTCCAATGTGTTTGTCACACCGCTCTCACCTGGGGGTGGGACCCTTGGCCCGTCATCACCACTTCCGGTGCTGTGGCCGCTTCGGGGGTCCCGTCGGGTGCGCATGTGCACCTCTTGCTCCTAGTCCTGTGATTACATTATGCTCCCAGTGCGCACGCGCGCTCTTCTTAGCTCTGTCTCCTGCCCTCTCTATGGTCCTGGAGGACCTGTCCCCAAAAAGCTGTGTTCCTGCCCTATATTATTATTTATTATTATAGCACTATTTATTCCATGGCGCTTTACATGTGAGGAGGGGTATACATAATACATACTAGTACAGTAATCTTAAACAATACAAGTTACGACTGGTACAGGATGAGAGAGGACCCTGCCCGCGAGGGCTCACAATCTACAAGGGATGGGTGAGGATACAATAGGTGAGGGTAGAGCTGGTCTTGCAGCGGTTTGGTGGATTGGTCGTTACTGCAGGTTGTAGGCTTGTCAGAAGAGGTAGGTCTTCAGGTTCTTTTTGAAGGTTTCCATGGTAGGCGAGAGTCTGATATGTTATGATAAAGAGTTCCAGAGTAAGGGGGATGCACGGGAGAAGTCTTGTATGCGATTGTGGGAAGAGGAGATAAGAGGGGATTACAGAAGGAGATCTTGTGAGGATTGGAGGTTTCGTGCAGGTAAGTACCGGGTAGATGAGGTCACAGGTGTATGGAGGACTCAGGTTGTGGATGGCTTTGTATGTCATGGTAAGGGTTTTGAACTGGAGTCTTTGGTTAATGTGGAGCCAGTGCAGGGATTGACAGAGGGGAGAGGCCGTGGAATAGCCGGGGGATAGGTGGATTAGTGGGGCAGCAGAGTTTAGAATAGATTGGAGGGGTGCGAGAGTGTTAGAGTTGAGGCCACAGAGCAGGAGGTTGCAGTAGTCAAAGCGGGAGATGATCAGGGCATTTACTAGGGTTTTTGCAGATTCTTGGCTGAGGAATGTACGGATCCGTGAAATATTTTTGAGTTGAAGTCAGCAGGAAGTGGAAAAGGCTTCGATATGTGGTTTGAAAGAGAGATCAGTGTCAAGGATAACCCCGAGGCAGCGAGCTTGTGGGACTGGAGAGAGTGGACAGCCATTTACTGTTGTGAAATCTCTTGATCTGACTTCTGAGTCAGGGCTCCCTCTGGTGGTTACTGTAGGTAGTGGAGCTGGCCGGGTTGACAGAAGTCTGCCACCTGACAACAATGATTGGAAATCAGGGGTTAATGACTGGGAGGATATAAGTGAGCAGGCTTCCCTCAGTTGCTGCTGGTGATTGATTTCTTCCTGTGCATTTTGAGGTCTTGTCTCCTGCATTTTTCAGTTAAGTTGTTCATTTGCTAATCCTTTGCGTCTGATCTGGTTTTGCCTCTTTCTGCTTTGCTGTGAGGGTTCAGCGTGCTCCCTGCTAAGGCTGTGCTGGACCCTGCTCCATATATTACAGCTTGTGTCATTTTGTTCAGTCCCCTGTTATGTTAGTCTCTTTTGCTTTGCTGCCAGTTCACACCAGAATGCTGATATAGTGGGGGAGAGGTCGTGAGACCTCTGTGTTTTTTGTACATCAGACGTGTTGGATTTTTTAGGGTTTTTGCGTGATTGCAGACAGTGTCTTTCCTTTCCTATCCTATCTAGACAGTTTGGGCCCCATCATCTGCTCAGTCTATTTTTTGCCTGTGTTTGTGCCTCATCTTATCTCATCGACAATATATGTTTGGGGGGCTATCTATTTCTTTGGGGTTCTACTTCGGGGCAGTTTAGATTTCACCTTTCTTGCTTTAAGCTTAGCTAGTTCTCCGGCTGTGCCAAGGCGTCTAGGCATCGCAGGTATGCCCCACGGCTACTGCTAGTTGTGTTGTTAGGATTAGGTGTCTGAAATCCACTAAGTTACCAACCTTTCTGGTTTCCTGGTGGCCTAGCCTATTCCTGCCATCCTCCTCGGTGACCTATTCATAGCAGTTTACTATATCAGGCTATCTCTTCCTATGGGAAGGGCCTGATTATTGTTGTGCTTCCTAGCTTGGTCTGCTCAGTCCTTGACTGGATGCGCACTGTATTTGGGTCCTCTGCCTTGTGCTCTGTTCCTGTACTCTGTCTCGCTGTGCTTCCCAGCACATGCTCCGTACATACACTCTGCTGTGTGTTCTATCGTGTCTCATTGCACACGTTCTGCCTCTGGTCTGTGCTCTGTTATTCTCCTCTGCATATGCTCCGCTCCTGCCTTGTTCCTGTTGTGCTCTCAGCACACCCTCTGTCTAACCTTGCGCTAAGGCATGCTCCTGTGCATGTGTCCTACTTTGCTTGCACCTGGGCGTGCCTGTCAGTGCGTGCCATATGTGCCCTCATGTACCCACCTGGCACTATCCTGTGCCTAACAGTCTCCCGTACATTTGCCCTGTATTGCCTTGTACCTTGCGTGTCCCTGCATCCACGCTTTGCACACACTTGGGCTCTGCACATCTCCTGCTTCCTGCAGACACACTCACTCGTGTCTCCTGTGAGCCGGCCTCCTGGTGCCAGCAGTCGTGGTACCTTACCCCCTTGAGCTTTCCCCTGACACTCCCTGTTTAGGGGGTGGTCCTCGCTAGGTCAGCTCACCCTGCGTGTGTTGGTGTCACGACCCAGAGGGTCCACTCCAGGGGTCGTCATTGTGTTGTTTTTAGATTAACCCCTTAGCGACAGAGCCAGTTTGCAGCTTAATGTCCAGGCCAATTTTTACAATTCTGACCACTGTCCCTTTATGAGGTTATAACTCTGGAACGCTTTAATGGATCCCACTGATTCTGAGAATGTTTATTCGTGACATATTGTACTTCATGTTAGTGGTAAAATTTCTTCGATAAGCCTTGTGTTTATTTATGAAGAAAACAGAAATATAGAGAAATTTTGAAAATTTTGCAATTTTAAATTTTTATGCCCTTAAATCAGAGAGATGTGTCACACAAAGTTCTTAATAAATAACATTTCTCACATGTCTACTTTACATCAGCACAATTTTGGAAGCAAAATTTTTTTTTGTTAGGAAGTTATAAGGGTTAAAAGTTGACCAGTGATTTCTCATTTTTACAACAAAATTTACAAAACCATTTTTTTAGGACCACATCATATTTAAAGTCATTTTGAGGGGTGTACATGACAGAAAATACCCAAAAGTGGCACCATTCTAAAAACTAGACCCCTCAAGGTGCTCAAAACCACATTCAAGAAGTTTATTAACCCATTACGTGCTTCACAGGAACTAAAGCAATGTGAAAGGAAAAAATTAACATTTAACTTTTTTTTGCAAAAAATTTACTTCAGAACCTTTTTTTTTATTTTCACAAGTGTTAAAAGAGAAAATCAACCACAAAATTTGTTGTACAATTTCTCCTGAATATGCCTATACCCCATATGTGGGGGTAAACCACTTTTTCAGCACACAGCAGAGCTCGCAAGGGATGGAGCGCAGTTTGACTTTTTCAATGCAAAATTGGCTGGAATTGAGATTGGATGCCATGTTGCGTTCGGAGAGCCCTTAATGTGCCTAAACAGTGGAAACCTCTAACAAGTGACCCCATTTTCGAAACTAGACCCCTTAAGGAACTTATCTAGATGTGTGGTAAGCACTTTGAACCTTCAAGTGCTTCACAGAAGTTTATAACGTAGAGCCGTGAAAATAAAAAAATCCATTTTTTTTCCACAAAAATGATCTTTTTGCCCCCAAATTTTTATTTTCACAAGGGTAACAGGAGAAATCATACCCCCACAGTTGTTGTGCGATTTGTCCTGATTATGCTGATACCCCATATGTGGGGGGAACCACTGTTTGGGCGCATGGGAGAGCTTGGAAGGGAAGGAGTGCCATTTTGGAATGCAGACTTTGATGGAATGGTCTGCGGGCATCATGTTACATTTGCAGAGCCCCTGATGGGCATAAACAGTGGAAACCCCCCACAAGTGACCCCATTTTGGAAATTAGACCCCCCAAGGAGGTTATCTAGATGTGTGGTGAGCACTTTGAACCCCCAAGCGCTTCACAGAAGTTTATAAATGCAGTGCTGTGAAAATAAAAAGTCTTTTTTATTTCCACAAAAGTGATTTTTTTAGACCCCAATTTTTAGACCCCCAAAGTTGGTAAATAGTGGAAACCCCTCAATTCTTGCTCCAACCCTAACCCCAACACACCCCTAACCCTAATCCCAACCCTAACCCTAATCCCAACCCTAATCCCTAATCATAATTCTAACCCTAATCCTAGTTCGCCCTAACCCTAATTCTAACCCTAGCCCTAACCCTAGCCCTAACCATAGCCCTTACCCTAGCCCTAACTCTAACTTTAACCCTAGCCCTAGCCCTAGCCCTAACCCTAGCCTAACCCTAACCCTAACCCTAGCCCTAACCCTAGCCCTAACCCTAATGGAAAATTGAAAAAAAATATTTTCTTTATTTCGCTATGCTGGCCTAACTAAGGGGGTGATAAACTGGGGGTTATGTACTATTTTTTTATTTTAATCACTATGATAGTTTATCATAGTGATCTAAATGAATGAATGGAATCTGCCAGCCGGAGCCGGCAGATTCACGGTGGGCGCACTGCGCATGCGCCCGCCATTTTCTTCCAGATCCAAGATGGCGGCACCCACCGGAGGATGCCTGCGGGACGCGGGACCACCGGGAGGGGACCCTGGACCACGGAGAGGTACCGGGGGGGATCGAGGACCCTAGTTCTCTCTCCTCTGATGTGCGATCACATCAGAGGTAAGAGAAATTTAATGCAAAATCGCAGCTTTTTTTTTGCGGACGCCGTTATAGGGTTAATAACGGCAATCGCAAAAGCTAGGTCTGTAAAAACCGACCGATTCATGTTCTCTGGGGTATCGGCTACCCCCGGCTGCCGAGACCCTGGAGAAAATCCGACACTGGGGGCGCTATTCACTTTCTCCACAGAGCCATGAATTAGCGGCGCTGTGGTTTATGTACACTTAATTACCGCCGTTAAAAGGCATATCGGCGGTCGCTAAGGGGTTAAAGTTATGTCGGCGCTATAAAAATAAAATTTATTATTATTATTATAAAGTAAATTTTGCATTTAATTTGGAAATCAAAGTCCCAGAGTCTGGAGGACGAGTGGGAGGCACACAATCCAAGCTGCTTGAGGTCTAGTGTGAAGTTTCCACAATCAGTGATGGTTTGGGGAGCCATGTCATCTGCTGGTGTAGGTCCTCAATGTTTTATCAAGACCAAAGTTAGCACAGCCGTCTACCAGGAAATTTTAGAGCACTTCCCTCTGCTGACAAGCTTTTTGGAGATGGAAGTTTCATTCTCCAGCAGGACTTGGCACCTGTCCACACTGTCAAAACTATGAATACCTGGTTTAAAAGCAATAATATCACTGTGCTTGATTGGCCAGCAAACTCACCTGACCTTAACCATATAGAGAATCTATGGGGTATTATCAAGAAGAAGATGAGAGACACCAGACACAACAATGCAGATGAGCTGAAATCAAAGCAACCTGGGCTTCCATTGCCACAAGCTGATTGCCTCCATGTCACACTGCATTGATGCAGTAATTGATGCAAAAGGAGCCCCGGCCAAGTATTGAGTGCATTTACTGAACATACATATCAGTAGACCAACATTTCGGATTTTAAAATCATTCTTCAAGCTGGTGTTATAAAGTATTCTAATTTACTGAGATAATGACTTTTGGGTTTTCATTGGCTGTAAGTCATAATCATCAACATTAACAGAAATAAACACTTGAAATAGATCACTCTGTTTGTAATGACTCTATATAATATGAGTTTCACTTTGTGTATTGAAGAATTGAAATAAATTACCTTTTTGATGATATTCTAATTTTAAGAGCAGCACCTGTACGATATATATATATATATATATATATATATATATATATGTTCCTATTGTCAATAAGCTAGTGCATGTGCGTAGTATGTGAGTAGATGTGTGTGAGGCATAGCAGAGGAGGTCCCAGACACAAGCACTGTACAGGGGCCCTTCGCTGTCAATGTCCACTTCTGTTATTTGATTAGTAATGTAATGTAGCATTTATTAGCTCACTCCGTGAAGAGTCCTTATGTTGAGACTCTCCTCTTCAGTGAGACTCTTTATTGTGTTATTCAGGTGACACACAAAAAGAAATGTGGATAGTCAGGGTCTGTTGGTGATGGATAATTCATTGATAAAAGCATGTGACACATAATATGTGCTGTTGAAGAATTTATAAGCTTCTCAATGCTATGGCTAACTTTACAGCTAATATTAATTTGAAAAATTTCTGAGAAATTTACTAGCGATATGTGTGTTCAAATATTTTCGAACATCATTTTGCTATTCATTTTATGCGTCCCAGGGGCTTTCCGCTGTCGGAATGCTTAAATAATGTTTCCTGGCAACACATTGCACCCTGTTGTTGATTAAGTATAAACACATGCAAATGAAATGCCAGGTTGCCTCTGGAAGAGCACATCCCTTACATAATAGAGCCGGGATAATCCGTCCTTGTCTTCACTGTTTATCTAATACAAAGTGCAGTCACATTATCAGGCTCAGAAATGCGGCTGTCTTCTTCCAACTTCGCACAAATTCCTGCAATCTCTAGAGCCTTCAGCTTTCCTTTCACTTGAGGACAGTTGTCTCCTTAGCAGTTTGGCTTGAGTCATTGAAGACGTCGTGTGGGCACGTTGTTAATAAATACTTATTACTAAAAGGATCATTTATTCTTTGTCTCATCTGGTTTTGGATTGACCTACGGTTTATTTCAGCTTTTGAATTGGCCTCTTTCATAAACGATTCTCTGCATGAGAAGCAAGATCATCGCTGAAGGATTACCCACCATATGTAATGATCCTATTAATCAGTTACTGAGTAATTAAATAATGCTGCATTCATACCCATACCATAGAGTCTCAGGCTCTGCTCACACAGCCATTACTGAAGCCATGACCAGAAGACACATCAATTTTCAAACAGATTCCTTAAAACCTGTATTTTTCACTTTTTCTTCTCCTTTTTAATCCTTAAGGATAAAAATACTAATCAATTACTGATCAAACACTAAAGTGTGAAAAAGGCAACGAGGAGTAACTTTAAGGTCTCAATGAATAATCTATTACAGCACCCCACACCTGCCATGTAAAATTTAAGAATTAGGGCTTAGGATGGATTGCTACTTCTGCAAACCCACCACCTCACTCTTCTTATCAGGAAAATGTTTTTTTTCTCCACTTCCGAGCCTCTTCTTCTACTACCTGCCTCGTTAATGCATCATTCATTCAGAAGGTCAACTAAAATCCATCTTGCTGAAGACAAAACAGACTGCTGACTTACTGGGTAACATTATACCAGCCTATTGAAGTATATCGGATGAAGGTTGGAAGAGAAATAAAGAGAGTCAGATAGGCACACCCAGAGAATGTTGTTGTTTTCTAGTAAGTGTGTTTTATCGCTCCGGTGCTAAATTGTCATGCTGCTGCTGCTTTTTAACATGTACTTGAAATCCTTTATGTCTCTGTGTATAGGAGACCTCATAACAACAAGACTCCACCGAATAGCTCACATATAACTGAAAGTGAAAGAGAGCCTGAAGAAGGGAAAAAGGTGAAAATGCAGAATGCAAGTGATATAATTGTCAGAAATAGTGTTAGTTCTCATGTACACACAACAGCTTATTCTGAAAAATCACTTGAAACGACATCTACGGTTTATTAAGATTTTCTGTGTTTTTTCACAAAATTATAAGACTACACTATGCAATATTATGGTGCAAAGCATGGGCAGGAATTGGAAGAACAATTTTTTTGATTTGAAGTAGAAACTAGATATGTTTGTTTTTATTTTGAGTATGAAAAAAATAACTTCTCAACAATGAACTGAATGTCAATTAAATGAAGACTGCATTGATTCTTGGCTACATGCCCAGGAGCAAGCAGAAAACTTTCTGGAGAACAAGCCTGCCTGCCTGCCAAACACCACCTGGGAGATGAAGTCCAAACTACAGGTGGTATTACATTAGGTGTTGTCAGTCATAATACATCCAGTGGAGGATTGTCAGCAATAATGAAGAATAATCGTAGATCTGCAGTCCAAAAGCCAATATCAGGAATTAGAATGAACAGGAATAAAGCAATGGTATTGAACTGCATGGGCAGAATAAAAGTTGGAAAATAAATCCAGGATCTTAAAATAGTGCAGGCAGAGCATAGGTCAGGTAAAGGGGCCATCATCCAAGCAATGCCCGGGAAAACTATGGTCAGGTTATAGTGTGGCACCCCAGAGTCCGGTTGCTACGGTGACATTGCCTCCCACTAAGGGGTGATATCATGTCTGGAGGCAGGGGGCTTCCCATGCCAGGGACACAGTTTACATGACAATTCCTGCTGCAGGCCAGAAAGGGGAGCTTCCTAATAAATTCTGGCCAGCAAGTGGGGTTAGTGAGTCAGTAAGAAGACAGCTGAGAGAGTAAACAAGAGAGGTGTCATGGAAATGAGAGCAGTTGGAGTTCATGACAAGACAGTTGGAGTTGGTCTGTGGAGAGGAAAGGGACAGGAGCAGAGACAAGGGGCTCTGGGGAACTAAAATTGCATATAGCTGACCCCAGAGTGAAGCACTGATAAAAAGGGATGCCATAGTCCTTGGATGGGCAGGAGCTGTACGCCCTGACAGCCGAATCTGGAGTGCAGGGGACTGCAAGTTCCTTGGCCACACTGAACATCTGAAGGCACGGCAGCAGACCAAGAGCCCGGGGCTGACAGTGCCCGTGATATAGGTTCACGTTGTCAACCATACAGGTTAGCAATCATCACGCAGGAGAGGGCCGCAGCTTAACTTAGCCGAAAACAGAGCGCAGAGGGAAGGTCCCCAACCCCACCAGGCAGGGTGGATCCCCTGAATGCCTCCAGGCAAGCCAGACTCAATCCATCAGCTGTATGTGGTACCCCAGATTGCATTTACGTTCAAGTAAAAGGTAAAGAACACTGTACCTCTCTGTGTCCTTCACTTTTCCTCTGCACCCCAACCTTCACCACCATCCGAACAATCAAATATATTTGCCCTGGAGCCCTGCTCTACCCCTGGGGAGCTGAACATCTTTGCTGCATCACCATCAGCCCCAGTGGACCAAAACCGCAGCATCGGCCGCCCATTGCCGAACACCACGGGCAGTGTCACAACCAAACACCACATAATTATCCTCTATTTTTACTGGATGCCAAGGGCCATGGACCAGGTCACTGAAACCGTGACATCCCCTTTAAAGAACTTGACTGGCCTGGTACCGAGTAACCTAAGGCCCTGTGGGGCACTCCAATAGGACTTACAAACAGAGAGATATAGACAGAGAAGCGACAAATAGAGTTTTATCTGCCATCTGGTGAAGAAGCTTCACTACCGGAAAGTAGGGGGCACAAGATAATCCTCCTGAAAAACATATTCAAAACTGTTTCATATAAGGATGGTCTGAAATGGGGAATATTTGCAACTGTACATTGTTTACTGTCCTATGATGAGCATTTTACTTTAACCTCTTGGAGATGAGGTCAATTTTAGTTTTTGTCTTTCATTTTTTTTCTCCTCACCTTCCATGAGTCATCATAACTTTTCTTTATTTTTCAGTTGAGGGTTAGTATCTCTAGGATACATTATAGTTGTCAATGTCATCATTCATTTTACAATATAATCTATGAACAACATGAAAAAAATCCAAGTGATGTGCAATTGAAAAAAAAAATAGAAAACCATTGTTTTTTGAGTTTTGTCTTAATGACATTCATGTTGTGGCAAAAATGAACTGTCAGTTACTTTTTTATGGCTGATAAAGTTGCTTTTGAGGAGTGCATTTTATTTTTTTTAATATATATGTTTTGGGGTTTCTTGGATTTTCTGATCTCTTTCTTTTCCATTTATTCGAGTGGTGACATGAACAAAAGCAGTAATTCTGCTCTTTTGATTTTTTAACTTTTGTTTTCACATTCATTCATTTTGGGGTAGATAAAAAAGTTTGTTTTTTAAATTTAGTTATTTTTACCATGTGATACCAATAACATGTTAACATGAGTCACTAATGTACAATATTTATGCATTTATTTATTTAGATACCAATAAGAAGCCTTTCATCCAGCCAAATCAGATTGTATACTTTGCACTGATGAGGGGTAATACATGGGAACACCGTGTCTGCAAATTAAGATTCTGGTTTGGCTTTGATCCTAAGTCATGTGGCATGGCTCCTTAAAGGGTCGATATTGACTTTTCCAGTAGGTGGCACTAGAGTTCAAGTCCTCTTTCTCTCTGAAGAGACAATTTGAATATGTATTTATTTTCGTGTTTTACTATCTCTGGACAATAAAAACATTTCTTTTTGTGTCTTTAGAGTCTGAGTCCCTTAACTCTTTTTATATTCTTTTGTCAATAGATCTGTCTAAGGATTTTTTTGTGAGGTGATCTGTATTTTTTACAGGTACTAATTTCAGTACAAACAACGTTTTGGTCCACTTTTTGAAAGTCAAGGTGACTTTTTTTAGTCAGTACTAGTAGGAGACTTGACCATTAAATTGACTAATGGTTTGTATTACTGTAGTAATGGCATGTTTTATTATGCTAATACTTTTGTTTTGCGGTATGTACCATGATAGTGTAAGGGAGGGACAGGACTGAAGTCGTGACCCGAATAAAGGCAAAGGCAATATCGAGGTTCAGTCCTTCCCCTACAGAAAACTGTACTCTTCTCTATGGCATATCTACATCTCCAGATTCTGCTTCATCTGGGCACTTCCCAGCCAAAGATGGTCCCTCTTTCAGGCGACCCCCATCAATGGAGACACAGGTCAAGTTAACTTTAACACGTTCTTTACTGGAACATCCACAGTTGGTAAATTGTGACATTTACTTGTTTCCTCATCTTTCCCTTTCTGGCTGTCACTTCTGTGCAGTACACGCCCAGACTGATCATCCTAGACTGCTCCCCAGTTCCTTCTTGGCCTAACCTTGCCATGATGACAATTCCTTCTGCCTGTATTGCCCCAGACTCGAAATCATCAGTCACCAGGTTTGGTTGCCTCTGGGAAAGCATCTGGCCCATCTGTACCAAACTTGTCGAAGCTCTAACTTCCTTCACCTCAGCTGTCCAGCCGACTCCTGCCCTAAAAGCATCAGCCCAGGTGATAAGTCGCCACATCATTGCGTTTCTGCACTGGCCCACTGCTATGACACACAGTGGCCATGTGTAACATGGGCTGCAGTGGTTGAACTTGCATGGCTGCCAAGGTGTCCGGACCTATAGCCCATGTGGACACTAGTGCATCCTGGCCCCATCTGACCTAACTTCCTACGAGGTCCCCACTTACTACCCAGCAGCCCCTCCTACAATTAACCCTCTATGAAGATCCTATCCACTACACCTATAAGGCCCACTAGTATGCCCCCCATCTAGTGGTCCGCAACAGAACTACACTTACCCATAACTATGTATATACTAAAGTGCCCTCCTCTAATGTCCCCAAAAGGATGCACTAACTTACCCTAACTATACATGCACAACAGGCACACTATATTAGATAATAATATAATACAGAAACACAAGACAATATATTACAGCTTTCTACACAATGGTAACACATGCATGTGGCAATACCATTAAAGATGAGTGATAATACATATTTCTATGTAGCAATACTGCAGACATTTATCATAAACATTAGCAATTAGCAATATATACATAAAAGCTTACGAAGGGGCAATCTGAGGAAGGGAAGCAAGAAATACATCATATCTCACTCCCTTACAATAGGCCTAGCTTTGATAGGTTTCTATTAAAATACAGTCAGGGTCTTATAGGAAAAAAATATGGCAGACCTTGGGGCCTTCATTAAACTCCCAACTAGCATAGAAACTCTTGGGCACTATGTGATCCCTTTGTAGGGGTATCCTCTCTCTGTCTAAATAGTTTAACAGCCAAGCTTACCTCCTAAGCTCACTCTATTCCTGAGCAATAATAGATGTGCCATTACCTACCTAGCACAAGCATCATAAATATTTGGTGGATGGTTCTGAGGAATTGAGGACATTTACCTTGGCAAACCATTTAAATTGATATTTGGTAATTTGGGGAAGTTAAAATAATTTTGCTAAAGTTTCAAACTTTTCTAATCAACCAACTAAGGCTAAGTTCTCACATTCATGATTTGTTGTAGACTTCCAGTGTGTATAACATACAGCAAACCCCTAGCCATTTACAGTACAGTACAAATAAGTGAGGTTTTCAAAATTGCATTTACATGTTGCAGAAATTCTTTTTGCACAAAAACAGCATGGAGCAGAAATCAGAAATCTGTAGCATGCTTATTTTTGTGTTAATTTTTTATTAAGTATTTCAAGCTAGTCAATTCTTTAAATTGTATTAGTGTGAAATCTGCAGCCATACCAAATTGCTGATTTGTCTTAGATTTGAGATATTTTTTAGCACCATATGAATATTACCTAAATTATTTTGTCTTCTTTACTCCAGCTGGTTCTACATGAACTCACTTTTACAAAAAACGGGAATTAAGAATTGATAGACATGCATCAACACTGGTATGATAGAGCATCCTTCAGGTACCTTGTAGAGAACGGTCACATTGCTTTTTCAATGGAAGAAGAGAGGGATCCAGCTCAATGAACAGTGAATATTCTTTATTCACAAAAGTGCATGATAGAGGATTAAAACAGGAATCTCATGGTGATGGTTACATAGAAGACAGCATCAAATGGTTGCTGCCGCCTTCTATGTAACCATCACCATGAAAATCCTGCTTTTATACTCTATTGTGCACTTTTGTGAATAAAGAATTTTCAGTGTTCGTTGAGCTGGATTCCTGCCTCTACCATTGAGTGCCTCCTCGCTTGGACACAGCATTTACGGGCTACGAACAAGCTAAAGATATACCAAACGATAAGCTGGATATTTCCTTACTCATATTATTTGCCTATACAATCCATGACAGAAATCCTAATAATTTGTAAGCCTTCTGATTTTTCATTTCCATAATGGCCTTCTAATGAAAATTGATGAATTTATAACTATTTAAATTCTAACAGAAAAGGCACACTTTAGATCAATTGTCTAATGTCATGTTGTGTCCATATCCTCACATGTCAACAGCTAAAATACTGAAAATCTTATTTTACGCCATCCATATTTTTATAACAAGAAACGGGTTATAAGGTTCATGTCTGATGGTTGTAGGAAGATAACAAGTGACAAGAATTCTTCACATCTGTGTCTTGTAGATTCAGCTTTGTAGGTTAATTAAATTCAAACAGCAAATATATCTGTCACATCTGTTTACATCCACAGATCTAAGGGTTTAACAATTCATCTGTCCTAATATTGACTTGAAAAAAGCAATCAAACAAAAAACTGGAATGGTGTAAGAAATAAAACAAGTCTGGATAGCACGTATCTACCAACATGTCACAAGGCTAGGTTCAGCTGAACCCAAAGGTTGCACCGTTGAACCACTATTGGTGTGAGAGAATGGAAGCATCAATAATATGCTTTTTAGTATCCTGAGAGTATCTAAGATATAATCGTAATATTTTTTTTTCAATTTGTTTAACAGATACGTGAGGTCCATTGCTCTATCAATGGGTAGTCAAACCTATACTAGTTTGGTTTCAACATGCCTCATTTTTGAGCTGGAAGGATTGCAGAATGCCCATCTCTTTTTAATATCTCATTATTTTCATCTCCTTTCACAGATGCTCAATTACTTTACAATTTGTGGGTTCTGCGTGCCACCAGATAAGTCTGAATTGATTGTTTTGGTCTTAAGAACAGTTTCTGATCAAACGTAGCTCTGTGGTTTATTCATTATCCATTAATTTATTGAAATTTTGTTGATATAACAAGATGCATCTCTTCAGTTTTAATGATCCTTTGACATGCAGACGACAGATTAGCAACATCGGCAAATATCTTTGCCATAAACCTTTAACTGTCACGCCACCATAACCCACCAAAACATTGACTCTACGTTCTATTTAATATAGATTAGAATAGAGGGGAAGGACACCTCGTATAAAACATATTACATTAAAGTCCCAATAGAATGGTTTTGCAAAGACGTACAAGGTGCAATAACCCATGAGGCATGGTAAATAATATGTGCAATATAAAAATGAATCGACAGTTCAATAAATTGATTAATTAATAACATCACAATAATGGGTATAAATATGTACAGAGCCCAATTCATCAAGACTGGCATTGTTTGCACCGGTCTTGATGAGGGGTCATGCTGAAGTCAGACACTCCTGATTCCTGCGAGTTGGGCCTACATTTTTTGACTTTTCAAAGCTTTGATGACAGTATTCTGATGTGAAAATTTGATAAATCATGTCCTTAATCCATATTAAATATCAAGCAAGGTTAAAAACATGGGTCACACAGTTTCACTTAGGATGCTCAACCAGTAAAATATTTAGTACGTGATTTCTGGATGGCTGGGTCATTGATGAACAAGTTAAACTATGAAAAACTCTCATTCTTGCCTCTAAACACTTAACTTGAACTTTTGATTCAGGGGACAGAATTTCAATTTGTAGTAATCAAAATGTTTTTAACAGACCTGAGGGTCGGATGAAACATTCATAAAATCTGAAAATTGCTGTTCTGACCATAAACCATTGGTAGAAAATTACTTTTCTGCATGTGAAATTGCTAGGAATTATAGTGCAATATTTAATACATGTGAGAGCAGCATGTAAAAGTCCTTCAATATGACTGCCAAGAATTTTATTAGGGTGCACATGGTGAGAAGAAAATATGAGAATGACAACGTTGAAAAAACATTGTGTTTGCTTTCCCTACAACATTACATTTAATTTCTCGTCACCATGGTAAAGAAGTTAACAGAGAAAGCACATAACTAAAGCTAAAGGGTATTTTAAGTCATTAGTTGTTGCGGAACACCTAATGACTTCATGAACATCAGTTACAGTGAAAACATATAGCATACTCACAAATATATAAGCTTAGTGCTTAAGTCTCTGAATTATTTTACTTAGCTTTGAATCATTGAAGAGCTTCAAGAGATCAGAGTTTAGCTTTTTTATAATAAAAAAAGAGATAATACGCACCCTCACTGATCCCCACCATTCTTGTTCCAATACTTTTTTGACTAGTCTGAACTCCTTAGTTGTGCCTTGATACACAGGAAATGTAAGGAGATGCCTGTGAACCAGTCATTAGCCATAGTAGGGACGTGCCTCAGCCAAAGGTTAGGTGAATGGTCATTTCTTGTGTGTTGAGACAGAGTCGAGAAGACACCAGAGGGGATCCTGTTGGAACTGCCACTGCAAAAAAAGTTTGCCCTGCTAGACAAAACTCTTTAATTTCATCCTAACTTCTCAGTATTACTTGTCTTAATTAGTGCCTTCACTGTGTGCACAATTATTAGACAAGTAAATATTTTGTAATCCAAGCTGTATAAACTTGAATGGATCAAGCGCATCAGGTGATCTGTATTTGACCTAAGTATATCAACACTCTTTTTTGTGTGCAAAGTTATTAGGTAGCTTATTTACCTCAGGCAAAAGTGGCCAAAAAAGAGATTTAACTGAGTCTGAAAAGTAAAAAATTATTTAAAGTCTTACAGAGGGATGCAACACTCTTGAAATTGCTCAAACATTTTGAAGTAATCACAGAATCATCAAAAGTTTTGTTTGCTGCAAATAGTCAACAGGGTTGCAAAAAAAGTGTTGAGAAAAAAATGTACATTAATCGATGAATCAAATGTGAAAATATTGCAGTAATATTCCAGAATTGTGTTCTTCTCTGGAGTGGTGCTCAGTGTTCAGAGACATGGCCAAGGTAACGAAGGCTGAAACCCAACCACCACTGAACATGACACAGAAGTAGAACATCATGACTGGGTCAAGAAATATCTGAAGACAGATTTTTCAAAGGTTTTATGGACCGATGAGATGAGCATGATCAGCATAGACCTCCACTTTGACTCAAATGGCAGAAAGGTTGAGGTGTGGGGTACTGCAATGGGCAGTAATTATTAAAGATGAACTGGCTGGACCTTTTCATTTTGAATATGGACTCAAAATCAACTCCCAAACCTACTGACAATTTTTAGAAAACATTTTTTTCAAGCAATTGTATAGGAAAAAGTTTTCATATTTCAAGAAAAACAATCAGATGAGTCCGTCATTTTGCTCTCCTAAACATTCCCCTTTTCATAAGAGAATTCATCTGCATCCCCCACATTCCTCCCCTAAGTCTTACTTTTTTTTTTTTTGCTCTGCATTATTTTTATTCATAGAGACTCAAAAAGTTTTGGAACATTGCAAGCAGGAAATGGAATTACAAGCTGTTGCAAGGTGAGGAAGATTTCTTAATTCACTGTTCTACCGATTCTTGCAAAAATGTTACTTTAACGGCAGAATTCCACACACCATTTTTATTGTTGTTCTAACATACAACATTATTGTTTTATTTTTAAAGGGGTTCTCCATGATTAGAACATTAAAGGGAAGTTCTTACATAAGTCATTAATGTTTTAACAATTGCATCATCCTCCTTCATTGTATACATAAGAGCAGCATGATGATATGACCGTCTGTGCCCGGTAAATCAAATAAGCTGCTGTATATCGCACATCCACATGTTTGGGTAAGGTCTTGTGTCTATGCAAACTTTGATGTTGACACCGTGGCCTCTTCATTGGGCTGATTGGTGGCGGTCCCAGATGTTGGACCACTATTGATGGTCTATCCTTGGGGTTCAAGTCCCCGAATACTCCTTTGAAGCTTTTGATAACATCGCTACTTCTACATTGCAGCACTGAGAAGTTTTCCAAAGACACTATAAATCTCTTTGTAATCTGTAGTTTATTTGTCAGCTATTTTTAAAATTTACAAGATGTGTTACCTAAATAATTTTATGTTCATATGTCATTGACATTTAATAAATCTATATTTTATTTGTACATGTTTTTCATTTTGGTTATGCCTACTTAGCCACTATATGGTTCTAGTTAGCCACTATTCAACCTCATTATCTTAGTGAAAGGAAAGAATTTGAGCAGATCTGCAACAGAGCTGAACAGGAATCTCATATCCAGCTGAATTGAAGAAGACCAGAGGGATTCAGTTATTTCATGCTGTGTGCTAGCAGAATGATACGCTGCTTTGTGTCATCTAAGTGTAGATAATGGAAGAAATAGTTGAAAGGTAAAAGTTTTAACCCTGTTTTCACCATGGACCTGATGACACATTATAGACAGCAAAATCCAGTGTAACCCAATGAAATATAAAAATTTTAAAACATGGATCATAAATAGGATTAGTGTCAATATTTTGGATGTAAGCTCACATTATACATTTGTATATATTTCTTTAAAAGCATTAAATCCATTGTTTGCCATTCAGAACTTCTTTGCTCCAATGCTTTGAGCTATTGCTTGCATTGTTTAAACCAGTATTTACTAGAAAAAAAAACACTTGTGAAGAGCATTTGCCCATAAAATTAATGTACAACACAAAAGATATTTGACACAAAAGGATATAAATCCATGAAATTCCAAGTCAACGTTTCATTCAGTTGCAGAGCAACCTATATGAGAGCCTTTACAGCTTCCACATGGACTGTCTCCTAGCCTTGACTTCTGAATTACAGATTTGTATATGAAGCATCAGGATAGGATATTGCCATTTGTACAACTAATAAAGAAATCTTACCTACCCCTAAATGTGGAGGTAAAAATATTGTGCTGCTATTATATTTTATCACATTAAAAGTGCTATGTGATGTCTTTCTCACTCTTTCGTTTTTTTCTAGTTCTCACAAAAATAAATTTTGGCTTGATTTTGCAGACAAACTTAATTTGAGTTATTTTGCGTCTTCTGTGTGTTTGTTTCAATTGACATATCTAACAAATCTCACATTTTCATGAAAATAAATATGAAAAATGGAGATTAAGTAAGGGACAAATAGTTTGCAAATGTTCCTCACTTTAGCAGCCTCACGGCGTGAATGCCTGAAGAGAGTTTTCTTTATATGGGGACTATGAGATGAATACAGGCCAGGCAAGACTTACAAATGGGAAAAAGATTATAACAATGGCAAGCTATGGAAGTAAGAAACTGCTTTTGTCTCCCCATTAAACCGTAGAAAATAAAGTAGCAAAGGCTGTCCAGACCTTGAGGACCTCTAAAAGCAGTACGTGTAAAAGGAAGCAGAGATGTAATTTTATAGAAATAACGCCAACGTGGGCTCCAATGTCTTTCCTGCTTGGCACATTATTATATTATTTCGCTCTTTTTAAAACAGTGTTTGTTTTTATCATTCTAGATCCAAACGATTTTAAAGTAGCAACATAACAATTACGTGCGCTATGTCTAATTTCCAGTGTCACAGGTTGACAAAAGAAAAGAAGGTCTTGATTCTCTGTGGAAATGCTTTCTTCCCTGTCGACACTCAAGATTGAGCTAAACGTCTGTTATGAAGTAACCTCTCCATAAATGCAAAAGGAGGTCATTATAAATACAGCACAGTTCTGTGATAAGTGAAATTAAGAAATGCTATGCATGAGCATGCTGGAGGGTTTTCTCCTGAGAGCTGAAGGCATACTGAATCAATACGGGACAAAGACTTGTTCCTAAGGACATCGTAGATTCAATTAGATAGTCTGGTGTTAAAGCGAGGAAAATAAGACACTGTGTTGACACTTAGGAATATGAACAAACGTCAAGGTTCATACGGATCTGTGCACACACTGGTGATTAAGCAAATGAGAAACTGTTACAAATACGTTACCATTTCTGCATATTTCTGTATTAAAAAATATTTGCATTGTTTACTGAAAATATAGCAACCACTCATCATAAACCCAGCATACTCCGTGCGATGCGTTATATACCGCATATAAAAGCCTTACAATGTACTGCTGTGTGTCATACAAGGTTCACAAGGCTTTGCACCTGTTTATGGAGATGAATGGAACTTGGTGGGGGATGTGGGAAAACAAAGCACGTATTTCTCATCTTCCAAACGCCTAAATCTATCTAGTGGTTCTGGCTAAATCGGATGCCGTCGCGACTAGAGCCATGAAATTGCCTATTTTGTTCTTAGTGAAGCATGCATCTTCCATTCCTCATGCACCCGTGTTATTTTATCTGTTTCTCAGTGCTTCTAAAATATGCTTTTTTCCAGTACAATGAAACCTGAGTCATTTGCACTGGTTTATCTTTGTTGCCTTCCTTTTTTAAATTAATTTTTCTTTGTCTTAGAGTTTTCACCTACAAATTCTTGCAAATGTTAACATCCAGTAGCAAATATTTTAACTTTTTTTCTAAAATGTTTAGGGCATGCATACACATTCTTGGACTGGCCCACATGAGAACAGGAGAATTCACTGGTAGGCCGCAGTGCAGGACTGCTAATAAGTAGTGCTATTACACTTGATTCACAATTTGCAGGAAAAAGTATCTAATCATTCATTAAACAAGCTACCTAAATGAATATTATATAGAAGCAAACATAAATTTGAGTACCAGGGTCAGGTTATTTTTTCTTGGTAAACAGTGGGCCCCAGGAGTCAATGTTACTAATGAACCTTTACGAAGCCAGTCCAACGCTGTGCATACATTACGGATTTTACACTTGTATGAACCAGCCCACTTGAGCGTTTTTTGCTCTGAAGCATTTTTTTTTGTTTATTGTTATTTAGTAAGTACTCATTAGATCTTAGATCTTTTTGAACCCCACCTTTTTTTGGTGTTTTGTCCAGCGTTTTTGGGTTGTCTATTGTATTGGCATTTACGAAGTAAGTGCTGTCGGTTCTTGAATCAAAAACTCTGGGAAAGCACATAACAATACATTTTGGCATTTTCTGGGTGACTCTTTTGAGCCTTCTCATTGACTTCCATTTTAAAGAATAGAGAGTTTTCAGAGCGGAAATACAAGAAGAATGATCGTTTCATTTATTTTCGTTTCTTGGGGTCTTTTGAAACCTGAAGCAGTTAAAAGAGACTCAAAAGCCTGAATATAGTATGGAGCTTGTCAGGTTTTGAGACTTGCACCATAATCCGTAGATGTTAACTGTGTTACACATATGACATTTGTCTTTAATAGCAATGGCCAGAGCTAGTTCTGATCACTGCTGTTAGCTATTTAAATGACACTGTTAATCACTGACAATGGCATTGAAATGGCTATATTGCAGTGTGTCTGGATCGCAGGTTCAAATCCCTCAAACAAAGTAGAAATAAATTAAAATGTTTTAAAAGAATATAAAAGTTTTATTCATCTCTTTGTTTCCTATTAAAAAAATATATTTGGCATCCATAAATCTATGATCTATCAAAATACAAAATGATTTAAGACAAACGTTAAACACCAAAAAAAACCCATTTATTAGAGGATCCTGAATTGCTTAAACTGGAGCTGTCCAGATGTGGAAAATGGCTTTACTGAAATACCAGCAGATTTACTATTACGTTTGATGCCTTCTTTAAACATTATCTTTTAAGGAGATGAATCCATTTAAAGCAGGACAGCTATCTGTCACTATCACTTGCAGCTGTCCTCCTTGAACACTGCTACACTCCTCTTCTCCATGCTCATGCTGTTCCAATTGTCCCCATCCTGGTCACTGCCTTTCTCTTCTTTCTAGGAGGGGTATGTAGGGTAGTGCAGGACTGTGGAGAGCTTTATGGGTGAGGGAGATAAGTTTATGTTGTACTCTATGGGTAGCCAGTGTAAAGACTGACACAAGGTGGATGCATATATGAAGAGGCTGGACAGAAATATGACCCTGGCTGGCATTTTTAGAATGGATTGGAGAGGTGAAAGTTTGGTAAGACGGAGAGCAAACAGTAGAGAGTTTTAATAGTCCAGATTATAATGAATAAGAACCACAGTAAAGCTATTGTGATGGATCGCACAGGGGAAGGAGGTGTCGACTCTGCTCACCTCGGGGGAGGGGAGAGAAGGACCCATCAGGGATTGGATCGGCTCTCTGGTGCCATCACTTGCCCCAGGTAAGTCAGGGAACAGCACCAAGGGAAAATAGTCTCCGGAAAGTCTTCCCTTATAGGTACGAGCTATTGAGGTACTCACAGTGGGGGGATATACATCACCAGACCAGGCTGGGGATATATATATAAACCTCCCGGCCGTCACTGCCAGTTCCTCACTAACACAGTACGGTATTCTGCCACCAGTTCCTCGAACAACATAAGCCCTGCCCAACAACAGGCTTATATCAGGTCAGAAACCAACCCGGGTAGCAGACAATTGTCTAACCGAGCATGCGGACATGGGGATTCATGAATAGTGCTAAAAGAGCAGCCCAAGATTAATTTTATATTTAATCACCGAAAAGGCGCACTAGATATATACAGGTATGTATTTAGAAGAGAAAGTTACAGGTATACAGTCAGGAGTGCAGTACAAGGATGGGGTATAGATAGGTTGCAATTACCGTGTTATGTAGCATGTGACCACAGGGAGGCGCTGATGGATCACAGGTCCAAATCTTAGTTACATGGTTTCCTTGGCCACGTCTGGTAATGGACCCCCTGCCAGTAGGAGAACTGAGCTCCAAATGAGGGTCTGCCTTATATCTCCTGGGCTGCCCCCTCCCACACTCTGCATCCACCCCTGGACTTTTGCAGCCTCTCTCCTCCCACATGGGAGAGTATGATTTTCTGCCTAGAACCATGGAGGCTCATAACTTTCCGCCCGAAGCTCTGAATAAAATGGCAACACCACCACTGAGTTCCACTGGATTTTATCTGTGCATAGAACCTAAATATGCCTACCATATGTAATTCCTGGTAGCTATGCTTTATAACTCAAAAACGCAGAGTGCTATAGGTGGCTGCTGGGGACGGGCGTGTGGGGGAGGGAATGTCGATTCCAATTATGTGCTCGGCTAGTCTCAGAGATATTGCATTCTGTTATTATAAGTAATTTTCCAGATTCAATACCTCAGAGCCTTGCTGTGACCTATAGTGCCACGCTGTCTCCATATGCTTGTGTCAGACAAAAGAATCCAATTTGCCATGAAGCTGCAACTGCGCACGAGTTCACACACCTGTGCTAATTGGTGAGGACCAAGCTTCAAATAGCTTGTACCTGGATTTTTAATTACAGAAAACATTGCATTGCCTTTTATGGCCTGGGTGAATACAAGGGTGGGGGCACATTCCAGGAGTGGACGGAGATGTCCTGAACCTATAATCAAAAATGGATTCTCCAGCATCCCTCACAACTGGAGTAACACTAGCGGAGGTGATAAGCTAATGACAATCGGCTCCAGCTCTGCTGCGTACATGAGCCAAGTGTCAGTGCACTGTACTCTGTTCCTCTCGCATGACAGAATTGGAGCACAGGTGTGGAGGAGACAGTTAAATTAATATCTCCATCTCCTCCATTGCCGTTGAGGAATTGCACTGCACTCAGGTAACATCAGAGTGCAGTCCAATGTTTTCACACGTACCCATAGACTTGTATGGGTGCATGCCATTCGATTCTCATAGTCATTTGCAGAATGCTTCAATTGTTTTCACATGCCGAATTGGCATGAGAAAATAAACACAGATGTGAGCGGCTTCATAGAATAACGCTGGGCCTAGTGCAATCCGATTTTTACTGGATTTCACTCATCCGAATTATTCACTCTTGTAAGTGAGCCATAAAAGTGTTTTACAGTTTTAAAAATGAAAAAAGGGTGGATTCTGGAGATGTTTTAAAGATGCAGGCACCATGAGTGATTGAATATAAGAAACAAAGGAAAGTTCTGTGTCAAATATGACCCCAAGACAGAGTGTGCTGTTTGAGAGTTATGGTTGAACCACCCAAAGCAATTGCAATATCAGGTATAGAGATTCAGTTTGAGATAGAGTGAGGACATGATATTAGATATAGCAGACAGACAGTCACTGGTATTTTGTATTAAGGTGGGGATTATGTCAAGGATTTTTCACACTAGGATTCTTTAGGATATTTTGTCCATTGCTCTGTACCTAAACAATAAAATTGCTATAATTTACTTTGGGGGGTTAATATGACAGAAAATACCAAAAGTAACTCCATTCTAAAAACTGCACCCCTCAAGGTGCTCAAAACCATATTCAAGAAGTTCATTAACCCTTCAAGGGCTTCACAAGAACTAAAGCAAAGTGGAAGGAAAAAAATTACATTTAACTTTTTTCACAAAAAATTTACTTTAGACCCAAACATTTTTATTTTCTCAAGGGTATCAGAAAAAAGTGGAACACAAAATTACTGATACCCTGTATGTGGGGGAAAGCCTCTGTTTGGGCGCATGGCAGGGCTCAGGAGAGGGAGCACCATTTGACTTTTTGAAGGCAAAATTGTATGGAATCAATGGTGGGCACCATGTTGCGTTTGGTGACCCCCTGATGTGCCTAATCAGTGAAAAATCCCCAATGCTAACTCCAACCCTAACACAGCCCTAACCCCAACCCTACCCTCAATACACCCCTAACCCTAATCCCAACCCTAACCACAAACATAACCCCTACACAACCCTAACCACAACCCATAACCCCCAACAACACCCTAACCCCAACATCACAACCGTAACCCCAACACAACAACTGTAACCCCATCACAACGTTATTCCAAACCATAACACTAGCACAGCCCTAACCCTAACACAACCCTAACCCCAACACCACCTTAACCCCAACTCCACAACCATAAACACAACTGTAACCCTAAAACAACCGTAACCCTAACACAGCCGTAACCCTAACTCCAGCACAACCTTAACCCTAGCCCCAACCCTAACTGCAAAGAATAGAAAAAAAAATACAGTTTTTTATTTTATTATTTTTCCTTAACAAGGGGGTGACAAAGGCAATTTTGATTTACTATTTTTTTTATTTTGCTCACTGTGATCAAAATGAACCAATAGGAAAAAATTTTATTGTTGCTGGGTACCGACCGGCAGATCTTGGTGGGCACACTGAGTATGCGCCTGCGATTTTCTTCCAGGAAGATGTCGTGGATGGCTGGGTGATGGAGCAGGAGGGTCCGAGGATGGCAGAGGTACCAGGGGGGCTCAGATGATCCCATTTCTCTCTCCTCTGATATGCTAGATCATATCAAAGGAGAGATAAATTAATGCAAAACCTGACTTTTTTTTGCGATCATCGTTATTTGGTGAATAACGATGATCATGAGACTGGGGATGGTAAAAACCGACCAGAATCAGCATCGTTAAAAAGTGGAGCTGAGGAATAAGACCCCTTAACTGCTGTCGTTAAAAGGCGTATCGGCGGTCATTAAGGGGTTAAGGACATTTAGACAAGAGCTATGTATTGTTTCATAGCTTTTTGGGTCCATATGTCATATGAGTGTATGAAAGTGGAACTTCATTTTTGAGCCACTTTAGCTACTTCCCAACATGACTAATTTTTGTTTTTTCCTCTCCTTCTTCCAAGAGTCATAACCTTTTCATTCTTCTATACATGTAGCCATATCAGGGCTTGTTTTTTGCAGGACAGATTTTACTTTTGATTGACAACATTCCGTTTACCACATATTATACTGTAAAATAAAAAAAAATTCCAAGTGTGGTGAAATTGCAGAAAAAAACAAAATTCTGACACTTTTTTTTTTAAAATTATTTTTACGGCCTACATTGTGTGTAAAGATGACCTGGCAATATGATTCTTCTCATCAGTATGATCCTGGCAATGCTAAACTTGTCCAGTTTTCATTTTTTTGCCTGCTAGAGATATGTGAGGGCTTAATTTTTGAGGGGCAAGACAACATTTTTTTAATACCATTTTGGGATAGATATGACATTTTAAATGCTTCTTGCAGCATTTTTTGAGTATTGCGCTGACCAAAATAAACGCAATTTTTGCCGTTTCATATTTTTATAGATCGGACTTTATGAACACATACATATTTGTATATTTTTATTTTTTATTATCTTTACTTTTAATAGGGGAGGGGTGATGGGAACTTTTATTTATTTATTTTTTAAATGTATGTTTTACTTTTTACTGTACTTGTTAGTCCCCTTAGGGGACTTGAACCTGAGATCATCTGATCGCTTGTGCTATATACAGAAATACCACAGTATTGCTGCACATAGTAAAATCACGCTTTCCCTTGAAGTTCTTCCACAGGAAGGGTTTCAATGGAACTCTGCAATATCTGGCACATAGGTTTTCAACAGACCCGAGGCTATCATAGCAACCCATTGGAACTATGTGATCACATCACAAGGCACCAATGGGTGCACAGGATGACGCTCCTTCATTCCGGTGCACTGTTAGTGCTGTTCCACCCACGGCTGTTAGAGGCAGCTCCTGACTATGTGTTGCAGCCATTATCTGCCAAGTATGGCACGAGCTCACCCCATGAGTTGCTCCATACGCCCGCTAACGACTTGCACTGTACATGTATAGCAGATGTCGGTAAGGGGTTAAATAATGTATTAGCACTTTCCCATATGATATGATAATATTCCCTTCCTTTCTTACAGCTAAATTAACTATTTCCATAAATAAAGTTATCGACAGAACTTTCTATCCACGAGATACTCTAAAAACTAATATCAAACTGAGCTGAAGTGAAAGGTCTCATTAAGTGGCTAAAGAATGAATTACTAGAATACCTGCCTGAGATATTTAGAATTCATGCATTCCTTACATATACAATTCATATATTAATAGATTATGTACATATTGTTATAGACCTCATTATTGCAGCACTTAGACCAGAAAATGTTTTTACCTAATTTGCCGCAATGACCTTCACTTATTGTCTGCAATAATAGAAAGTACAATTCCTGATACTGCCGGAGACACATTTAGGGGTTGGCAGTAGAGTTGAGCGATACCGTCCGATACTTCAAAGTATCGTATCGGATGGTATCGGCCGATCTTTAAAAAAAGTATCGGTATCGCCGATTCCGATACCGGAAGTCCCATTCAAGTCTATGGGACTTCCGGTATCGGAATAAGAAAAACCCTTTCCTGCCCTTGTACAGCCTCTCTGGTGTCTGTACGGGCCTTTCGGGGGGCTGTGCCGGCCTGCCAGGGGGTCTGTGCAGGCTCTGGTGGTCTGTGCCGGCCTGCCGGTGGTCTGTGCAGGCTCCGGGGGGCTGTGCCGGCCTGCCGGGGGGCTGTGCCGGCCTGCCGGGGGGCTGTGCAGGCTCCGGGGGGCTGTGCCGGCCTGCCGGGGGGCTGTGCCGGCCTGCCGGGGGGCTGTGCCGGCCTGCCGGTGGTCTGTGCAGGCTCCGGGGGTCTGTGCAGGCATCGTCCGATGGGACTACAAGTCCCATCGGGCGATGCCTGCTACCATGACAGTGATTGACACATTAGCCAATGATGGGACAGTAGTAGTCCCATCATCCGGCTAATGTGTTAAATGTAAAAAAAAAAAAAAAATTACATGCTACATACATACAACATGCATACTACATACATGCTACATTCATACTACATACTACATACATGCTACATTCATACTACATAAATACTACATGCAACATACATACTACATATATACTACATGCATGCTACATACATACTGCATGCTACATACATACCACATATATACTACATACATACTACATGCATGCTACATGCATGCTACATGCTACATACATAACACATATATACTACATGCATGCTACATACATACTACATGCTACATACTACATATATACTACATGCATGCTACATACTACATGCTACATACATACTACATATATACTACATGCATGCTACATACATACTACATACATACTACATGCTACATACATACTACATATATACTACATACATACTACATACATACTACATGCATGCTACATGCATGCTACATACATACCACATACATAACATATATACTACATGCATGCTACATACATACTACATGCTACATACATACCATATACATACTACATGCATGCTACATACATACTACATGCATGCTACATACATACTACATGCTACATACATACTACATATATACTACATGCATGCTACATACATACTACATGCTACATACATACTACATATATACTACATGCATGCTACATACTACATGCTACATACATACTACATATATACTACATGCATGCTACATACATACTACATGCATGCTACATACATACTACATGCTACATACATACCACATACATACTACATATATACTACATGCATGCTACATACATACTGCATGCTACATGCATGCTACATACATACTACATACATACTACATGCTACATACATACCACATATATACTACATACATACAATACATTCATACAATACATACATAGACATACAGTACATATAACATAGAGTAACATACTTACCAATACTTGTCACATTGTTCCCCGAAGCCATTGTCTTTTCCGGAATAAATATTAACATAACAAACCACAAAAATACTCACCCACGATCCGAAGCAGTCCACGAGTGTGTCCCACGACGATCTTGGGTAGAGAACTGCAGCATCAGATGATGCTGCCGTTCTCTACGGGCTGCAGGAATCCAATGACGGAAGGTAGGTATCCTTCCGCACTGTATTCCTCCGCCACTTAAAAAAAAAAAAGTCCCTAGTCTCACTTTATGCCATTGCTGTGTGGGAAATTCCCACGCAGCAATGGCATAAAGTGAGACTAGGGACTTTTTTTTTTTTAAGTGGCGGAGGAATACAGTGCGGAAGGATACCTACCTTCCGTCATTGGATTCCTGCAGCCCGTAGAGAACGGCAGCATCATCTGATGCTGCAGTTCTCTACCCAAGATCGTCGTGGGACACACTCGTGGACTGCTTCGGATCGTGGGTGAGTATTTTTGTGGTTTGTTATGTTAATATTTATTCCGGAAAAGACAATGGCTTCGGGGAACAATGTGACAAGTATTGGTAAGTATGTTACTCTATGTTATATGTACTGTATGTCTATGTATGTATTGTATGAATGTATTGTATGTATGTAGTATATATGTGGTATGTATGTAGCATGTAGTATGTATGTAGTATGTATGTAGCATGCATGTAGCATGTAGTATGTATGTAGCATGCATGTAGTATATATGTAGTATGTATGTAGCATGCATGTAGTATATATGTAGCATGTATGTAGTATGTATGTGGTATGTATGTAGCATGTAGTATGTATGTAGCATGCATGTAGTATATATGTAGTATGTATGTAGCATGTAGTATGTATGTAGTATGTATGTAGCATGCATGTGGTATGTATGTAGCATGTAGTATGTATGTAGCATGCATGTAGTATATATGTAGTATGTATGTAGCATGTAGTATGTATGTAGTATGTATGTAGTATGTATGTGGTATGTATGTAGCATGTAGTATGTATGTAGCATGCATGTAGTATATATGTAGTATGTAGTATGTATGTAGTATGTATGTGGTATGTATGTAGCATGTAGTATGTATGTAGCATGCATGTAGCATGCATGTAGTATGTATGTAGCATGCATGTAGTATGTATGTAGCATGCATGTAGTATGTATGTAGTATGTATGTAGTATGTATGTAGCATGCAGTATGTATGTAGCATGTATGTAGTATGTATGTAGTATGTATGTAGTATGTATGTAGCATGTAGTATGTATGTAGCATGCATGTAGTATATATGTAGTATGTATGTAGCATGCATGTAGTATGTATGTAGTATGTATGTAGTATGTATGTAGCATGCAGTATGTATGTAGCATGTATGTAGTATATATGTAGTATGTATGTAGCATGCATGTAGTATGTATGTAGCATGTAGTATGTATGTAGCATGCATGTAGTATGTATGTAGCATGTATGTAGTATGTATGTAGTATATATGTAGTATGTATGTAGCATGTAGTATGTATGTAGCATGCATGTAGTATGTATGTAGTATTTTTTTTTTTTTTTTTTTAACATTTAACACATTAGCCGGATGATGGGACTACTACTGTCCCATCATTGGCTAATGTGTCAATCACTGTCATGGTAGCAGGCATCGCCCGATGGGACTTGTAGTCCCATCGGACGATGCTTGCACAGACCCCCGGACATCAGCACAGCCCCCCGGCAGGCCGGCACAGCCCCCCGGCAGGCCGGCACAGACCCCCACAGGGTGCACAGACCACCGGCAGGCCGGCACAGCCCCCCGGCAGGCCGGTACAGACCCCCACAGGGTGCACAGACCACCGGCAGGCCGGCACAGCCCCCCGGCAGGCCGGTACAGACCCCGGGCAGTCCACACAGCCCCCCGGCAGGCCGGCACAGCCCCCCGGCAGGCCGGCAGAGACCCCCGGAAGGCCCGAAATGACGGCGCATCATGATGCGCACACACCGCGCATCATGATGACGTCAGGCCGTCAATCAACTGAACTTCCGATTCCGATGCCGAATTCCGATATTGAAAAAATATCGGAAGTCGGTATCGGAATTCCGATACAGCAAGTATCGGCCGATACCCGATACTTGCGGTATCGGAATGCTCAACACTAGTTGGCAGGCTTTACTAAGTAAACATGACAGGTGTAATAAAAAAAGAGATTGCATCTGACATGAGAAGACAGGTTCATTTTCCGGAAGTTGACAAAGACTAGACCTAAGCAAAGTTTAGAAAATAAAAAACAGATTGAAAAGCTTTATTAACACTTGGCAGCAAAATATACTTTAGAAAACTTCCTTTATCTGTTCAGTTTGCTCAAAATACTCACATTGAAGTTTATGCTTATTTGGCAGCATTGTACAGAAGAGGTCTCGTGATCTATATCATTTTCCTTTCTAAGCTCTCTTAAATACTAGTCATCAATGTCAGTAAAGTGCCAATTAATAAGGACGTTTTCAGGACCTTTAGGCTAAGTTCACTAACCTGATTATTTACCCTGGGAAAAGCTCCTGGCATATAAATTAATATCGGCTAAAAAACATTTACCTTCTTGCATCCGTCTGGCCAATATCCGTCTGAACACTATTTGTCAACTGCATGGAAAGGTGCAACAGACAATGCATTACTATAAACAGGACTACCATACAAAAGTAACATGGTGGCACATGTCTTTTTTCCACAAGGTGAAGACTGTGAGACAGTTACCTTAACTCTATAAGGCAACTTAGAAAAGTCTAGCCATCACTCTGTAGTCCCATATTACTAATTTTCTACACCTTATATCTTGACAGAGATACCTTATGAGCTGCTGTACAGTGCGTAAGTTTTAGGCAGGTGTATAAAAAATGCTGCAAAGTAAGAATACTTTCAAAATAGAAATGTTAATACCTTTTGTTTAAATTAATCAACAAAATGCCAAGTGACTGGACAAAAAAGAAATCTAAATCAAATCAATACTTGGTGGGATTATACTTTGCCTTCAAAGCAACAGCAAAGCATCAATTATTCTAGGCACACTTGCAGACAATATGTGAAGGAGCTTGCCAGGGATGTTTTTCTAAACATCTTGAAGAACTAAACACAGATCTTCAGTGGATTTAGGCTTGTGCAAATCCTTCCATCTCTTCATGTATTCCCAAACAGATTGTATGGTGTTTAGATCAGGGCTCTGTAGGGTCATATCATCACTTCCAGGACTCCTTGTTCGTCTTTATGCTGAAGAAGTTCTTTATATTAGATGTATGATTGTCGTGTTTGACCTGTTGCAGAACACATTTGGAGCCAATAAAATGTCTCATGGATTGTATTGTATGATGGATAAGTAACTGCCTGTGTTTCTGAAGCATTGAGGGCACCAAGAAATGGGCAGTGTTGAGGATCGTAGATGCAGTGGTCAGCTAAACTTAGTGCAGTAGGTTAAAAATAGATCATACTTCACCATGAAATTGAAGATGTTCAGTGCCATCAGTTACGAACTGGCAGCATCCAGTAGGACACATTTATACCCATATACTGTTCAGAGAATTATTGCCAGAAGCGGTCCTCATGGAAGACATATTAACAAAGTGAAGTGATTAACTATGCACAAAAATATAGGAACATGGGTTCAGAAAAATTTCAGCAAGTGCTCTGAACTGATGGGGCAGGCTGGTTTCACATTAGCGCATTTTCAGCGCACGCACGGCCGGGGGTAGCTCCGCCCCCGAGCCGGCTCTCTGCCCGGCGTGCCCGCCCCTTGCTTGTAGCGCCGCCTACTAGCGGACAGCGGCGCCTGCGATCGGCGCACCCTATCTTTAGCATAGGGTGCGCAGATCGTGTGCAGGCCGTGCGCTAGTTGCGCTTTGACCTGCGCTGCGCACTTTTGACGGTGCGCCGTGCGCGCCAAAATCCGAAAAGTTTGATTTTGGCGCGCACGGCGCACCGTCAAAAGTGCGCAGCGCAGGTCAAAGCGCAACTAGCACACGGCCTGCGCACGATCTGCGCACCCTATGCTAAAGATAGGGTGCGCCGATCGCAGGCGCCGCTGTGCGCTAGGAGGCGGCGCTACAAGGAAGGGGCGGGCACGCCGGGCAGAGAGCCGGCTCGGGGGCGGAGCTAACCCCGGCCGTGCGCGCGCTGAAAATGCGCTAATGTGAAACCAGCCTTAAAATTTGAAAAATCTGTTTCTGTCAGAAAGCAGAAGGGCTGAAGAGTGATATAATGATGTCTGCAGGAAGATACTTATGCATCATGTAATATCATCAGAGAGAATCTGGCTCAAAATTAATAGTGCAGCAAGATAATGACTCCAAACTTAAAAGCAATGTTATTAAGAACTAACTTCAGTGTAAAGAATAACAAGGAATCCTGGAAGTGATTACATGGCCCCCACAATGCCCTGATCTTAACATGATCGAGTCCTTCTGGGTTTACATGAAGTGACAGAAGCATTTGTGCAAGTCTACAAGCACAGAAGATCTGTGGTTAGGTCTGCAAGATGTTTGTTACAATGTCCATGCTGAGTTTTCTTCAAAATCTATGTACAACAGTGCCTAGAAGAAGTGATGCTTTGATGTTGATTTGAAGGCAAAGGGTGGTCACTAGTGATGAGTGAGTATACTGAATACATATGGAGGTTGCCTGTTTGTTAGGAAATTCCCACATGTATTCAACCTGTATATCAGCCGCAAATCATGCAGCTACGTCGACACAAAGTAAATCTCCGAGCACGCTAAAATGCTCGGAGGACACCCGAGCATGCTCGGGGAAACCCGAGCAACAAGTATACTCGCTTAACACTAGTGGTAACACCAAATACTGCTAGGATTTAGATTTCTCTTTTGCCCATTCAATTTGTATTTCAATAAATGATCAAATGGAAAAGATGGAAAGCAACAGCACAAAATAGGGTCTGGCCCGGATAGAGGATGGGAGAACAATGGGTGCAGGGAAGTGCTCACCTGGCAGGGTTGTGGAACCACAACACCATAAAAAGCTCAAAAAACTGTCTACTGCAAATCCTAGGATGCAGGCAAGGAGAGGACAAACCACCTTGGTCCTGATGAAGAAGTCTGTGTACTTCAAAATGTGTTAACACTTAAAAACTACAGTTCTCTACATCTCCTGGATTCCTTTCCATAATACAGCCTGCTGAAAGTGACCTCACTATGAATAAAGAGTATTTCCAAAATGGGATTCATCGACATTACCTTCATTCTCTATTTTATTCTTTTCCCTTGAAACATAAACTTTTGGAATAATGTACCAGTTCACAGCTGCATGTTTATTCTATAAAATCTCTCATTTAATCTTTTTTTTATCCATTTTTCTTGTTTATCTAGGGAGCGCAATATCTTTGATTCGATCTTTAATTACAGAATATTTTTCAGTCATTGGTTATAAGCTGAAAACACTTATCTTTTATGTATATTTCTTATTGTATGTGCTATGGAGGAATGTGGTTCAAAATAATTACCTTTATGTTTTGAGACTCTTCCTATGAATTGAAAAGGCAGTGAAATGACCACAAATTAACCTGAGAGGCAATAATAATGAAACATGAATTGTGCAGAGCGAGCTGTGAAGATGAATGCGGCAGCTTATCATTTACTGTTCCATAGGCAATTTCAGCAGCCAGAATGCAATCTAAATAACCATGCTCACAGCTCAAAGAAAAGAATGCAAGGCACCTGAATTTCTGCTGGCTAAATAGCATTATTGAGGATGACATCGCAAGTGCGCTAGCTTCACAAAATTCATACAATGACTGATAATAAAAGTAAGACATTTGCCAAGCAGAATATGGCAAAGGTTATCCCGTGTGTGCAATACATATCACCCAGGTTATCAGTCACAGATGACATATTCCAGAGGTGTTCAGCCTCCTACGGCAGCTCGCATATTGCTCTTCAGTCATATAACCAGCAAAAAATGGGAGGAAATCTTGTAGATGAGGTAATCAGTCTAAAATGACACTTTTCAAAGGTTGTGACTCTGGGAAAATGGCATAAATTGTCTTCTCCATCTCAATTTGTTTAGAGGTTACATAAATGACAAGGACTTGTCACTGAAAGAGAAAAATGAATCTGTTTTCTACATTGTTGCTGAAGTAGTGCCTTGTATATTGCAAATATAACTGCGTAAATATGTTGTGAATTGAGACAATGGCACGTACATTGGTTGTCAGTCAACTTTCAGTTTTAAATTGACCATTCATATTGACAAAACGCACACACACTATATATATATATATATATATATATATATAGTACAGACCAAAGTTTGAAAAGTATGAAAATTGTAGATTCACTCTGAAGGCATCAAAACTATGAATTAACACATGTGGAATTATATAATTAACAAAAAAGTATGAAACAACTGAAAATACTGTATGTCTTACATTTTAGATTGTTCAAAGTAGCCACCTTTTGCTTTGATTACTGCTTTGCACACTCTTGGCATTCTCTTGATGAGCTTCAAGAGGTAGTCACCGGAAATGGTTTTCACTTTACAGGTGTGCCCTGTCAGGTTTAATAAGTGGGATTTCTTGCCTTATAAATGGGGTTGGGACCATCAGTTGCGTTGTGCAGAAGTCTGGTGGATACACAGCTGATAGTCCTACTGAATAGACTGCTAGAATTTGTATTATGGCAAGAAAAAAGCAGCTAAGTAAAGAAAAACGAGTGGCCATCATTACATTAAGAAGTGTAGGTCAGTCAGTCCGAAAAATTGGGAAAACTTTGAAAGTGTCTCCAAGTGCAGTGGCAAAAACCATCAAGCGCTACAAAGAAACTGGCTCACATGAGGACCGCCCCAGGAAAGGAAGACCAAGAGTCACCTCTGCTGCAGAGGATAAGTTCATCCTAGTCACCAGCCTCAGAAATCACAGGTTAACAGCAGCACAGATTAGAGACCAGGTCAATGCCACACAGTGTTCTAGCAGCAGACACATCTCTACAACAACTGTTAAGAGGAGACTTTGTGCAGCAGGCCTTCATGGTAAAATAGCTGCTTGGAAACCACTGATAAGGACAGGCAACAAGCAGAAGAGACTTGTTTGGGCTAAAGAACACAAGGAATGGACAACAGACCAGTGGAAATCTGTGCTTTGGTCTGATGAGTCCAAATTTGAGATATTTGGTTCCAACCACCGTGTCTTTTTGCGGCGCAGAAATGGTGAACGGATGGACTCTACATGCCTGTTTCCCACCGTGAAGCATGGAGGAGGAGGTGTGATGGTGTGGGGGTGCTTTGCTGGTGACACTGATGGGGATTTATTCAAAATTGAAGGCATACTGAACCAGCATGGCTACCACAGCATCTTGCAGCAGCAGGCTATTCCATCCGGTTTGCATTTAGTTGGATCATCATTTCTTTTTCAACAGGACAATGACCCCAAACACACCTCCAGACTGGGTAAGGGCTATTTGACCAAGAGGGAGAGTGATGGGGTGCTACGCCAGATGACCTGGCCTCCACAGTCACCAGACCTGAACCCAATCAAGATGGTTTGGGGTGAGCTGGACAGCAGAGTGAAGGCAAAAGGCCCAACAATTGCTAAGCATCTCTGGGAACTCCTTCAAGACTGTTGGAAGACCATTTCCGGTGACTACGTCTTGAAGCCCATCAGGAGAATGCCAAGAGTATGCAAAGCAGTAATCAAAGCAAAAGGTGGCTACTTTGAAGAACCTAGAATATAAGACATATTTTCAGTTGTTTCACACTTTTTTGCTAATTATATAACTCCACATGTGTAAAATTCATAGTTTTGATGCCTTCAGAGTGAATCTACAATTTTCATAGTCATGAAAATAAAGAAAACTCTTTGAATAAGAAGGTGTGTCCAAACTTTTGGTCTGTACTGTATATATATACAGAATTTTCAAGTAGGTACTGGTTGTGTGCTGCATATGACACCGATCCCCCGTATTCATCATATGCCTAGACTGAAGACTAGGCTAGCAAGATGGAAGCCTTTTCTTACACAGAACAATATCCAAGCCAGGCTAGGTTTTGCTTAAACCTAGATCAAGTCTGCCAAAAGCATTTGGGACAATGTATTATGGTCTGATGAGTTAAACGTTGAACATTTTAATCTTAATTCTATATGGTATTTTAATCTCAATGTAAAGTCAACACTGCACATCACCAAAAGAACTCTATACCCACAGTGAAGCATGATGGAGGCAGCATTATGCTTCCGGGTGATTTTTCAGCAATTAAATCTGGGGCTATACTCAAGGTGGAGCAAATTATGAATAGTTCCAAATGTCATTCAATTTTGCATCAAAACCTTCAGGACTATGCTAAAAAGCTGAAGGTGAAGAGGAATTATACCTTTCAGCAAGCGAACAACACTAAGCATAACTCCAATCCAGCAAAAGAAAGGCTTTCTTAGAAGAAAAACAGAATTTTGTAATGGCCCAGCAAGAATCCAGACCTAATCCAATTGAAAATCTGTGTGTTGACCTGAAGAGGGGACTGTACACAAGAGATGCCATAGTAATCTGAGAGATTTTGAGCGCTACTGCAAGTAAGAGCGAGCACAGATTGCCAATTCTAGATGTGCCATGCTGATAGACTCCTACCAAAAAAGACTGAGTGCTGTCATAAATTAAAAGGGTACATTAACAAAGTATTAGTGTAAGGGTCTGAAAATGTATGTAGCCACATTATTTTAGTTCTTTCTTTTTCTTCTTCCACCTGTAAGATTTCAGACTTCACTTTATTTTTCAATTGCATTGTACAGATTATAGGTGACATTATTAAAGGTGGAAAAAGTTCTGAAATTATTCTTCTTAGTATGACTTTTTTACAGGACAAAAACCTGGCATTTTAACAGCCTGGGTGTGTAGACTCTTTATATTCACTGTATATTGTAGATACAGTACAGCATATACAGATATATGTATCAATGTACACTTAATATATATTCATTATGTGTGTGAACAGTATTGGTGCAAACATTATGGGTAAGAATCCTAGAAGAGAAAAAATGGCCTTTCTCTCCAGTCTCTGCGGAAGTAAGATTTGAGGCATAGTCAAAGCCGCCACTCGTCATCATCAATTTGACTACCAGTGGTTGCCATGATCCCATCCTGCTCCAGCTGTGCCCACTTTGTTGAAATTGGGCAAAAATGGTGTGAGAACGCCAGAAGTGGCAACATTTTTGTGCCAAAACTGTACAACTTTTTTCAAAGCTTTGTATGCCGGAATTCTAGCTTAAAAGATTTCATGAATTGAGCTCAAAGTGTTTAATTATTTTGCTGAAATCTTAGATTTCTTTAACTATTGCTTTATTGATTTGCATTTTTCTGTTATCTGTACCCAACATTAGTTTTACAGAAATACTGACTCTTCAAGACTACATGAAGCCTTATGAAGATTCTCAGAGATTCACAGCTCCACAGGCACCATCAAATTATCTGCACATCAAGGCACAGTAGGATTACATTTGGGAGTTTGAATGCCTTCAATTTTTTTGTGTTTACCAAGAAAAATATACAATATGAAATATTGAACATATTCTACACATAGCTAATGACTGATGTGGCTATTGATTCTGAGCTGCTCCACTAAATAGCAACTTGCCAACAGAAAACTGTCATATAGGTTTCTGATGTTTTTCACAATGTAGATTCTTTGTTAAGGAATTTTTTTAACTTAGAAAAAAAGTGGAATTGTTCCATAAGGACAAATAAGTCCTGTAAAATCAGATCAATATGAAACAAGGACATGTAATATTATTGAGGTCCTTTGGCTGTTGACAGAGACATAACTTGCTTATAGAGTCTAATGCAAAATCTATAAAAAGCCTCCACACCTACACTGTGCAGTTTATAATTCTCAGGAGTATAGATGAGCAGATCAAACCATGAGAGGATTGAGTTTAAATAGAATTTCCTGAAATCCATGGATTCATGCAAATTCTAACATCTTGAGATCCAATTCACGGTTTGCAAAAAAAATAAACAAGTGTCTCATTGCCACAGAGGCTTACTTATAATGCCCTACAGCTATGACATCTAGCGTATTACCATAGCTTGTACAGCAGTGGTCACTATCTGGACCATAACAGATCAACAATTCCCAGTGGAGCACAGTTTGTATGGCAGAGTCGTTTCCCATCTCCAGAGTCACTGGGTAAGTCTCTCTCTTCTGTAGAGTGTAAGCAGCTATAGCCAGAGAGGTCCTCTCTCTCCTATAAAGTGTATGGTCACAGAGGTTCTTTCTCCTGTAGAGTGAAAGCTGTTATGGTAATCAGGGTCCTCCCTCTTTCTCCTGTAGAGTGCAAGCTCTTATGTTCAGCAGGGTCCTCCCTTTCTTGCCTGCAAAGTGTTAGGTCTTATGGTGAGTGAGGTTATCTCTCTTCTTCCTCTCTCCTACAGTTGTGGCCAAAAGTATTGACACCCCTGCAATTCTGTCAGATAATACTCAGTTTCTTCCTGAAAATGATTGCAAACACAAATTCTTTGGTATTATTATCTTCATTTAATTTGTCTTAAATGAAAAAACACAAAAAGAATTGTCCTAAAGCCAAATTGGATATAATTCCACACCAAACATAAAAAAGAGGGTGGACAAAAGTATTGGCACTGTTCGAAAAATCATGTGATGCTTCTCTAATTTGTGTAATTAACAGCACCTGTAACTTACCTGTGGCACCTAACAGGTGTTGGCAAAAACTAAATCACACTTGCAGCCTGTTTACATGGATTAAAGTTGACTCAACCTCTGTACTGTGTCCTTGTGGGTACCACATTGAGCATGGAGAAAAGAAAGAAGACCAAAGAACTGTCTGAGGACTTGAGAAACCAAATTATGAGGAAGCATGAGCAATCTCAAGGCTACAAGTACATCTCCAAAGACCTGAATGTTCCTGTGTCTACCGTGCGCAGTGTCATCAAGAAGTTTAAAGCCCATTGCACTGTGGCCAACCTCCCTAGATGTGGACGGAAAAGAAAAATTGACAAGAGATTTCAATGCAAGATTGTGCGAATGTTGGACAAAGAACCTCGACTAACATCCAAACAAGTTCAAGCTGCCCTGCAGTCCGAGTGTACAACAGTGTCAACCCTTACTATCCGTCGGCGTCTGAACGAAAAGGGACTGTATGGTAGAAGACCCAGGAAGACCCCACTTCTTACCCCGAGACATAAAAAAGCCAGGCTGGAGTTTGCCAAAACTTACCTGAAAAAGCCTAAAACATTTTGGAAGAATGTTCTCTGGTCAGATGAGACAAAAGTAGAGCTTTTTGGGCAAAAGCATCAACATAGAGTTTACAGGAGAAAAAAAGAGGCATTCAAAGAAAAGAACACGGTCCCTACAGTCAAACATGGCGGAGGTTCCCTGATGTTTTGGGGTTGCTTTGCTGCCTCTGGCACTGGACTGCTTGACCGTGTGCATGGCATTATGAAGTCAGAAGACTACCAACAAATTTTGCAGCATAATGTAGGGCCCAGTGTGAGAAAGCTGGGTCTCCCTCAGAGGTCATGGGTCTTCCAGCAGCACAATGACCCAAAACACACTTCAAAAAGCACTAGAAAATGGTTTGAGAGAAAGCACTGGAGACTTCTAAGGTAGCCAGCAATGAGTCCAGACCTGGATCCCATAGAACACCTGTGGAGAGATCTAAAAATGGCAGCTTGGAGAAGGCACCCTTCTAATATCAGGGGCCTGGAGCAGTTTGCCAAAGAAGAATGGTCTAAAATTCCAGCAGAGCATTGTAAGAAACTCATTGATGGTTGCCGGAAGCGGTTGGTCGCAGTTATTTTGGTTAAAGGTTGTGCAGCCAAGTATTAGGCTGAGGGTGCCAATACATTTGTCTGGCCCATTTTTGGAGTTTTGTGTGAAATGATCAATGTTTTGCTTTTTGCTTCATTCTCTTTTGTGTTTTTTCATTTAAGACAAATTACATGAAGATAATAATACCAAAGAATTTGTGTTTGCAATCATTTTCAGGAAGAAACTGAGTATTATCTGACAGTGGGTGCAGCTGTGCTGGGGGAGAAAATGGCTAGAAGGTTGGAGGAGTGTTTAAACTAGGGACGGGTGGGGAGGGTATTCCTTTTGTAGGAGGGGAAGACAGTGCAGATAGAGACCTGGGCACAAATAATGAAATTGGGGGTGGCATGGGGGGTGGGTTAGAACAGTTAATAATTTAAGAAAGAATAGAGGTATAGAGAGATACATAAAGTGCATGTATACTAATGCCAGAAGCCTCGCCAACAAAATGGAAGAATTGGAGTTAATGTTGTTGGAATATAATTATGACATGGTGGGGATATCTGAGACATGGCTGGACGAAAGCCATGACTGGGCGGTTAATTTACAGGGCTATAGTCTGTTCAGAAATGACCGTACAAATAAACGAGGGGGAGGTGTGTGTTTATATGTAAAATCATCCTTAAAACCCATCCTTCTTGATAATATATATGAATCTAATGAAAATGTAGAGTCCCTGAGGGTAGAGATAAGGGGAAGGGGGAAAAATAATAAATTACTGATAGGGGTTTGTTATAAGTCTCCAAAAATAATGGAAGCAACAGAGAATATCCTCATAAAGCAAATAGATGAAGCAGCGACTCAAGGAGAAGTCATTATTATGGGGAACTTCAACTACCCTGAAATACATTGGGGAACCGAAACCTGCAGTTCCAGCAAAGGTAATAGGTTTTTGACAACTATGAGAGACAATTACCTTTCACAACTGGTTCAGGACCCAACAAGAGGGGGGGAACTGCTAGACCTAATATTAACCAACAGGCCAGACCGCTTATCAAATGTAAGGGTTGGGGATCACTTGGGTAATAGTGATCACAAATTAATAAGTTTTCATGTATCCTTTAATAAGATGTGTAGTAGAGGGGTTACAAGGACACTAAACTTCAGGAAAGCAAATTTCCAACGGATGAGAGATGATCTTGGTGCAATTAACTGGGACGATATCCCCGAGACATAAAAATACACAAAGAAAATGGGAGACGTTTATTAGCATCCTGAATAGGACCTGTGCACAATATATACCGTATGGGAATAAACATGCGAGAAATAGGAGGAAACCACTATGGCTAAATGGAGCTGTAAGGGGTGCAATAAGAAATAAAAATAAAGCATTTAGAGAATTAAAGCAAGTAGGTAGTGATGAGGCATTAACTAAATACAGAAGATTAAATAAATTCTGTAAAAAGCAAATCAAGACAGCAAAGATTGAGACAGAAAGACTCATTGCCAGATAACGTAAAAATAATCCCAAAATATTCTTTAACTACATAAATAGTAAGAAATTAAAAAATGATAGTGTTGGTCCCCTTAAAAATAGTCTGGGTGAAATGGTGGATGAGGATGAGGAAAAAGCCAATATGCTAAATGACTTTTTTTCAACAGTATTTACACAAGAAAATCCCATGACGGATAACATGATCAGGGATAAAAATTCTCCATTAAATGTCACCTGCCTAACCCTGCAGGAAGTATGGTGGCATCTAAAAATCACTAAAATTGACAAATCCCCTGGCCCGGATGGGATACACCCCCGAGTACTGCAGGAATTAAGCACAGTCATAGATAGACCATTATTTTGTACCACAAGACTGGCGTATAGCAAATGTGGTGCCAATATTCAAAAAGGGGACAAAAACTGAACTTGGAAATTATAGGCCAGTAAGTTTAACCTCAACTGTGGGTAAAATCCTGGAGGGTTTTCTAAGAGATACTATACTGGAGTATCTGGAGAAGAATAACCTCATGACCCAATATCAACATGGGTATACAAGGGACTGTTCCTGTCAGACTAATCTGATAAGCTTTTATGAAGAGGTAAGTTCCAGACTGGACCAAGGGAATGCAGTGGACATGGTGTACATGGACTTTTCAAAAGCTTTTGATACGGTGCCACACAAAAGGTTTGATACATAAAATGAGAACAATGGGGATAGGGGAAAATATGTGTAGGTGGGTTAAGTGCTGGCTCAAGGATAGGAAACAAAGGGTGGTTATTATTGGAGCACACTCGGACTGGGTCAAGGTTAGCAGTGGGGTACCACAGGGGTCAGTTTTGGGCCCGCTTCTTTTTAACATATTTATTAATGACCTTGTAGGGGGCATAGAGAGTAGAATTTCAATATTTGCAGATGACACTAAACTCTGCAGGGTAATCAATACAGAGGAGGACAATTTTATATTACAGGAGGATTTATGTAAACTAGAAGCTTGGGCTGATAAACGGCAAATGAGCTTTAATGGAGATAAAAGTAAGGTCATGCACTTGGGTAAAATGAATAAAATGTATAATTATGTGCTTAATTGTAAAACACTAGGCAAAACTGTCACTGAAAAGGACCGGGGTGTATGGGTGGACGACAAACTCACATTTAGTGGCCAGTGTCAGGCAGCTGCTGCAAAGGCAAATAAAATAATGGGATGCATTAAAAGAGGCATAGATGCTCATGAGGAGAACATAATTTTACCTCTATATAAGTCACTAGTGCGACAACACTTAGAATACTGTGTACAGTTCTGGTCTCCGGTGTATAAGAAAGACATAGCTGGACTGGAGCGGGTGCAGAGAAGAGCGACCAAGGTTATTAGGGAACTAGGGGGTCTGCAATACCAAGACAGGTTATTACACTTGGGGTTATTTAGTTTGGAGAATCGAAGGCTTAGGGGTGATCTTATTACAATGTATAAATATATGCGGGGACCCTCTACGTCTGGGTGAAAGAAAGTTTAAGCATACTCACAGACGCGGATTCTTTACTGTAAGAGAAGTGAGGCTATGGAACTCTCTGCCATATGATGTTGTAATGAGTGATTCCCTACTAAAATTTAAGAAGGGACTGGATGCCTTTCTTGAAAAGTATAATACTAGAGGGTATATACACTAGTTTCCTTATGTTACAGAACCACTCAGCACCCAGAATATGTTGTGCAGTTATATGTATATAGGTTCCATGTGTAATGCGTGTCCCTAATGTATCAGCAGTGGCCGCCCTCCCCCCACCTTTGTAATTCCCACAGTAAACATCCGCAGGCTCCGGCCACCTGCGGCTTTTGTAATGCATGTCTGGCCTGATGCTTGTCTATTGGCCGGCCCTCTGTATCTGTGTGATATATTCTGTGTCCTGTGAGTAAAGTGTTTTCAGACTGGAAATACATGGAGAAGCAGTGATCTTTTATATGCGCCCATGCACTCAGAGGAATTCCAGCCAGCGTCATTCATTCAGACTCCAGCCAACGCAGAGCGGACCTCCGAAAACACGGGGTGGTACTGAAAGAGGTACCCCAGCTTGGAAGACCCCGTTACACTGGTGGCAGACAGCGGGATTTGATACCCCTTCTACAGGAGGAAAGGAATGAATGGAAAATAACTACCAGAAGTTAAAGAGGACTACATTAAAAGATCTGGTGGAAGCCCGAGGGTTGATCGCCAGCAACAAAGCAAAAGCGGATTTGATAGCAGCCATCATGGAACACGACAGTGCAGCGTCCCCCAATGTGAATGTGGAGGAGACCGAATTCCAGAGGGAGGTAAAGAACAGACTGGCGTTCTATGGCCCAAACCCTGCAGCAGAGATCATACGAGGGGTGATGGCTGATGTGCGTACTGATCTGAAGGAAAAGATGGCCGAGCGGACCAGGATAGAGCTAGCCATGATGGAAATGGCAGAGCGGACCAAAGTGGAGCTGGCCAAGATGGAGATGACAGAGCTGAGAGAGGAGAGTCAGCGAGCAGGGGGAGCTCTGGCCTTCGACCAGGTACTTTCAACAGTAAGCCACAAAAAGATCGAGTATAATGCCTTCCGACAGTTGGGGGAGGCAGAGGAAGACATTGATGGCTTTCTGCAGGACTTCTGGCCAGCAAGCTGACAGGCCGGGCAGCGGACGCCTATCGCACGGTACCTGATGAGGACTGTATGGACTATGAGCGGATCAAAGAAGTGATCTTGGCCCGGTATGCGCTGACACCAGAGGCCTACCGCCAAAAGTTCCGCGGACTTATAAAACGCATAACCGATACCCACGCTGAATGGGCCTGTAAATTACGGCGGTCGCTGCTACAGTGGGTACAAGGGAGCCAAGCAACCACTAAGGAGGACGTCCTCCAGCTCTTCCTGTTAGAACGATTCTTTAATGGACTAAACCCCGAGACACAGGAATGGCTTCGGGACAGGCGGCCAACGACTCTTGAGGAAGCCGCTCGTCTGGCCGATGAACATCATGATGCCAGGAGGTGGTCACTAGGGGCCCGCCCATGGACCTGGAGGGCCCCAAACCACCGAAGATTGTAGGGGGATCAGCTAGAAACCCGGCTTACCACAGTCCCCCTGGGGTGCGATGCCACACCTGCCGTCAGCTGGGCCACCTGCAAAGACAATGCCCCAACTGGACTCAGCATACCCAGTGGCTAAAGGCGGTAACAGCTACCTTCAGCTGGGCTGCTGTACACTGCTACCAAGGCGAAGCTGACCCGGCATTGGGGGCTACGACTAACCAAGGGGTGGAAGAGATGGAGGAAGTGCTGCATGAAGTAGACCCCGTGCAGGCAGCCCGGGCAGATAATCGACAACAGCATCAACAGGTCGTGTGGGTTAACGGGAAACGTATGCAGGGACTAAGAGATTCCAGAGCAACTTTGACCCTTGTGAAGCCTCATCTCATCCGGGACCAAGAGAAGACGGACCGGACAGTGGCAGTCCGTGTAGCAGGGGGAGCCATACATCGACTACCCACTGCCAGGATTCACCTGAACTGGGGAGTCGGGGATGGCCTTGTTGAGGTCGGCTTGATGGAGGATTTGCCTGCAGATGTCTTGCTGGGAAATGACTTGGGGCCCATGTTGTCTGCATTCTCGGTGGCCCCTCTGGCTGAGACCTATCCTGTGACCACCCGGAGACAAGCTCGAGCTGCGGAGGCGGAATCACACTCAGAGGAGGCCCAGGTAAGACATCCCAGCCCTGCACGTATTCCCATAGCCAGACACATTTCTTGGGCCACCCCAGATGAATTTAAGAGGGAGTTACTTGAGGATCCTTCATTGGAGGGATATCGTGGGAAGGCACAGGAGGGGAGAGGAGTACTAGAAGGGGAACAGTTTGTATGGAAGCAGGGACTCCTCTACCGGATCACAGAGCAGCACCACACAGGGACGAGCCCCACTATAAAACAACAGCTGGTAGTTCCCAAGAAGTATAGGCAGGAGCTACTGCGAATCTCTCATGATATACCCTTGGCCAGGCACTTCGGCGTCAGTCGCACCAGGCATCGTCTGACACAAAACTTCTTTTGCCGTGGGTAACCGATGATGTTTGTCAGTACTGCCAGACCTGTGACAGTTGTCAGCGCATTGGCAAGAGGGGGGAGCGATGCACGGCCAAATTACGCCCCCTCCCCATTGTGGAGGAACCATCCAGCCGAGTAGCGGTCGATTTGATAGGGCCGTTAGCCAAACCCAGTCCGTCCGGGAAAAAGTATATATTGACAGTGGTAGGTTATGCCACACGGTATCCAGAGGCGGTTGCGTTACCTAGCATACTGGCAGAGATGGTGGCGGCCGCCCTGCTCCAGGTTTTCTCACGGGTTGGATTTCCCCGGGAGATTATCTCGGACCAGGGTACCCAGTTTACAGCAGAGGTGACCAACCAACTGTGGAAGCTGTGCGGCGTAAAGTCCATTAGAAGCGCCCCGTACCACCCGCAAACCAATGGGTTGTGTGAACGCTTTAACGGGACATTAAAACAGCTCATTGGGACTTTTACCAGGACCTACAGGGACTGGGAGAAATTCTTGCCACACCTCCTGTTTGCCTATCGGGAGGTGCCCCAAGAATCCACGGGGTTCTCCCCGTTCGAGCTGGTATACGGGAGACAGGTAAGGGGACCCCTAGACTTAGTGCTGGAACACTGGGAAGGGGAGGGCCTCATAGAAGGGGTACCTATTGTACCCTATGTGCTGGAATTCCAGGACCGCCTACAGGAGCTGACTCAGGCTGTACGTGAGAACATGCAGGCGACCCAGCGGCGCCAGCGCATATGGTATGATCGGAGGGCCAGAGAGCGCACCTTGGAAATAGGACAGAAGGTCCTGTTGTTAGAGCCCACTAAGCAGAATAAGTTTCAAGCTGCATGGCAGGGGCCCTACCAGGTAGTGGGGAAAATAGCCGACACAACCTATAATGTCGCCGATTGTGACGACCCCAGGGTTATCCGCATGTTCTCCCTACCGGGAGCGCCCTGAAGAGGTAGTGGCCATCTGTGCACCTGAAGCAGAGGATTTAGCTGGACTTCCCTTGCCGTATGTCTTAGGGGAAAGGACTCAGTTTAAAACATGGGACCAGGTACACTTGGGTGAAGACCTAGGCCCCCGGGAGAGACAGCAGGCGGAGGCGTTGTTGAGGCTGCGACAGAGGATGTTTTCAGAGAGGTGATCTTATTACAATGTATAAATATATGCGGGGACAGTACAAAGACCTTTCTAATGATCTTTTTACTCTTAGACCTGTGACGGGGACAAGGGGGCACCCTCTACGTCTGGGTGAAAGAAGGTTTAAGCATACTCACAGACGCGGATTCTTTACTGTAAGCGAAGTGAGGCTATGGAACTCTCTGCCATATGATGTTGTAATGAGTGATTCCCTACTAAAATTTAAGAAGGGACTGGATGCCTTTCTTGAAAAGTATAATACTAGAGGGTATATACACTAGTTTCCTTATGTTACAGAACCACTCAGCACCCAGAATATGTTGTGCAGTTATATGTATATATAATAGGTTCCATGTGAGATGCATGTCCCTAATGTATCAGCAGTGGCCGCCCTCCCCCCACCTTTGTAATTCCCACAGTAAACATCCGCAGGCTCTGGCCACCTGCGGCTTCTGTAATGCATGTCTGGCCTGACGCTTGTCTATTGGCCGGCCCTCTGTATCTGTGTGATATATTCTGTGTCCTGTGAGTAAAGTGTTGTCAGACTGGAAATACATGGAGAAGCAGTGATATTTTATATGCGCCCATGCACTCAGAGGAATTCCAGCCAGCGTCATTCATTCAGACTCCAGCCAACGCAGAGCGGACCTCCGAAAACACGGGGTGGTACTGAAAGAGGTACCCCAGCTTGGAAGACCCAGTTACACCTTAACATTGCGCTGATCCAGGGAGCTAGTCTGATTGCCGTATGTGGAGTCGGGAAGGAATTTTTTTCCCCAATGTGAAGCTTACTGTTTGCCACATGGGTTTTTTTTGCCTTCCTCTGGATCAACATGTTAGGGCAGGTTAGGACAGGATATGGGTTGAACTAGATGGACTTAAAGTCTCCCTTCAACCTTAATAACTATGTTACTATGTTAATAGAATTGCAGGGGTGTCAATACTTTTGGCCACAACTGTATATCTATTTTAACAAGCAATTACAATATTTCCAGTACAGAAATTCGTGCAAACTTATTCAAATCAAATCTAATGGGAAAAACTAGGCAAAGTTGGCGAATTTGAATTTCAAAAGATTAGCTTATCTCAAATAGTAGCGGAAAACTGATTTCTGGTGCAATGCTCCAACTTACAGCCTCTTATATAGTATAGACAAGAAATAAGCAATGAAAGAGCAAAGTGCTGCTTATTCATCAGGTGACTGGCTTGCTTATGGCGGAACAAAAATCATTGTTCTTAGCAGCACATCTCCCAGTGTAAACTGGAGAAGTGCTGCTGACAACATGATACTGTTTGGGGACAGATTGATCTACTAATGATTGTTCTGTGCCCATCTTCTACATCAACTCTGTAAATAAATGCCGAATGACTTGAATAATGTCGTTTGTGCTCATTTAAAAGCCTGAACTTAGCTCAGGTAAAGCTTCCATATATGTTTGGTTTTTGGGAAAGAGCCATCTTTCAGGATGAAGGGAGATAGATGTATTACTGACCATGTACAATCCTGGCTATGCTATATCAATGATCTGCTCATCATTTCACAGGGTCCTGAGACGGACCTGATTAAGTTTCTGGACAACTTAAATAAAAATGTATTTAATATCAAATTGACCTACAAATTTGACAGAAGGCATTGAATTTTTAGACATCCAAATTCAAATTGCTGATGAAGGTCTGATCGAGACAGATTTCTTTTAGAAAAGATGCAGCAGTCAATGCTCTGCTACACTCTAGCTCTGTCCACAATTTATCCATTATACATGCAATTCCAAAAGGGCAGTTCTGTAAAATGAAACACATTTTCCACCAGATTTGAAGACAGAGGTTATAGCCGCAAAAATATCAAGTAGGCAAATCAAAATTTAAAGAAAATATCTTGTGACAAACTTTTGACAACTTATAATGAAATAAAAACTGATCAGAAGACTCATTTCCTTTCGACCTTTAATTGTCAATGGTACAACATTCGTCAAATCTTTAACAAGCATCGGTCCATTTTAAAAACGGATCTGACACTGATCAACCATCTTCCAGAAAAACCACTGATGACAGCTAGGAGAAATAAAATTCTTAAAGATCATTTGGTCAAGAGCCACTATGTAGCTAAACAAAATAGCTTTTTTTAACTCCAAGGGACCAAAATGGGGATGCTACCCATGTGGGTACTGTGTATATTGTAAGAATGTATGTAGGTCTACCTCATTCATATCCTCTAATGGCAGGAGAGAGTTTCAGATTAGGACTTTCATCTGTTGTAGTACCACCCAGGTGATTTACCATGCCACGTGTCCCTGTGCTAAAATCTACGTTGGAGTCACGCCACATTAGCTCTGCACCTGCATAAAAGAACATGTCAGGGACATTTTAGCAGCAAAGGAGATAACAGATATTGCATCACTCAAAACCCTACCCAAACACTTTAAACTTTTTCAAGGCTGTGACTCTTGTGTTTTTTCTGTATGTGGAATTGATAAGGTACAGTAAATTGTGGTGTTAGGCAGGGTAATGTGATGCAAGTGCTATCCCAACTTGTATGCCAGTGGATTGTGAGATTAAACAAAATGGCCCCATTCGGTCTTAACGAGAAATTGAGCTTTGCTATTTTTTTTTATGATGATATCAAGTTTAATTTTTACATTCTGTCTTCTCTTCTTTATTATCTTAGTTTTTAACTTTTATGTCTCTTATTTATGCTGTAGAATTGTATTCTTCATAGGACATGGAGAATGCCTATACTCCTGCCATTTATTTATGGACTTGATATCCTGGATGAGTGGGAAGACTTGGTAAAGAAAGAAAATTGGATCCCTATTGCTTTACCTCCCCTCCCCTCTATTCCTTCCTTTTTATACCATCATGTTTTATTTATTTTCTTATTTATTTATTACTTAGCTTTTATTATTTATTATTTTTCATCACTATGGTTATTATTATCATTTTTGTCCATTCATCTTTGTTCAATAATTTTCTGTTTCTTGCCGCATATTTGCCCATTATCTCTGTAATATAGAGAAATCGATTATGCATATGTGCCTTATATGTATATTGTATATATGGTATGATCCTTTTGTAGCAAATTGGTATAAATAATACTAAAACTTAACTTTTATTCAAATGTTAAAAACAGTGCCAAAAAGTGCTTGTGCAAATGTGCAAATAAAACAGCAACCTGTGCCGATTGAGTTATATGGTATGAGCCTTGCATTTGCACTTTCTTTATTTGCATCCTTATATGTTTCCTTTGTGCCATTTACTTTTTAATATTTATGCAACTTGATATATCAAAGTGATCACTTACCGCCATTCACTTATTTCTCTCTAAGGTTTGCATATAGCCTGGAGAATAATCATCATGTTCTTATCTGTATTACTTGCTCCTCTCCTTGCCTGACTTTAATGACTTGTCTCTCATGCAGACTTCTGAAATATTTTTATATGTTTTTAATTATATCAATAAAATTTCAAAAATTTCATGTTTTATTACTTTGGAGATTTCAGTTTACTCCATTTCTTGGTGTCTAATGTTCATAAGAGTACATCACCCTACTTTGATTGTATAATATATGTGGAAACTCTTTATTATACTTCTAAGTTTCCAGCCCTATATACTTTTAAGTGCTTTGTCTCACTTTTAACAGTTCTAAATATTTGAGTGAACATGTTAGTGTTTGGAGACCAACTTTAAAATTTTGCCCAGGGCTCCACTTTGTCTAAAACCGACCCTGTCGGTGCAGCACTACAAAACGGCATTTGCCTGCTCTCTAATGCTTTAGCAGTGTGGGAAATCGTGGCGGGAACGTTTAAATCTTGCAAACAGCAAATCAAATCTTAAAATGATTAAATTTGCATGAAACAGCAAATTTTAGGAAATTCGACTCGATCCTCCATGAATCGATATGCTCATCTATATCTAAAATAGATAAATGCTTACAATTATTGATCATGCACCAATATGACGCATACTGTGACATTACTGGGACAAACCTTAATGATAAGGGAATTGGCAATGATAAGGGAATTGGCAATGTGCACATGTCAATTTATTCCTTCATTTCCAGAAGAAATTAAAGAGGAACAGCACAACACAGAGTGCTAAGGCATGATGCTGCAGCATTGTTATTTTATAAGCTAATGCAATTTACTAGAAAAATTGTGACATAGACACAGTATTCTGCATGCATATGTTATTATTAAGGAAACCCTACGAACTTTGAAAAAAATGTAAATGCAGACTACTTGTTATGTTTCTAGTCACCTACATTCCATCTGTTGTGTGTCCGCAAATGGGGTAATGTGCTGCATGCTGATGAACGAGGCTGATGAAGGAGTCCTCTCCACTGTGCATACACATTTAGGAGTCTTCTCTATGCATCAGAATGCAGCATAATGGAACCCAAGTGAGTAAGACTATGCATATTTATTTTAGTTACTCACATATAGATTGCTATCTTATTCCGCAGCGCTTTACAGACATTACCGGCACTGTTCTCATTGGGGCTCCCAATGTAATTTCCCTTGCAGTATGTCTTTGGAGTGTGGGAGGACACTGAGAACCAGGAGGAAACCCACACAAATGCAGGGAGAACATGCATACTCCTTCCAGAAGTTGTCCTTGATGGGATTTGAATTCAGGATCGTAACGTAATAATGCTAAGCCATTGTTCTGGCCAAGACTAACAGATTCAGAATCCATATCTTTTATTCTATTTACCGATCACTATAGTTTAGGAAATTTTCGGTTACAGTTCTATAATGACTCATTCCGATTTTAATGTACGAGTGCTATCCCTTGTTTTCATGAATAACAACTCATAACTGTGATAGTCCTTTTCACAAAAAATTGGAGAGACAGATCAAAATCGGCCATGCAAGTCTACAGGTCCGTGAAAAAAAATCAAACCACACTCATCCTCCAAGTATGCTCTGATTGTCAGAAAGGAGAAGGTGTCTAAACTGTTTTTTTCCCTTCCTCCACGTATGAGAAAGATTGACGACACTCCGACCACACTCTGATCAAACTCTAATCAAAGTGTGATCCAAAAAAATCAATCCATTTTTCTTGTATGTGGAAAAATCAGACGTGTGACTGAGGCCTAAGCCAAACATTGCCGTAAAATCATGTAACCTTATTACACAGAATTCAGTGATACTATAAGGCGTGTTGAAGGAATCTATTCCGCTATAAGCTATAAATATGGACTCTAAAGAACTCTAAAGCAGCAATGTTTCCCTCCGGGTTGCCTTAATGATCTTCAGCAATGTGTTTGTACTACATTTAAAACACACACAGTAAAATAATTGAACTATAAACTCATCTACAATTTATCATGTAGTGTAAATTACTTAATCTACATTTCACTAGGTCTCTAATGGGATTGTTTGATTTAAAATATAACAATATACCAATTAAAAGAAAATGATCAGATATGCAGTGCAATAAATTAGTGCATCTTTGGAGTCCCAGAAATTTTATGCCTGCATTAAACACTAATTAGAATAAGGTTATGCTGTTAAAGGAAATACTACCTAAGAAACAACATAATACTAGAAATCAATAAACCCGTTGGATGATTTTAAGTCTCAAATGTAACTAGGAAAGTTTCTGCAATAATGTCTATTGCCATGATAGGGCCGGCTCAAGGTTTTAGTTGGCCCCGGGTGAGTCTCAGTGGGCCCCTTTAACACATACCACATCTCATGATGCACAAATATGTCAGAGAAATATATATATATATATATATATATAGTACATTGACAAAGATTTCACTTATTTCTTACATTACATGAATATCTTTTGTAAATTCTACAATAGCTTAGAAACGAGACAGTATAGTCCTCCATACAGTATTATGGGTACCACACAGCACTCCAGTGATAATATTGAGCTCCATATATTGCTCCATACAGTATTATGGGCACCACATAGTGCTCTATACAGAATAATGAGCCCCATATATGGCTCCATACAGTATTATGGGCACCACATAGTGCTCCATACAGAATAATGAGTCCCATATATTGCTCCATACTGTATAATGAGCCCCATATATTGCTCCATACAGAATAATGAGCCTCATATATTGCTCCATACAGAATAATGGACCCTATATAATGCTCCATACAGTATAATGAACCACATATATTGCTCCATATAGTATAATGAGCTCCATATATTGTTCCATACAGAATAATGAGCCCCATATATTGCTCCATACAGTATATAGTAGGCCCCATATATTGCTCCATACAGTACAATGAGCCCCATATATTGATCCATACAGTATAATGAGCCCCATGTAATGCTCCATACAGAATAGGCGCCATATAATGCTCCATACAGTATATGATGGGCCCCATATAATGCTCCAGGATATGATGGGCTCCATATATTGCTACATACAGAATGAGCTCCATACAATGCTCCATATATAATGGGCCCCATAAGATTCTCCATATATAATGGGCCCCATAGGATGCTCCAGTATATGATGGACCCCATATTTGATGCTCCAGTGTATGATGGGCCCCATATGATGGTCCCCATATGTTGTTTCAAACATAAAAAGAAAAAATGAAATACTCACCTCTAGTCGCTAGACGCTGATCTGCTCCAGACGCTTCAGCGCCGGAGTCTTTCAGCTCTCTGCACTGTGATTGTTCAGGCAGAGGGCACAAAGCCATGACATCATTGTGCCCTCTGACCTGAAACGTTTATGTCAGGAGACGCTGAAGTGGAGGAATGGGTAGAGGTAAGTATTTCAAGTACCGGGGCCCTGAGCAGGTGGGGGCCCACTCGTGAGCGCAGTGACAGGGCTCCCATAGAGCACCGGTGTCCCTGACAGTGAGTGGACCCCTCAGCCTGCTCAGGGCTCCGGCACTTGCCCGGGTATGTCAGGTGCTGACACTGGCCCTGGCCGTGGTTGTGCTTATAAATGAAAACTGCAGTCATGTGGGTGATAGTGGCTTTTCTTGCCTTATTCCTATAGCCTCTGTTCCCTTTAAAGTATACCTATAATTGTAAATGTTTTCTTATACATTTCATATCCTTAAAGTGTAACCGTCTTTTTAATTTTTCTTTCATGAATCAGTAGTACTCATGAAAATAAGAAACTTTGTAATATATCTAATCAGAGAAATCAGCTTCTTTCTGCTCCCTGACTGATCGTTCTTTCTCTAGCTCTACCCTCCTTTCTACATAGAATCTTATCAGTAGCAGTAATGTAAAAATCTGCCTTCACTGAATTCAGATTTCCCCTAGGACTTTAATTTTAAAGAATTTTTAAAATGAATGATCAGTCTTGGTAGTGAAAGAAGCAGAATTCCCTTATGAGATATATTACAAAGTTACTTATTTTCATGTGTACTATTGATTTATGAAATAAAATTTAGAAGTATATCTACTATTTAAATATCCTGTGAAATGGTGGGGTACAGATTCTAAAATCTCCACTGATTTTTCCAAACAGTACTGAAGCACCCACAACATCACACACAGAAGCATTTGGTTCCTGCATGTTCGTGATCAAAGAGCTGTGTATAGACTCATATATTTCCTATTAAGCCTACACAGTGTCGGATTGGGGTGCCTAAGGCCAACCAGTAACGAATTCCAGGGCCCACTTTTCAACTACATGCAAATGAGACTTTATCCTTGATCAAAAATTTCTAGAACATTGAACTGGTTAGATTGTTAAATGAATAAGAAGTACTGCTGACATAAGAGGGTGATGGCCCACCCACTCTTGCATAGGGGCCCACTGGAGAATTCTCCTGTTCTCCTGTGGGTTAGAAGAAGCCTAAGCATATACAATGCTCTGTGAACTCGCTCATACAGGGGTGAGTGCTTCTGTTTGCTTATGTGGGTGCTTCAGGACAGTGGTTTGAACGATCATTGGGTGTTTAAAGACCTGAACCATCACTTAGCTGCAAGACATTTCAGAACACACTAGACTGTATATATATAGGTTTACCCCCAAGGACTCAGAAATTTTCAATGTTTATACTTTCATGAGCAATTAATTATTTTTCTGCAAGAAAGATGTTTTTTTTTTGCTGGGCGAATTGTACTTTTGATTGACAACATTAATTTTACCGTATCATAGATTGAAACATTTCAAAAAAAATTCCAAGTGAGGTCATTTTCAGATGTGCATTAAAATGTATCAGACCATGGTTTTTTGCATGTCTGAAAAAGTTGAACACTGCCGGGAAGGACTTCAGACTTAAGGTACTGTCACACTAAGCGATATCGCTAGCAATATCGCTATAACTTGTGATGTTATAGCGATATTGCTAGTGATATCGCTGTGTGTGATTCTTACCTATGACCCGCTCTCCCGCTGGTTATCGCTGATCGCACGAGAATGTCCTGGACCTCTTCTCGTCGTCAGCTTCCTGCGGCGCTTCCGGTGGAGAAACGAGCGACGAGCGTTTAGCCGGGCAGGAGGACGTCAGGATCGCCTAGTGTGACAGGTAAGTAGCGACCCTCGTCCCCAGTGATGTCGCTGGTGAGATCTGCCTGTGTGGCAGCTCACTAGCGACCACTTAGCGATGTACCAGCGATCCTGACCGCGTCATATCGCTGGTCGGGATCGCTGGTACATCGCTAAGTGTGAAAGTACCTTTAGTCCAAAGGGAGTCTGTTGGCCTCATAATAGTAAATGGTTCCATCTAGGCTCAGGTAAACTGATTTTCGGGGATTCTAACTGCAACCCTGATGCAGTGTTCAGCAGTGAGCACAGGATAAATGTGTAAGCCTTGTATTTCACAGAAAGATAATGGCTGAATTCTGGGGCCTGGAGAGGTTAGTAACACACTAGACAAAAGGTGTGAAATAGTGAGATGAGCTGACTATGTCCCATGATAGAGGTAAGTGTATGAACATGATGGAGCCAGTTAGGCCATATATTACACAATCACCAGCACCATTTTGTCATTAGAATTATACTATCAAATGATAAAAAATACTTTTAATATAAAATATGATATTGATCTCTTCACGCAGACACTATACTAATAATCATCCATTAATCAATTCATTATCCATTTATGTGTCAAGTTATATCTGATAATGCAGCAATAATGAGATAATCCAATGAAGCTGTTAGATTAAGGTTGTCAAGGTGTTTCACATAGAATGACTGCAGATTATTGAGAAAGATCTGGACAACCCTTTTAATCATGGTTATTAATTGCAATTGCATTGATATACTAAAATCAAATATTTGCCATGTCATCACTCACATTACCTGCAATCCTGATCCTGTCATACATTCATAATCAATTCATTCACTTATATGTCTCCGTATGGACATATGTTATTGTGTTTTCAGTGGGCTTTCTTTTGTTTTTAGAACTGATATGTATTAGCCATCCTTGCATTCATCTACATACATATGTGCTCAAAAGCTTACATACCTCGGCAGAATATTTGCTTTCTTGGTCTTTTTTTCAGAGAATATGAATGATAACACCAAACATTTTTCTCCACTCATGGTTAGTGGTTGGGTGAAGCCATTTATTGTTAAACTACTGTGTTTTCTCTTTTTGCATCATAATGACAACCCAAAACATCCAAATGGCCCTGATCAAAAGTTTACATACCCTGGTGATTTTGGCCAAATAACATACACAGAAGTTAACACAAATGGGTCTGAATGGCTACTAAAGGTAATATCCTCACCTGTGGCCTGTGATAAATGCCAGGAAAATTGTTTGAGATGCTAAGAAAAACCTACAAATAACATCAACTGAAATACTGGACTCTCTGAAAACTAGCGGTTTCAAGATGCACAATAAGGAGGCACTTGAAGAAAAATGGGCTGCATGGTCGAGTCGCCAGAAGAAAGCCATTATTGTGCAAATTCCACAAAGTATCTCGCATACAATACATAAAACCGCACAGAGACAAGCCTCAAAACCTCTGGAACAAGGTAATTTGGAGTGATGATGCCAAAATTGAACTTTTTGGCCACGACTATAAACATTACATTTGGAGAGAGGTCAGCAAGGCCTATGATGAAAGGAACACCATTCCTACTGTAAAGCACAGAGGTGGATCACTGATATTTTGGGGATGTGTGAGTTACAAAGGCACAGGAAACTTGGTGAAAGTTAAAGGAAAGATGAATGAAGCATGTTATCAGCACATACTGGAGGCATTTTGGCACAATTTTGCTATATTGTAGGTACCCATTCTGATTACCATGCCAATCGCCATATATATTGTGATCATTTGCCCCGGGAAGTACACATGCGTGCCTTGTCACTGCCATCCCCGCCAGCTCCCCATGTCTGTATGCAGCTTCAGGCATCGGGTCACGTGAGGATTACATGTTCCTGATGCCTCTTGCTGCATTACGCGGGCGCCGTCCGGCATTGCGGTTGCCGAGGTGATAGATGCGTCACGTCCGGTCTGCAGCAACATCACTTCCAGTTTCACTCTTTTATAAGCTCCGGCTTTCTGCTGTACACTAGGTCCCCTGATGAAAGTGCCATCCGAAACGCGCATATGAGCGGACAAGCGGACCCTGTGAGCCCCTGTTGGTGTTACTTTCTAGGTATTAACCATTGAGCTTCCTCTGTACCCAGCTCACCTGATTTCTCTATACATGCTCTTGCACTATTGCACTTTGCTACTGAATGATATAATAATAGGTCTTTGCTATTACACCCCAACCAATCAGATATTGATGACCTATCCTAAGGATATGCCATCAATTTTAAAATCCTGGACAACCCCTTTAATCATCCAAGCAAATATGCTTCTGAGATCTATAATTCTTTTTTATATTTATTTCCGTCATTTATATATTGTAATACTTGGGTACAAGTTTTACTCACCAAAAAGAATATCAGTTCAAGCATTGTTCATCATGGTAGTAAAACTGTGGGTGTAATTGTCTTCATCTTTGGACTAGAATCTCCTCTAATATTACCGCCTTTTTATAGTAAATACATCAGGGCATCCTGCTTTCACCTCTATGGGAAGGATTTTAGACTGTAACAATAACAATAATTATCTATGTTGTGCAATTATTACTGCTTATGTTGTGAATATGTAAAATCTAAAGATAATTGATGGTTTCAACAAAACAAAAATCTCCCAGACAGATACTGAACGCATTGTTAGCTTTAAGTGCTGTAATTTTATATTAGAAAGCTTGAAAATAGGAAATTCTAGTGAAGTTGAAGCAAATTGCACTTAAGTTGCTCTCCATTGATCAATGGAGTATTTTTTTCTGACACAAGATCATGTGAAACATGATCTACTTTTCCTCCACCTTCCTCTAAAATAAAAAAAGGAATAACCTATAGAAATATTCTAATAGGGGTAAATTCGCTATAGCACAAAATATAAAACCTGGGCGTACTTATTTGTGAAATTGTGGTTCCCAGGGCTGACATCGGGGCATAGAGTGACTGCAGACTTGTATTATTAGATAAAAAAAAACCTTTAAGGCATGTTTTCTCCATTTGTTGAATTTTTCAATGGCATAACAACATGGGAATATTATCAGAGATTTGGCAGTAGATTACATCACGGCATATTCAATTAGAAAAACAGCAAGCGTCTGATCTCCACTATGGATAACATGTCAAGGTTTAAATTTCACACTGGATTTCTTCTTTAGTTATCAATACTATGCTAATGATTGCCCTCAGCATACTTCATCAAACAAAATATTACATTCTCAGGGTTCTCAAAGTGGTTGTCCAGACTTATATCACTGAAGACTTGTGAATCCTCACTGCGTACATTCTGTTCACTGTCAGAAATCTCCTATGCCAGTGAATGGATTCCAGTTATTCTGACATTGATTTCTCATGACATATTGTACTTCCTGATAGTGGTAAATTTCTTTGATATGACGTGCGTTTATTTGTGAAAAAAATGGAAATTTGGGGATAATTTTGAAAATTTAACAATTTTTCAACTTTGAGTTTTCATGCCCTTAAATCACAGAGATATGTCACATAAAATACTTAATAAGTAACATTTACCACATGTGATAAACCGGGGGTGACGTCATAGTGACCGAGGGTGATGTCATAGAGGTTACCTTCGGTCACTGAGCTCTGCTCCCTGCCGGGCAGAGCTGCGTTAACTTCGATGAGATCCCCTCTAGCACAGTGAGCCGTGAGCGCTCACTGTGCTAGTGGGGATCTGATCACAACTTAGCCCACCTGTCAGAGACACCGCACTGCACTTGCTCATAGAGCCAGTGTGCGTGTCCTGAGTACAGAAGCAGTGCTGAAAGTTACCTGGGGAGCGGGGCAGCAGAGGTGACCATGCGTGCTTCAGGCTAATAGTGTCAGGGTCCAGTCAGCGCTGGAAAGTAAAGAGGCATAGGACCTGCGGACACTGAAAATGAGTAAGCTTGCACGGGACCTATGGTCATGTGACTGCAAGGGGGCGGGGCTTAGCGTCCTGTATTCAGATAGGACAGGACACCATACAACAACTCAGAGTCAGGCAAAACAGAGGTCACAGCAGTACGGGCAAACGAGGTACAGGAGGGACAAACAGACGGGTAGTCAGACAGAGCCAAAGGTCATACACAAGAGGGCGATGTGGTACCAAGTGGATGAGTAGAGAGGAGTCGGGTCACAAGCAGAGAGTCATACACGAGAGGTAGCGCAGTACAAGAGGGTCAGGCAGAACTCGTAACAGGGACAGAACCAAATCAAAACCACACAAGCAAGCAAGATATCAGGCACAAGGCACACGTATACAAGAGGTCACTTAACTCAGCCGAGGGCAGGAGTATAACTGACACCGGACCCAGGTCCAGTGAGCACTAAATAGCCTCCTGCTGCTAGAGAGAGGCAGCACAATTAACCCATAGTATAACCAGGATGGGTCAAAGCGAAATCTCATCCTGGATCATGACAGTACCCTCCTCTCAATGGGGGGCCACCGGACCCCCAGGTCTCTCAGGGTACTTGGCGTGAAAGGCTTGGATCAACCGATCCGCATGAACTGATCGAGCAGGAACCCACGAGCGTTCCTCAGGACCGTAGCCCTTCCAATGTATCAGATATTGAAGGGCGCGACGGACCAACTTGGAGTCGACAATTCATTCCACCTCGTACTCAGCCTGCCCATCTACCAGAACCGGTGTCGGGGAAGATGATGATCTCTCCCCACCGGACCTCACAGGTTTCAAAAGGGCCTTATGGAAAACATTAGGGATCCTTAGAGATGGCGGAAGACTCAGCCGAAAAGCCACCGGGTTAACTGCTTCGGTAATTACATAGGGACCTATAAACTTGGGTCCAAGCTTCGCAGAGGGGACCTTGAGCCTTATATTTTTGGTGGATAACCATACATTATCTCCGACCTGAAACACTGGACCCACGGATCGTTTTTTGTCCGCAAAAAATTTAAATTTGTCATGGCCCTTCGTAATGTTATTCTGGACCTCCCGCCATACCTCCCCCAACCGCTGGATCGTCTTGTCCACCCCAGGACACCCAGAATTCAAGCGGGAAAATTCTCCAAAATGAGGATGAAACCCATAATTGCAAAAAAAAAGGAGATGTACCCGTAGACTGGTTAGTGCGGTTGTTAAATGCAAACTCAGCCAATGGTAACACAGAACACCAATCATCCTGTCGGGCTGAGGTCAAACAACGCAGAATTTGCTCCAGAGACTGATTGGTCCGCTCAGTCTGCCTATTAGTCTCTGGATGGTAGGCGGATGAAAAGGACAGACCAATACCCAACCTCCTACAAAAGGCTCTCCAAAATCTGGACACAAATTGCACTCCCCTATCAGACACCACATTCAGGGGTACCCCATGCAACCGCACCACATGCTCCACAAACAATCTGGACAATGTTTCCGCATTAGGTAGAGCTGCCAAAGGTACAAAATGTGCCTGCTTACTAAACCTGTCCACTACGACCCAGACCACGGTATTACCCTTGGAAGGGGGAAGGTTGGTGATGAAATCCATGGACAGATGAGTCCATGGTCTCTCAGGAATTGGCAGTGGTACCAATTCCCCGGCCGGCCGGTTATGGGGAGTTTTCGCACGGGCACAAACCTCACACGCAGACACATACTCCCCAACATCAGAGGCTAAAGAAGACCACCAGAATATTCTAGCAATGGCCTTCCGGTCGCTGATATCCCTGGATGTCCACCCAGAACTGAGTCATGGAACTCCTGGAGGACCTTGAGACGAAACTGAGCTGGCACAAAAAGTTTATCCACCGGCTTAGCTGGAGGTGCAAGAGCCTGGGCTTCTCGAATCTCCCGTTCCAACACATTAGAAACCTCTGCCACCACCCCAGGCTGAAGAATGGAGGATGGAGGTTCCGGGGGGGACACCGGATCAAGACTGCATGACAACGCATCCGCTCTGATATTCTTGGATCCTGGCCGAAAAGTGATCGAGAAGTTGAATCGGGAAAAAAAAAGTGACCATCTAGCCTGTCTGGGAGTCAACCTTTTAGCTGACTCAATGTAAGCTAGGTTTTTGTGGTCCGTGATTACCGTTATAGGATGAACAGCCCCCTCCAAAAAATGCCTCCATTCTGCAAAAGCCAATTTTACGGCCAGAAGTTCCCGATTCCCCACATCATAGTTTCTCTCCGCAGGGGAGAACTTCTTTGAGAAAAAGGCGCAAGGTCTTAAATTGGTCAAAGTGGCGGGTCCCTGGGACAATACCGCCCCCACCCCCACCTCTGAGGCGTCTACCTCAACAATAAATGGTTCAGAGGGGTCCGGTTGGATAAGAACCGGGGCCGACATGAAACATTTTTTCAAAAACTGAAATGCCGCTACCGCTGCGGTTGACCAATTCTTGATATCGGCCCCCTTTTGAGTCATGTCTGTCAGGGGTTTAACCACCTGTGAAAACCCCCTTATAAATTTCCGATAATAATTAGCGAACCCTAGGAACCGTTGCAGACCCTTCAAATCACACGGTTGAACCCACTCGAGAATGGCCTGCACCTTATTAGGATCCATGCGATACCCTTCAGCAGACACGATGAACCCCAGAAAGGACAGTTCCTGAACAAAAAATAAACATTTTTCAAGTTTAGCAAACAGACAGTTCTCCCTGAGCCTTTGGAGAACTGCCCAAACATGACCAATGTGAGTCTGTTTATCAGGCGAGTAGATTAAAATGTCATCCAAATACACCACCATAAACCGTCCAATCAAATCGGAGAACACATGATTTATGAAATTTTGGAAGACCGCTGGAGCGTTGGTCAGGCCGAAGGGCATGACCAAATTTTCAAACAACCCTTCAGTAGTGAGAAAAGCGGTCTTCCATTCATCTCCGTCCCGGACTCGGATAAGGTTATACGCTCCCCGTAGATCTAATTTCTAAAACCACTTAGCTCCGGACAACTGATTGTATAAATCAGGAATAAGTGGAAGGGGATAAGTATTCCTCACAGTTATTTTATTTAACTCACGAAAATCGAGGCATGGGCGCAAACCACCGTCTTTTTTTTTTACAAAAAAGAACCCTGCCACCACAGGAGAAACAGAAGGACGAATATGTCCCTTACGGAGGCTCTCTGAAATATATTCCTTCATCGCAGCCCGTTCCGGACCCGAGAGGTTATACAGGTGGGCTTTGGGCAATTTAGCACCTGGAACCAGGTCAATGGCACAATCAAATGGGCGGTGTGGTGGTAAAACCTCAGCCTCTTTTTCGGAGAAAACGTCAGTATAATCTATCAGGCACTCCGGAATGCCTTCTAGACCCACGGACGACACAGACACAGAAACAAGACATTTCTCAGAGCAATAGGGACCCCATTTAACAATATCCCGAGATTCCCAATTAATCACAGGATTATGCAGCTGTAATCAGGGGAACCCCAACACCAGTCCCGCAGGCAGGTTGTTCATTACAAAACATGAAATACGTTCCTGATGTAAGGAACTCACTTTAAGGAGAAACTCTTCAGTACAAAACATAATGTCATTCTTAACCAGTGGTGTTTTGTCAATAGCAACAAGGTGAATCGGAGTCTCCAACCTAACTGTCCCTAACTTACACCTGGCCACCAAGTCAGAGTCAATAAAGTTCAATGATGAACCGCAATCCACGAAGGCAGAAGTGGATGTGGAGACACCCCCACAACAAAGTTCCACTTGAAATGACATTTTAGAAAATGCAGAAAAGGGTACCTGAGAGCCTGGGTGACCTCCACGATAATCACCCGGGCTCAGTCGCTTGTTGGTTAGTGGCTGGGAGGGGCAATCCTTTTTCCCATGTCCAGACTCGCCACTGTGAACACAGCATTTTCTCACGTGCCGTTGTCTCCTTTCTTCCTCCTTAAGGTTGATGGTTCCCATCTCCGTGATTTTCAATGAAGAACTGGTTTCCCTTCCTTGGGAGAATAATGATGTCTCGGTTTGTATCACTCCCCTTGCCCGTAACCTGCGATCCATTCGGACGGCCTGTGTCATAGCCTCCTCCAGGGCATCAGGTGGGGGGTGGAGGGCCAAGGCGTCTTTCAGATGCTCAGACAGGCCTCTACGGAACAACCCCCGGAGAGCGGCGTCGTTCCAGCAGACCTCAGCAGCCCAGCGTCTGAACTCTGAGCAAAACCACTCGGCTGAGTGTTTCCCCTGGCAAACATTCATCAGCCTGTCCTCAGCCATACGCACCCGATCAGGCTCATCATAAATATGTCCCAGGGCCTCAAAAAATGCATCCATAGTCATACGCTCAGGGGCCGTGGTAGGAAGGGAGAAAGCCCAGGCTTGGGGGGCTCCCCTTAACAGAGACATAATGACCTCCACTCTCTGACTTTCATCCCCAGAAGAGTGTGGTCTTAAGGAAAAAAAAAGCTTACAGCCTTCCTTGAAAACTCTGAAGTCATTTTTATCTCCAGAAAAGATATCTGGTAACTTCACTGGAGAATCAGGGGAAATTAATGTAACATCCTGAGCCCCCAATGAAAGAACCCCCTGCACAGTGACAGCGATCAGCTGCTGAGTCTGAGCCAGGACTCTTTGTTCTCCAAAGAGTTTCTGAGACATCTGCGTCAGATGCTTAACCTGCTCAGAAAGAGCATGCATAGGATCCATCACACACACAGGTGAATGGGAGCAGAGAAAAAAAAATGGTATCGGTCAGTTATAATGTCAGAGACACCGCACTGCACTTGCTCATAGAGCCAGTGCGCGTGTCCTGAGTACAGAAGCAGTGCTGAAAGTTACCTGGGGAGCGGGGCAGCAGAGGTGACCATGCGTGCTTCAGGCTAATAGTGTCAGGGTCCAGTCAGCGCTGGAAAGTAAAGAGGCATAGGACCTGCGGACACTGAAAATGAGTAAGCTTGCACGGGACCTATGGTCATGTGACTGCAAGGGGGCGGGGCTTAGCGTCCTGTATTCAGATAGGACAGGACACCATACAACAACTCAGAGTCAGGCAAAACAGAGGTCACAGCAGTATGGGCAAACGAGGTACAGGAGGGACAAACAGACGGGTAGTCAGACAGAGCCAAAGGTCATACACAAGAGGGCGACGTGGTACCAAGTGGACGAGCAGAGAGGAGTCGGGTCACAAGCAGACAGTCATACCCGAGAGGTAGCGCAGTACAAGAGGGTCAGTCAGAACTCATAACAGGGACAGAACCAAATCAAAACCACACAAGCAAGCAATATATCAGGCACAAGGCACACGTATACAAGAGGTCACTTAACTCAGCCGAGGGCAGGAGTATAACTGACACCGGACCCACGTCCAGTGAGCACTAAATAGCCTCCTGCTGCCAGAGAGAGGCAGCACAATTAACCCATAGTATAACCAGGACGGGTCAAAGCGAAATCCCGTCCTGGATCATGACACCACCTCTATGACACCACCACCGGTCACTGACGCTACATTCCGAGCAGCTCATTCACCATTGGTTTTCAGCCGGGATGGTTGCATCTTTGTACCATCCAGGTTGAAAACTGTATAACCCCTAGACATGGATTACAGCGTAGGACAGAACAACGGACAGGTATGGTATATTGTTGCTTTTATATTTTATTTTCATTACAGGAGATTGAGGGCTTCACTTGGATTAGGCGTGGTTGAGGCGTTAATTGAGATTAATAAGAGAGTCTGTCATTTTTTTCAAATAAAGGACTTTATTCTGGGTGTCTGTGTTTATTTACAATACAACTATTGGACTAGTGATGGATGGGTGTCTTATAGACCTCTCCATTACTAAGCCGTGGGCTTGATGTCACCTGAAAGGTGACATCAATCCCACAAATATTACCCCACTTGCGACCACTACAGGGCAAGTGGGAAGAGCTGGGCAAAGTGCCAGAAAAGGCACATCTAATAGATGTGCCTTTTCTTGGCATCTGCGGGCTGCTATTTCTAGGCTGGGGGGTCAATATCCATGGCCCCTTACCAGCCTGAGAATACCAGCCCCCAGTTCTCTATTTTAGCAAGGCTGGTAGTCAAAAATAGAGGGGACTCCATGCCTTTTTTAAATTATTTATTTTTAAATAATTTAAAAAAAAACAGCATGGGGACCCCTCTATTCTTGATAACCAGCCTTGCTTAAGCTGACAGCCAAGGGTTGCAGCCCCCAGCTGTGAGATTTGTCTGGCTGGTTATTAAAAATAGGGGGGAATCCACACCATTTTTTTAAATTGCCGTATTTATTTACAGAGCAGGAGCGGCAGATGAATACTTCCATTAGTCGCTCCTGCTGTCACTGTTATTAGCAGCAGTAGGAGCAGGCTCATGGGAGTAATAGTCCCATAAGCCGCTGCCTGCTGTATCTTTTATTACTTAAATGCAACTCTCATCATTCTCCCCTCCTCGCGCCGATTGCCGGCAGAGCAGGGGAGAATGATGATAGCAGTGTTCAGCACCCGACGCCAGTGAACAGCACATAGGCCGGGTGTCACACACAACGTAGAAAAATACGGACCGTATTATATGGCCGCAATACACATAAATGGTCCCTAAATAGTCATCCATATGTCATCCGTTATCAGGGTGTGGCCGCGTATTTTTCCCATGTAAGCATCCGTACGTAATCCATCCGTATGCCGAGAATTTCTCGCAGGCTTGCAAAAGGGACATATAATGGAGCCCTATGACAGGTTTTCAAACACAGAATAGATATAGACACATAGAATGCAAATATATATATATATATATACTGTATATATACAGTGCCTTGAGAAAGTATTCGGCCCCCTGGAACTTTTCATCCTTTTCCCACATCCTTCAAACATAAAGATACCAAATGTAAATTTTTGGTGAAGACTCAACCACAAGTGGGACACAATTGTGAAGTTGAACGAAATTTATTGGTTATTTTAAATTTTTGTGGTAATGCAAAAACTGAGAAGTGGGGCATGCAATATTATTCGACCCCTTTACTTTCAGTGCAGCAAACTCACTCCAAAAGTTCATTGTGGATCTCTGAATTATCCAATGTTGTCCTAAATGACTAATGATGATAAATATAATCCACCTGTGTGTAATCAAGTCTCCGTGATAGTCTCAGGGTTCTGTTTGAAGCACAGAGAGCATCATGAAGACCAAGGAACCCAGCAGGCAGGTCTGTGATGCTGTTGTGAAGTTTAAAGCTGGATTTGGATACAAAATGATTTCCAAAACTTTAAACATCCCAAGGAGCACTGTGCAAGCGATCATATTGAAATGGAAGGAGTATCATACCACTGAAAATCTACCAAGACCCGGCCGTCCCTCAAAACTTTCATCTCAATCAAGGAGAAGACTGATCAGAGATGCAGCCAAGAGGCCCATGATCACTCAGGATGAACTGCAAAGATCTTCAGCTGAGGAGGGACAGTTTGTCCATTGTCCATAGGTCAAAAATTGGTCAAACACTGCACAAATCTGGCCTTTATGGAAGAGTGGCAAGAAGAAAGCCATTTCTCAAAGATATCCATAAAAAGTATCGTTTAAAGTTTGCAACAAGGCACCTGGGAGACACACCAAACATGTGGAAGAAGGTGTTCTGGTCAGATGAAACCAAAAATGAACTTTTTGGCAACAATGCCAAATGATATGTTTGGCGTAAAGGCAACACAGCTCATCACCCTGAACACACCATCCCCACTGTCAAACATGGTGGTGGCAGCATCATGGTTTGGGCCTGCTTTTCTTCAGCAGGGACAGGGAAGATGGTTAAAATTGATGGGAAGATGGATGGAGTAAAATACAGGACCATTCTTAAATAAAACCTGTTGGAGTCTGCAAAAGACCTGAGACTGGGATGGAGATTTTTCTTCCAACAAGACAATGATCCCAAACATAAAGCAAAATCTACAATGGAATGGTTCACAAATAAATGTATCCAGGTGTTAGAATGGCCAAGTCAAAGTCCAGACCTGAATCCAATCGAGAATCTGTGGAAAGAGCTGAAAATTGCTGTTCACAAACGATCTCCATCAAACCTCACTGAGCTCGAGCTGTTTGCCAAGGAAGAATGGGCAAGAATTTCAGTCTCTCGATGTACAAAACTGATAGAGATATACCCCATGCGACTTGCAGCTGTAATCACAGCAAAAAGTGGCGCAACAAAGTGTTAAGTTAAAGGGACCGAATAATATTGCACATCCCACTTTTCAGTTTTTGAATTTTCACCAAAATTTAAAATAACCAATAAATTTCGATCAACTTCACAATTGTGTCACACTTGTTGTTGATTCTTCACCAAAAATTTACATTTCATATATTTATGTTTGAATCATGATATGTGAGAAAAGGCTGAAAAGTTCCAAGTGGCCGAATACTTTCGCAAGGCACTGTATATATATATTTATATGTATTCTATGTGTACAGTATATATCTATTCTTTCGTTTCTTTATTAAACCTGTCAGTGTGATTTTACTGTATCGCGCACTGAATTGCCGGCTTTTCTAAAGGACACCGGGTGCGTATTTCTCGCAAGTCACACATCTGGTCCATGTGTAATGCGTTTTTTTTTTGCGCACCCATAGTCTTGCATTAGCGTACTACAGTTGTAGTACGCTGACAAACGCAGCATGCTGCGATTAGCTCAGCCCATAAAAAATACGTGAGAAAAATACGGCTGATGGGAGCTACCCCATAGAGAATCATTGGTCCGTGTGCATTGCATTTTTTTAACGCCTCTAACTCGTCCGTATTTCTCTCTAGTGTGACGCCGGCCTTACTGTAAGGCTTCTTCCCATGTGCTGCAAGTATTACACACACCGACACTGACATTTCCGGTACCGGAAATAGATTCAGGACGTGTGAAACAGGCCTTATAGTGGGTTTTTATGTTTGGCTGCTGTCATGCGCTAAAAGATGCTTTTTATTGCAAAAAATAGTTTTTTGATCAGCACATTTTGAGACCTATAATTTTTCCATATTTTGGCCCACAGAGTCATATTAGGTCTTGTTTTTTGCAGGACGAGTTGATGTTTTTATTGGTACCATTTTTGGGCACATGACATTTTTTGATTGCTTTCTATTTCGAGTTTTGGGAGACAGAATGAGCAAAAACCAGCATTTCATGAATTTCTTTTTTTTTTTGGGGGGGGGGGCGTTTATACCCTTCCTTGTGTGGTAAAATTGATAAGGCAGTTTTATTCTTTGGGTCAGTACGATTACAGCGATACCTCATTTACATTTTTTTTATGTTTTGGCGCTTTTATATAATAACAACTATTTGATAGAAAAAGTAATTATTTTTTCATCGCTTTATTCTGAGAGCTATAACTTTTTTATTTTTCCGCTGATGGAGCTGTATGGGGGCTTGTTTTTTTGTGTGACAAGATGATGTTTTCAGTGGCTCCACGTTTGTTTATATCCATCTTTTTTATCGCGTGTTATTCCACTTTTTGTTCGGCGGTATGATGATAAAGCATCAGTTTTTTGCCTAATTTTTTTTTAATGGTGTTCACAAAAGGTGTTAACTAGTGGGACAGTTTTATAGGTCGGGTCGGTGAGGACGCGAAGATACCAAATATCTATAATTTTATTGTTTAGATTTTTTTTCATTATAATATTTATTTAGTGATAGAATATATATTGATATTTTTAAAAATATTTTTACAATTATTTTATTTTTTTTTTTACTTTTTCCTAATTTTAAAATTTCTCCCACTATGGGACAATCATTTTTTGCAGGCTGATCGCTTCTATAGCATGCAGATGAAGCAACATCTGCATGCCATAGAAGCTGTCAGTGCTGCACTGACAGGGAGACTTGCTAATCATGCACTGTGCATGATCAGCAAGTTTCCTAACTCTGGTGACCCAGATGTCGTCATGACGACAACCACTCACCATGGCAACAATCGAAACCCCGCGTCACGCCCCGGGTCTCCGATCCAAAGGCAGAAGGGCTGTCAGCCCTATGCCAGCTCTTGGAATGCTGTGATCTTGTTTGATAACAGTATTTTGGGGATTACAGTGCCAGGAGCAGTCTGTGACCGCTCCTGGCACCTAGTGCCGGATGTCAGCTGTGAGAATCAGCTGACCCACAGCCATGATCAGGCGCACCCCCCACAGCCAATTGCAAAGACGCAATATTCCGTTCTTGGTCAAATTTGCTCAGGGCGCATGGACGGAATATTACCTCTGATATCAGAAAGAGTTTAAAGGGATATTCCCATCTCCAAGATGCTACCTTAATATGTAGTAGATGTAATAATAATAATATTAAAAAATGTCTCCAGTTATAAATGTAGTATAGTTCCTCTGATTCACTATGTCACTTACCCCATGTGCAGGGCATTGCAGTAGTTTAGTTATTCATGGTAATGACCACTCATATAGTGACAGTTAGCTAGTTCTTAGTGGTCATAACCATGGATATGAATGCTACTGCACTGCCCTGTTCATGGGGTAAACGACATACCTTTTCAGGAGAACTATAGTGCATTTCTAATTGAAGGTATTTTATTACAGTCATGGCCAAAAGTATTGACACCCCTGCAATTCTGTCAGATAATACTCAGTTTCTTCCTGAAAATGATTGCAAACACAAATTCTTTGGTATTATTATCTTCATTTAATTTGTCTTAAATGAAAAAACACAAAAAGAATTGTCCTAAAGCCAAATTGGATATAATTCCACACCAAACATAAAAAAGAGGGTGGACAAAAGTATTGGCACTGTTTGAAAAATCATGTGATGCTTCTCTAATTTATGTAATTAACAGCACCTGTAACTTACCTGTGGCACCTAACAGGTGTTGGCAATAACTAAATCACACTTGCAGCCAGTTAACATGGATTAAAGTTGACTCAACCTCTGTCCTGTGTCCTTGTGTGTACCACATTGAGCATGGAGAAAAGAAAGAAGACCAAAGAACTGTCTGAGAACTTGAGAAACCAAATTGTGAGGAAGCATAAGCAATTTCAAGGCTACAAGTCCATCTCCAAAGACCTGAATGTTCCTGTGTCTACCGTGCACAGTGTCATCAAGAAGTTTAAAGCCCATGGCACTGTGGCTAACCTCCCTAGATGTGGCCGGAAAAGAAAAATTGACAAGAGATTTCAACGCAAGATTGTGCGGATGTTGGATAAAGAACCTCCACTAACATCCAAACAAGTTCAAGCTGCCCTGCAGTCCGAGGGTACAACGGTGTCAACCCGTACAATCCGTCGGCATCTGAATGAAAAGGGACTGTATGGTAGGAGACCCAGGAAGACTCCACTTCTTACCCCGAGACATAAAAAAGCCAGGCTGGAGTTTGCCAAAACTTACCTGAAAAAGCCTAAAACATTTTGGAAGAATGTTCTCTGGTCAGATGAGACAAAAGTAGAGCTTTTAGGGCAAAAGCATCAACATAGAGTTTACAGGAGAAAAAAGAGGCATTCAAAGAAAAGTACACGGTCCCTACAGTCAAACATGGCGGAGGTTCCCTGATGTTTTGGGGTTGCTTTGCTGCCACTGGCACTGGACTGCTTGACCGTGTGCATGGCATTATGAAGTCTGAAGACTACCAACAAATTTTGCAGCATAATGTAGGGCCCAGTGTGAGAAAGCTGGGTCTCTCTCAGAGGTCATGGGTCTTCCAGCAGGACAATGACCCAAAACACACTTCAAAAAGCACTAGAAAATGGTTTGAGAGAAAGCACTGGAGACATCTAAGGTGGCCAGCAATGAGTCCAGACCTGAATCCCATAGAACACCTGTGGAGAGATCTAAAAATGGCAGTTTGGAGAAGGCACCCTTCAAATATCAGGGACCTGGAGTAGTTTGCCAAAGAAGAATGGTCTAAAATTCCAGCAGAGCATTGTAAGAAACTCATTGATGGTTACCGGAAGCGGTTGGTCGCAGTTATTTTGGCTAAAGGTTGTGCAACCAAGTATTAGGCTGAGGGTGCCAATACTTTTGTCCGGCCCATTTTTGGAGTTTTGTGTGAAATGATCAATGTTTTGCTTTTTGCTTCATTCTCTTTTGTGTTTTTTCATTTAAGACAAATTAAATGAAGATAATAATACCAAAGAATTTGTGTTTGCAATCATTTTCAGGAAGAAACTGAATATTATCTGACAGAATTGCAGGGGTGTCAATACTTTTGGCCATGACTGTATATTATTATTATTATTACACTTGCTGCAAATTGGGATAGGATCTTGGAGATGGGACTACCCCTTTAAATAAATTGAGATAGGAGTGCAATGTGCTCTTAAGCATCAACCGTTCCCAAGAATTCTGAAGTATAGTATTATTTTAGACTAGCCACATTGGCAGTTTATAGAAAAGATTTGTGAATGAGGTTCAGGCAAAAAGTATTGCTCTTATATTCCAAATTGCATGCTGCATTATAACCTGTATGTGGCAATATTGGCAGGGTAATGCAGATACAGATTTGTTCATGTTCCTAATTTACTTTCTATAATATCTGTATTTAAAATAGAAAAAGGTAGTTGGGCATCTGTAGATATCTGAGCAATCTACCATATGTTTTTTTCACCTGTTATCATGTGCAGCCATTGGCAGTACTCAGAAAGTTGTTCATTCCGGTGACAGATGTTCATCCCAGACCAGACCATGGATCAAGTTAGACAATAGTTATTGGAGCCTACACAGCATCCATTGGCTGTGGTTTGTAAGGGACTATCATAATCACTGTAAATTTACTCTTAACTCATAGTACCCAATGGAAATATTACTCTGCAATGCATGGTACTCATAGACCTCCTGTTAAACCCTTCATAGGCTTCATTTATGAAATCCATTATTGCCGTGATGAGCCAGCATCAATACATTAGCATTTTAATATAAAATTAGCGTTGTCAGTGCTGTAAAGTAGGTGATAATAAAATACAAATAGCAAAACACAGTGTAAGAGCCAGGTGTTTTGGTCAGCTAAGTTTTTATGCTACTTGCACAAAATCATAATAGACACTGTAAAGGGTCATCTAAATATCATTATTGAAGGACACTAGATTTTATAGACTGCATTCAGAGTACAAGAACATAAAGTAAAGTTCAGAAAGGTTCTTTCATGAAAATAGTGCTTATTTCACATTTACCACATTGTTTTACAGGAGATGCCTATAAATATTTGTTTAAAATTGATATGCACATTGCCTCTTCAGAGAGAAAGAGGGCTTGAACTCTATAGCACCACCTGTTGGTAGTAGCGATCCTACAAGTCACAATCAACCCTTTACCGAGCCTTGCAATATGACTTAGGATATGTTTAACATTGAAAATGTGTTTGAAAAATTGTGCATTGTCACATGTTTTACATTCTCAGACTTGTTTATATTGTCTTCTCAAAGGGGTTATAAGGCACTTCTTTCCTTGTTAAAATGAAGCAGCAGTGTGCAAGCTTCACTGTCATTCCATTTTTTGCCAGTGCGCATTATTTGGTAGTCCCATAGGAAATTAATGAAAAGGTGGTTGAGCATGCATTGAAGCATGGGGATGAAACCTGGCTGATTAAGAACGATAGGTATTAACTTTTTTCAATTGAAATACCCTCAATACTTGCACTCATGTACAGTGGCTTAAGAAAGTATTCACTCCCTTGGTTTTTACCTATTTTGTTACATTACAACTTGTGTTTAAATATTTTAAACATATATCTAAAATACCTCAATTTCTGATGATCCTCTGAAGAAACATCAAATCCATTATCATCAAATGGAACGTACATGGTACCACAACAAACAAGTGAAAGAGGGCTGCCCACTGAAACTCTCCTTACGGACTTTAATCAGAGAGTCAGCACAGAGACCAAAGGTAACCCTGAAGGAGCTGCTGATTTCCCAAGTCGAGGCTACAGTATCTGTCCATACGACCACAATAAGCCGTACCCTGCATAGCGATGGCCTTTATGGAAGAGTGGACAGAAGAAAACCTTTACTTACACACAAACATTTTAAGGCTCGTTTTGAGTTTGCCAAAAGACATGTGGGAGACTCCCCAAATGTATGGAGGAAGGTGCTGTGATTAAATGAGATCAAAAATGAACTTCTTGGCCACAAAGGTAAACACTATGTCTGGCACCAAACCAACACAGCTCATCACCCCAGGAAAACCATCCCCACAGTTAAACAAGCTGGTGGCAATATCATGCTATGGAGATGTTATTTGGCAGCAGGGACAGGGAAAAATATCCGAGATGAGGGGAAGACGCATGGTGCGAATACAAAACCTGTTTCATTCTATCAGTGATTTTAGACTAGGATGGAGGTTCACCTTCCAAAAAGACAATGACCCAAAGCATACTGCTATAGGGTCTATCACAGTGACCAAAATGAACCAATAGGAAAAATCTTCCTATTGTTGCAGGTGCCGGCTGGCAGATCTCGGCGGGCGCACTGTGCATGTGCCCACCATTTTCTTCCCGGAAGAAGATGGCGGTGCCCATGGAGGGAAGCACGAGGGCTGAAGAGCATTGGGAGGTGTGATCACATCAGAGGAGAGAGAAATTAAATGGCACATCGGACTTTTTTTCTGTGGTCGCCATTATACGGTTAATAACGGCGATCGCAAAATCGGCAGCCAAGACCCCAGAGAAAATCCGACTCTGGGGGAGCTATACACTTTTCCCACAGCGCCGTGAATTCGCGGAGCTGTGGTTTAAGTACTCTAAACTACTGCCGTTAAAAGGCGTATCGGCGGTCGTTAAGGGGTTAAAGTTGATACAGAAATTTGAACCTTAAAACCTTTGACAGCTGTAGGCCAAACATTACTTTGACTGACAGCTATTACTCTCAAATTCACCACATGCATGTGTTCCCATTATGAAGAGGGGAATAAACTGCTGTTAGACATTTCTAGTACCAACTTATTTCCTAAAAGAACAAAGGATTGGATATGTTAGATTGGAGAACAAAGAACAAAGGATTGGATATGTTAGATTGGAGAACAAAGAACAAAGGATTGGATATGTTAGATTGGAGAACAAAGAACAAAGGATTGAACAGCTAACATGGTCTAGCCTTTTTCTCAACATGTGTTGTTAAGGGAGATTGGATGTATCACCATTTACTTTAAACAGTTGACTGGACCAACCAGAATTGTTGATTTTGCCTAACATTTGTGTGTGGCACCTTAAGAAGTGTTCTCTATTGTGTGGAAACCTTCTGGGCATGTGCACACAGTATCTTTTTCAGATGAATCTTCCCAGGAACCAGCTAAAAAAAGAGCTTAAAATATGCTAAAAAGAATGAACATATGCATATACAAATAGGCTTGCTACACATATATTCAATCTTTTTGAGATTTTTTTTAGCCACTTCAGGTTTCGAAAGCTGTGAAGCAGCTAAAAGAAGTGAATGAGCCATTCTTCAGGTGGCTTCTACTTGTTCAATAATTTATATTAACATGTCATCCCCAAGAAAAAAGATGGCAAAAAAATTAAAAAGGCCCCAGAAGAAGACGCCGATGTTTGTTCAAGTGTCTTCCTCTGACAAAACTCAGCGGGTAGACTGGCATCTAAGAAGTGTGTACATATGTTCATAAAAATATCTTTCTATGCTTGCTTGTGTACATATATTGTATAGTAGGTATGTAGGCAGCTTTAGGGATACATTTTACAGATTTCTCCCTGGCCACAACTTTAGATCAATTGTGATCTAAGCATACTCTAGATATGCTCTAAAGCTATCGGCAATTCTATTAAAGTCTCATTTTTTGTGACCATATCTTAGCAAGTATATTTTGAGTTTCATCTATCTCAACCTAAGAAATGTTGAGTAAATCATCTAAGGGATCTAATACCTAGTTTTTTGCAGTAAAAAGGCCTGGGAAAGACACTGAGATAAATGGTCATCAGACGTGTATATGTGAGAACTTGATTAAATCCTTTTAAAAGGTGATAGTTAAATGTCAAATGCAATATACATTTAGCACAAATTTTGAATGAATATCTCCTTGCCCCCGCTAATCTGTGAAGTGACCTGTGTGAACAGATGGTTCCCTTGAGGCTGGCTTCTCACTTAAGAAAGCTAATAAAGATTTTAATTACTGTCTTTGGCTTTAATTAAAAGTCTGTAGAGCTGCCTGTGCACTGTGATTAAACATGGATGAAAATCTGATTCCTGTAAACATTCAGTCTTTGCAAATAAAAATCAAAGTGAACCTTTAATGGGTGCAAAGAAGATATTATAAGATGTTCAAGTAAACTTAAAGAAGATGGAGTCTTCCTATAAAAAAAAACTCTTCCTAGAACATCTGAAGCACATTTACTGTCGAACACCATTTTACAGTTTATCAGTTTAAGTTAATCGATGTAAAAAGATAAGTAACTTATTAAATGTAAAAGTGGCACTTGTTAGAATGTAAACCATCAATCTTGATAACCATCAACTCAACAAGAAATGGTGGAAGATTTCAGCTCTGAGACCTGCAGAATTGTAACTACTAAAGTTCATTCAAATCGATTTGCAGGACCTGGGTCCATCAGTGACGTTAGTGATCTGTGGCCGCCTGGCAGCCCTGAAAACCACCTCTTGAAGGCATCTATGGCTTCTATTTTGATTTCCCGGAATTATTCGATGTCATATATATGTCATGCAGCAATGATGACACCATGCCAGACTGGCTAATCAAAAGAAGAGCCAGAGCTGGCCTCAGTTCAAAGGTGGTTCTAAGGGCTCCTGTCCAGAGGCTACAGATTGCGGACATCACCAATGGGCTGGATCCTTAGAAGCAGTTTGCACCAACTCTATAGATTTGCCCAATAATGCAGTTTACACTTAGGATAAGTACAAGATAACTAACATAATGTACTTGTAAAGTTGCATAAGAAAGGAAAAAAAGAATGGGTTATACATTTCCACCTACCATTCTGACACATCTGAGTGCACATCTAATATCATTCTGTACTTGGCACATGTCTTTGATAAGTCAGCTTTTGCTCATGGCATAATTCTGTAGCCTTCTGAAGCCTTAGAAGCAATACTTCAAATACTTTATAAAAATCAGAGTGTAGCAGACTGAGAGGAATGTACTGTACAGTATATGATACCAGTAGTAATATTAACAAATGTATTATCCACCAAAGTCACTTTATCAATTGGAATAAGATCTCTAGGTAGAAATATGAATAGTTCTCTCATCATAAATACTGAATATGTTCCCAAGAATCAGTAAATGCTATTTACAATTCTGATGAAAATTTGTCTTCACCCCAAAGTAAATAATTTCCACTTTTTCTCAAATTAAATATGATCATTTGTTAAGAAAGATTTTAGAGCCATGACTGATATAATGGTGTTCTACACTATGTGCTCCGTTTCTGTTGTGACCACACCCGGTCTTAGCTGAAATCAGTTGTGGTCCCTATCAAATTCCTTCACACTCATTGTTTCAGGCAAATATTTTCCTGATGTGCAAGCAAGTGAAAGGACAAAAAAAGACAGTAAATTCTTTGGAATAAATTTCTTGGACTTTAAGTGCGCTGCCAGACAAATTTCATATCCAAATCAGGTTGATGAATTAATCCTTTATTCCCAACGCATTTCGAATTTCATAATACTTCTTCCTCAGGGGATGATATGTCCCACACGGCTATAAGAACCGCGCATGACCGTTCGGCGCTAGTATAGACTATACCTGCTATGTGTGAATGGTGACGGATGTATGATTCTGGTGACTGACTTATTAAGAAACCCCTTCCCTCTGATATTACGCATGTGGATAGGGAATTAGTTCAGCAGCCAGCGCCAGTCAGTGGCAAGCCTTAGGCCACTGTGCAAACCGCACCTCTGCGCTAGCGTCCGACATTGCGCCTGCATTGTAGCTGTGTTGCCCTGCAGCAGTGTCCTACACCGCGCTGAAGTTGCAGCCCTTTTTGGCACTCGCAGTAGCGACGCCACACACACGGTAGGTCTAGACGGACGCAGTTCCTCTGTCTTAGGTCCTGCTCCTGTGACCAGATACCGTGTGTGCATTTACCTGAGGCCTGTGATACTAACAGGCTCAGTATTTTTGTATGTTTATGTTGCGGCGCCTCTGTGTGTGAACAGAGACCGCTTTGCGCACTTCGGGTGAAGTCTAACCCGTGCGCATTATACCGCCATATTGCTTGTGTGTCATTACCTAGCAGCGGTGTAACATCTACAGCATGGAGGACCACGAGCGGCGAACGCACTTTATTATTTATTTTTATTTAGTGCGTTCCGCCATTCCTAACAGGACAGATGATTGTTGGGGGAGTTAAGGATCCGGCATGTTCAATTTCAGACTGATGATCCTTTTTTTCTCCCTGAGATAACCTTCACCATAGATGTCCGTCAGTTGCTGTCTCCTAGAGAACACAGAAACACTTGACAGACAGAGTTCTTTTGTGTATAGGAGAGAAAGGAGATAGCGACTGACAGTATGATCAGCCAATCGTTCGACCAATAGATATCTAAGATGTATGGGGGGGCTTAAATTGTGTAGTGAGGTCATGTTCCTGAAACTATTCATGAACAATGTTTACAATGTGGCGGGGATTATTATCCTGCTGAAAAAAGCCGACTGCCACCAGAGTATAACATTGCCATGAAGGGGTAAGGCGCACAACAATGTTTATGTTCAAATGTGTTCATCAGTAGCTTTCTGTGAATATCCTTATGGACCGAGATTAATCATGATAGAAATTAAATTCATCCTGCAATACACATGGTGGCATCATATAGACAACGATAGCATAAACATTTCCTGACAGATTATTGCAATGTAATGCTTTTTTCAAACCAGGGGATTTCATGTCACTCGTCGCAAGGTATACCCAGCCAAGGAATGGTAACTAAGATGGTTCATGTCAAGCTAGCATCCCTTAGGTAAGTGAAAATAATCTTGTAGTTATGATACACTAACAAAAATAAAAGAAACGATGTTACAAAGCAAGCTTTCGGGACTTCTTAGGTCCCTTCCTCAGGGAAGACTTCCTAAGAAGTGCTTGCTTTGATAGCCATTAAAAGGTATCATAACTACAAGATTATCTTGTTTCTCACAATGAGAGCTTTATTTTTTCAACTGGCTAACACGATACCAAACCCCTAAGTGATACACGCACACCCAGCTATATTACAGAAAAAACATGGAAACATAAAGCTAAAGGAGCAAAACATACTAAAAGCGAAACGGTTTGTGGTCTTTTAAAAAGGAAATAACAAGATTCTAAACTGGGTAGATAAAATGTATTAATTAGCAACTGGAACTTGTTTAATCGCATATCCATTTGTAATCAATTCTTTCATACCTTAATGACAAGAACAGCACATATGTATCATACCATGCACAACTGTATCATACTTTACCAAGACCCAAGCAGAGCCTACTTTAAAATCAATAAAGTCCATTGATGTCCATTTGATCAAGAGATGTCACAATGTCAGTGTGAACAGAGCCTTACTATAGACCAGACAGTTGTGCTATGATTTTCTTGCAGTGATGTGTAAATAGACAAATGAAGGACAACTGGAGGTGCTCACATTTACTCACTAAACTATAAGAAGGGATTCATGTAATGTTAGACTTTATAGAATTAATTAAAATATGATTTAAGAAATGTAATTGCTGACTTTCCAGTGCAATTATAACATGATGTATGAGTACACATCCCAGAATTTTTTACTTGAGGCAGCACAAATAGACACAAAAACCATGCGGTGAAATGTCCGTCTCCACTTATTGCTATTAGCCCACTGTCTGGCAAATGTGTCAATGTTAATGAGCTGTCAGGATAAAATGAACAAGTTCAATTTGTTTACCTTCATAAAGATGCCGGTGGGACGAAGACGTTGACTGCATTACATTAAATTTATTGTTTTTCTGCAACAGTTGATAGTACAATATGCTTTTTGGCTTCTATTCTGTTTGATTTGCATCTAGGGAAAATATGATTTACTGACACTGTGCAAGTCAAAGTGTTCTTGAAAGAAAGGATGTTGCATGATGCAGTCTTCAAGAAGAACATTTTCCTTTTTCATTTTTTTTTTTATCTACCCTGACACATTTTAGATATTTTTACAAATTGAAGCAATTCATTATATGGCTGTATGCTTTCCTTCATAAAGGCTGAAATAAACACAAAAGGAAAGCACTCTATCCCAAAATGAGACACCAATTACCCTATACATCTCAGCGAGTGAGCAATGGTTTCTAAAGTTTTGTCCTTAGCATTATAACCAGTTGGGCATCTACTCTGTTCTAGACATAAATTTAGATCCTTCAGATTTCCTTGATTGTAGTACACTATTAACCAGAAAAAAAAGGGAAGGCAAAGCCAGCTCACCGAAAACCACCGCAGGTGCCCGGAACTCCGTTAGATAAACGTGGCAACCATAATAGAAAAATGTTGTTCCAGCTCCTTAAAAACAGTTTCCATTTATTATTTTGTCTTGTTTTTATGTTATATATTTTGGATTGTATATCAAGGACCTTTTAACTTGTCATGTGATAGTAATGTGATTCACCATTGGAGGATTTTTTCTATATAATCTACTACGTGCCACAATTAATATGGCTTTGACAAAGATCTTCATTGATTGAAACGCGTCACATTTTTTTCTGTGTTGGCTGTGGAGCACTAGCCAGGGCCGTGGGGTACTTGGTACTGGGCCGCTTCTTAAAGGGGCAGTGTCACAGCAGCGGTGACCCGGTCCATGGCCCTGGCGTCCAATAAAAGGGGATATATTTACCAAGGATGGGAAATAAAGAGTTTTTGGAAATAAGTGTTCGTGCCTCCACCTGTGGTCTCTGATCAGAGGGGACCAGCGCTGCAGTGCAGATCCTCTGGGACTGATGGTGTGATGCAGCAGAGTTGGAATAGCTCTCCACAGGCAGAGTATAGTTCCAGGGCAAATGAAAGATGTTGAGGGAGATGGTGATATAGTATTTAGCAAGAGATGTAGCAGTGCTGAGAAGGCGTTGCAGAAAGAATTCAAAGGACACAACAGAATGAAGTTTCCTTTACCTTTTACTGTGGTTTGTAGGTACAGTCCAGGGCTCAAGTTAGAGTTGGTACAGGAGTCGATCAGCATGGAAGCAATTTGGGAATCTCCTTATGCAAGTGGGTTGTAAGGTCTCCTCTCTTGGGCTATTCTCTGAGGTACTTACTGTTGTGAACTCTATTCAGGTTCCTCTCTCTGTCTGTTACTTAGATAGAACTCCACTTGCATGACAGGCAGCTGTAGCCTCCTTCATGAATCGCTCCTCATGGCGTCTCTGGCTCACACGTGCTGCTGTGTCGTGGAGTCTCAGTTGGGAACAGGGGATCTGCAGCCTCATGTCCTTCAGATTCTACTGTGGGGCCTTTAGCACCCACACAGCCTCGGGCTCAGGCGTCCAGTCTCCGGCACTCAAGTCTGGTGAGGATCTCTGCTATGCTCCTGTCCCCATCTCTTCTTCCTTCTTTTTCCCTGCTCAAGCTCTAACTCGCTCTAACTTCCTCCTCCTGACCAGAGAGCAGCTCCTCTGAAGTCAGGTTTAGAGCTCCCTCTGCTGGCCTGGAGCAGGAACTGTTTTGTATGCTGGAACTACTTGACAGAAAGATCCCTTCCTTGCTTCCAAGTATGACATCACTCCCCCTCGGAGGGAGATAAGGCCACTGTGGCAACCGTACTCCTAGGGTGTCACAGCTGTATTCTGGAGAAGCATGTTACCACATTTTTTATTTTAAATGTACACTATTAACCCCTTAACCCCTTAGTGATTAAGCCAATTTTTTAAATTCTGACCAATGTCACTTTATGTCGTGATAACTCTGGAACACTTCAACATATCCCATTGATTTTGAGGTTTTTTTTTCGTGGCACATTATAGTTTATGATAATGGTAAATTTAGGTTGCTATGTTTTGTGTTTATTTATAAAAAATATCAGAAACTTGACAAAAATGTAAAAAAAATGCATTTTTCATACTTTGAATGATTATCCCACGCAAAAACATCAATAAATAACATTTCCCATATGTCTGCTTTACATCAGCACCATTTATAAAACACTAATTTAGTTTGTTAGCTTTTTAGAAGGTTTAAAAATGTAGCAGTAATTTTTCATTTTTTCAAAGAAATGTACAAAATTTATTTTTTTGAGGAACCTATCCAGGTTTGAAGTGAATTTAGGGATGCTATATATTGGAAAACCCCACATGTGCTACCATTTTAAAAACAGCACCCCTGACATATTGAAAACTTCTGTAAGATAGTTTATTAACCCTTCAGGTGATTTTCAGGAATTAATGCAAAGTGATATAGCAGGGATGAAAAAGTGTTTGTTTACCATCTAAATGTTGCTATCTTCTGAACTAACCACTATAGCCAGGAGATGGCCAATATTTGGCCATGTACTGCTATGGCAAACATCAGGACCACACAATCATGATCTCAGTGTGGTCAATTACATTAAAGCGGAAGCTACGACAATCTATTAACCATTTATTTGATGTAGTCACTTTTGACAGCAGCAACTAAGGGGTTAAACAGATATGGACGGTGTCAACACTGATTGTTTGTGAAACAGCAAGTTGTCAGCTATAGTGGACAGCCGACAGCTGCTGGATTGTCACCTGTATGGGGATGATATTCTCTTATATCTCAGGTCAGTAAAAAGACATATTGGCTGTCATTAAGGGTTAAGGACCCAGTCAAATTTTGTATTTGCAATTTCATTTTGTCCTCTCTTTTTTCAAATAGCAATACTTATTTTTTTTGCATCGAAATAGCAATTTGAGGGCCCTATTTTTGCGGGATGGGTTACACCATTCATTTTACCAAACAGAGTAAGGGAAAATGGCTAACTAAATTCAATTTTGGTGAAATAATGACAAAAACACAATTCTACAGTTGTTTTTTGGGTTTTTGACGGTGATAATTGTGCAGTAAAATGATCTGGAAACATAATTCTCCAGGTCAGTGCAGTTACAAACTCTTTTATTCAAAAAGTAGAAATGATGTCCAGCGGTGAATGAAGGTAATCCCAATGGCTTAAATGCTAGACATGATTTGATCACACATTAACTTCTATATTATCTTTAACTTATAGTATTAACTTCTATATTATCATTAAGTCTATCACTATTTTTGTTCATATGTTTTTTTATCTTGTATACAAGAAAAAAAATTTTTTTTAACCTTTCTATGTGATTAGTTGCTCACATGCTTGCTCTAAACCAGGATAGGTGGAGTTAATTGTAGGACATTTAGTATAAATTCATGGTGAGTATATCTAGACCTTAGATCATAACTAAGGCGTAATGCCGAAGCACATCAATCTATCCAGTTCCTGAGCAAGTGTGTACATAGTGCTGGACAGTCATTGTACTATGTTTAACAAATGACAAATTAAAAGTTCATTTTTACCTTCATTCACCGCTGGACATCATTTCTACTTGTTGGATTCTGCTGTGGCTGCTTCACCTTCGTCCTTGCAGAGTGTTGGCATATAAGAGGGATCCAGACATATGACTTGGTGGTGAGCTGACTATATTCTTTATTTTTAAAAAATATTTTATTTTTTATAAATAAAAAACATTATAAAAATTTGATTTTGGGTTGACAGTTTCCAAGACCTGTAACTTTTTTATATTGCCATCAATGGATCTTCTTTTACACATAATATAATTTGGGGGTACATAGTATATTTTGATTGCTTCTTATTGTATTTTTTCCATTACGGTGACCGAAAACAGCAATTCTGGTGTTTTGATTTTTTTTCTCTATATAGTATTTACTGATCAGCTTAATTAATTTTATATTTTCAGCATTTCCTGGACACAGTGAAATCAAATATGTATATATATATTTTTTTTAAATGTCTTTATTGTTAACCTGGGAAAAGTTGAGGGTTTAAAATTTATATATATTTTTTTAATCCAACACTTTTTTCCTACTTTCCATTCTATTTGGTAATTCCCTTTTTAGAATGTCCATGTGATTTGTGAACAATTCAAGTCATCCAAAGAGACGGGCTCATTATACATATCTCGTTATATTTATTAATTCCGAATACCCCCTCTATTGCTTCAAAATGCCATAGCAAGGTATTTGAAAAAGAGTCTTAAAAGAGACAACATTTATAATTACTTTAAATACTTTTTAAATAATTAATTTTGAAAAGAAATCAATGCAAAAGCAAATGAGTACTTGTATATGCAGAATGGAGAACACCAGGCAGGAACATCCAACAAATAACATTTGTAATAATACTCACATCTTTCCACTCTTTAGCTACAGAGCACCCTATCCGGGCTCAATGTCTATGGTGTCTTGTATGAAAAACATATTATAGAGCAAAGCAGAAGCAAATAGCCCTGGCTCAGAACTAGGAAACACAAAGCACATTAACTAGTTCTTAAATGTGGATAAAAACATCAGTGTCCAAATGGAAAGTTGCCATGTTTGCACGTAGAATAATAATAATAATAATCTTTATTAATATAGCGCCAACATATTCCGCAGCGCTTTACAGTTTAACAGTTTCAAAACACAAGTCATAAGTAACAACGCTAACAATGCAATAATTAAAGCAAAATAAGACGAAATAAGACGACCCTGCTCGTGAGAGCGTACAATCTACAATGAGGTGAGGGAGATACAGAGTACAGGTGTGTATTTACAATGGTGTATTTACAATGAAGGTCCAGCCATCTTGCAGGAGTGAAGGATGGATGGAGATAGTGAATGGGCTACGCACGCACACTTACACAGAGAATGACTTTGATTAGTGAATGTGATAGGCCGCTCTGAACAGGTGTGTTTTGAGGGAGCGCCTAAAACTATGCAAATTGTGGATAGTCCTGATTTCTTGGGGTAGAGCATTCCAGAGGATAGGAGCAGCACGGGAGAAGTCTTGGAGTCGGGAGTGGGAGGTACGGATTAGTGCAGAGGTTAGTCGAAAGTCGTTTGCAGAGCGCAGCGATCGGCTAGGCTGATAGACAGAAATGAGAGAAGAGATGTAAGGGGGTGCCGCACTGTGGAGAGCTTTGTGGGTGAGAACAAGTACTTTGAATTGGATCCTATAATGAATGGGCAGCCAATGTAAGGACTGGCGAAGAGCGGACGCGTCCGAGTACCGATTACCCAGATGGACGATCCTGGCTGCTGCATTGAGTATGGACTGGAGAGGGGATAGTCGAGTGACGGGGAGGCCAATTAATAGAGCGTTGCAGTAATCCAGGCGAGAGTGGATCAATGCAACAGTGAGGGTTTTTGTAGTTTCCATAGTGAGAAAAGGGCGGATTCTAGAGATGTTCTTTAGGTGTAAGCGGCAAGAGCGGGCAAGGGATTGTATATGGGATGTAAAGGAGAGATTGGTGTCAAACATAACACCCAGACAGCGCACCTGCTGCCGGGGTGTTATTGTGGTACCACCCACGGAGAAGGAAATGTCAGATTTAGGGAGGTTAGTAGACGGCGGGAGCAGAAGAAGTTCAGTTTTGGAGAGGTTGAGTTTCAGATAGAGAGCGGACATGATATTGGAGACTGCGGACAGACAGTCACTGGCGTTCTGTAGTACAGCGGGGGTAAGGTCGGGGGAAGACGTGTATAGTTGTGTATCATCAGCATAAAGATGGTGCTGAAAGCCAAATCTGCTGATGGTCTGTCCAATTGGGGCCGTGTAGAGTGAGAAAAGAAGGGGGCCAAGGACTGAGCCCTGAGGTACCCCGACAGCAAGAGGAAGAGGAGATGACGTGGAGCCAGAGAACAAAACACTGAAGGAGCGGTCAGAGAGATAGGAAGAGAACCAGGAGAGTGCAGTGTCCTTAATGCCTAGTGACTGGAGCCTAGAGAGTAGGAGATGGTGGTCAACAGTATCGAAAGCTGCAGATAGGTCAAGAAGAATGAGCAGAGAGTGGTCACCATTACGTTTTGCTGTCAGAAGGTCATTGGTCACTTTGATGAGTGCAGTTTCAGTCGAATGTAGGGGGCGGAAGCCGGACTGTGAAGGGTCTAGAAGGGAGTGAATGGAGAGGTAGCGGGTAAGGCGGGAGTAAACTAGGCGTTCCAAAAGTTTAGAGATGAAGGGGAGATTGGAGACTGGTCTGTAGTTGTTTGTGCAGGATGGGTCGAGAGCAGGTTTCTTTAGTAGTGGAGTAACGATGGCGTGTTTGAAGGAGGATGGGAAAGTGCCGGAGGAGAGGGAGAGATTAAAGATTGTAGTTAGGTGGGTTGTGACGACTGGAGAGAGAGACTGGAGGAGATGTGAGGGAATGGGGTCGGTAGTGCATGTAGTTGGACGAGAAGAAGAGAGGAGTCTGGAGACTTCTTCTTCTGTTATGGGATCAAATGTGGAGAGTGAGCCAGGGGAGATGTAGGAAGGGATGGGAGTCGCAGCACTTGGTGGTTGGGAGCAGATTTCTTGACGGATATTATCTATTTTTTCTGTAAAGTGGGAGGCCAGGTCATCACCACAAATGTCTGTGATAGGGGCTTGTGCTTTTGGCCTGAGGAGGGAGTGAAAAGTGTCAAAAAGTTTCTTGGGGTTGTTGGCTAGTGAGGAGATCAGGGTGGTGAAGTAGGTCTGTTTGGCAAGGTGAAGGGCAGCGTTATAGGTTCTTAACATAAATTTGAAGTGGATGAAGTCTTCTGGTGTGCGGGTTTTTCTCCATAGGCGTTCAGCACTCCTGGAGCATCGCTGTTGAAGTTGAGTTTGCGATGTGAGCCAGGGCTCTTTTACTCTGTGTTTGGAGGTTCTGAGGGTGAGGGGAGCTACTTGGTCAAGGGTGCTTCTAAGAGTGTCATTGTAGTGATGAACAGCCAGATTAGGACAGGAAAGAGAGGAGATTGGGGACAGAGATGAGTGTAGGGAATCTGAAAGTGTCTGAGGGTTAATAGCTTGTAGATTTCTGACTGTGTGGTAGGTAGGAATGAGCTGGGGTGGGCGAAGATTTGTGAGTGTGAAGGAGAGAATGTTGTGGTCAGAGAGTGGAAGCGGTGAGTTGTTTAGGTGGGAGATTGAACAGAGCCGGCAGAAGACCAGATCAAGGGTGTTACCGTCCTTATGTGTCTCAGAGGTTGAAAGCTGTGAGAGGCCTAGAGAGGTGGTTAGTGATAGAAGCTGGGATGCAGATGTGGAATTAGGGCTGTTAATGGGGATGTTGAAGTCTCCCAGGATGAGGGTTGGTAGTTCTGAGGACATGAAGTGTGGCAGCCAGGCTGAAAAGTGGTCAAGGAAGAGGGTGGGTGAGCCTGGGGGCCGGTATATGACCGCTACCCTGAGGGAAAGGGGACGGAAGAGCCTGATGGTGTGGACCTCAAAAGAAGGGAATAAGAGTGATGGGACTTGGGGGATGACCTGGAAACTGCATTGTGGGGACAGGAGTATGCCAACTCCACCACCAGGTCTGTTTGTGGGTCTCGGGGAGTGAGAGAATTGTAAGCCACCGTAGGAAATGGCAGCAGGAGAGACAGTGTCAGAATCCTGAATCCAGGTTTCAGTGAGGGCCAACAGATTAAGAGAGTTGTTCAGAAAGTAGTTGTGTAGGAAAGGAAGCTTGTTACAAGCAGACCGTGGATTCCAGAGGGCACAATTAAAAGATTGAGATGAGGGAGTGCAAGTAATGTTAATCAGATTATTGTGGTTTCGATATGAGGTAGGGTAGGGGTTGAGGTTGGGGGATGGTGGACCAGGGTTGGGGGAGATGTCCCCTGAAATCAGTAGGAGAAGGAAGATAAAGAGCCAATAGTTGTTGGAATTGTAAGTAGTTTTTTTCTGCGATGTGTTTGGGCAAGATGGGCTGAGGTTTCTCAGGAAGGTGAGGAGTGTGTGGGAGCTGTACATGGGAGAGGGAAGTATAGAGGGGCTGATGTGTATGAGTCGTGATCGAGGGGGGATAGGGTGATGAATGTGGATGGCAAGGGAACACAGGAGGATAAAAATAAAGCACATGGTTAAAGGGGAAGGTAAAGTGTGGGTTACCTGACTCCTGCCCTGATTAACTGCCATGTATAACTGCCGTTTTGCTGGATGCTTATCTTCTGTGATGCTTTGCTTATGGGATGCTTGCGTGCTGTACCCCACACTGCGTGCTTCCCCTTAGCAACTACTACATATATAGGCCACACTACAGGGTCAGGAGAGAGGGATTGTGGGAGATGGTTGGGTATAATTTGGCAGCTGGGGCCAGCACACCAGGGGATGGTTAGATGATCAAAGGCACTAGACCAAGATGTGGCAAAATGCTATAGCACCTTCCACCTGATAAGATCTAGAAAGGCCCCAGTCACAGATCTTAAGCAGTAAGTATTACATACAGTGCAACAAATGAATTATACCAAAGCTTTAGCAAGCACATTTAAATATGCAGCAAAATGGTCAAGCAGCAGAAGTATGGAGTTGTACCATTTGGATATATTACAGCAGAGAAATAGAGGCAGCAGAGGTGGGAAGTTGTATCATTCAGGCTGCTTGCTGGCAGTGAATGGAGTAAATACATGCAGGGTGGCTCAGTTGATTACTATTTGGATATATTACAGCAGAGAAATAGAGGCAGCAGAGGTGGGAAGTTGTATCATTCAGGCTGCTTGCTGGCAGTGAATGGAGTAAATACATGCAGGGTGGCTCAGTTGATTACCATTTGGATATATTACAGCAGAGAAATAGAGGCAGCAGAGGTGGGAAGTTGTATCATTCAGGCTGCTTGCTGGCAGTGAATGGAGTAAATACATGCAGGGTGGCTCAGTTGATTACCTGTGTGAAGAGAGAGGATGAATGTTAATTCCATGCCATGTATAACTGCCGTTTTGCTGGATGCTTATCTTCTGTGATGCTTTGCTTATGGGATGCTTGCGTGCTGTACCCCACACTGCGTGCTTCCCCTTAGCAACTACTACATACATAGATTGCCTATGAATAGAAAAAGGAGTATCACACTGAAATGGCTGTTATCCATCATATTTTCTCCAGTATTTAGACATTCATGAAATTGAAAGTTAATGTACCAGGGACTTTCATTATCTGACCCATTCTGTCTTCCCATTACACTGGCAGCTATGAGACCAATATGTCATGAACAAGGGAAGGGAAAGGTCAAACAAACCAAGTGGCAATAAAGCAGCACTTTGGCCTGATTTATACAAAATCCACTAATAAACTTCCTGATTATACTATCCCAAAGATTTCCTACTGATTTATTCCTCATAATTACAGGAAAGCCGATGGTAGTGATTTTCTAAGTTACAGTATTAAAATGTTGCGTTATTTCAAAGTGCTGCATATATAGTACAACGAGTGGACAATTATATTATATTAAAAAGAATATAACGTCAGGGTGTCCTATTCACTCATCTCTGCTATTTTTGTTATTTGTCAAGTGTGATGTACATTCTCTCCCAAAGTGATGCTGCAATACTATACTAACCTTGAAAAATATTCAGGATTGAGAGTCCTCAGTAGTTGATAGCTTTTAATGGCTAACTGAAAAGATGGTAACACATTGCAAGCTTTCGAGACTACTCAGATTTTGTATTAGTCTAGCCTGATGAAGAGACCTGAGTAGTCTCGAAAGCTTGCAATGTGTTACCATCTTTTCAGTTAGCCATTAAAAGGTATCAACTACTGAGGACTCTCAATTCTGAATATTTTTCTATCTACTGGCTAACACGGTACAAAGTTATACATCTTTCCTATATACTAACCTTGAAACTGCTCTACTGCCTTTATCGGGGTGATCTTATGCATCTCTAGAAACTATAGCTGGTAAAGAATAGGGGTCCCATGATCTTGCTCCTGATAGGGCATGTGGACACTAGTGTCTACAAAACATTCCATGAAAGCTTTGGAAATAGATGAGTAGATTGTGGCTGCAAGAATTCGTGACTTTAGAGAAGTCAGACTTAAACCATTTCTACCTTATAGCTTCTGCCAAAAAATGTTCACAGCTTCCACCGTAAAAAGAGAATGCTTATTTGGCTTCCCAGAAGAGGGTAGTTTATGGAAGAGTTGAGAAATATAGCTATTACCAGCAATCTAATGTATATGTACAGTCATATGTTAAAGTTTGGGCACCCCTATTAATGTTAACCTTTTTTCTTTTTAACAATTTTGTTTTTTGCAACAGCTATTTCAGTTTCATATATCTAATAACTGATGGACTCAGTTATATTTCTGGATTCAAATGAGGTTTATTGTACTAACAGAAAATGTGCAATCTGCATTTAAACAAAATTTGACCGGTGCAAAAGTATGGGCACCCTTATCATTTTCTTGATTTGAAAACTCCTAACTACTTTTTACTGACTTCTGAGCACTAAATTGGTTTTGAAACCTCATTGAGCTTTGAACTTCATAGTCAGGTGTATCAAATCATGAGAAAAGGTATTTAAGGTGGCCACTTGCAAGTAGTTCTCCTATTTGATTCTCCTATGAAGAGTGGCATCATGGGCTCCTCAAAACAACTCTCAAATGATCTGAAAACAAATATTATTCAACATAGCTTTTCAGGGGAAGGATACAAAAAGTTGTCTCAGAGATTTAACCTGTCAGTTTCCACAGTGAGGAACATAGTAAGGAAATGGTAGAACACAGGTACAGTTCTTGTTAAGCCCTGAAGTGGCAGGCCAAGAAAAATATCAGAAAGGCAGAGAAGAATAATGTTGAGAACAGTCAAGGACAATCCACAGACCACCTCCAAAGACCTGCAGCATCATCTTGCTGCAGATGGTGTCACTGTGCATCGGTCAACAATACAGCGCACTTTGCACAAGGAGAAGCTGTATGGGAGAGTGATGCGAAAGAAGCCATTTCTGGAAGCACGCCACAAACAGAGTCGCCTGAGGTATGCAAAAGCACATTTGGACAAGCCAGTTACATTTTGGAAGAAGGTCCTGTGGACTGATGAAACAAAGATTGAGTTGTTTGGTCATACAAAAAGGCGTTATGCATGGAGGCTAAAAAACACAGCATTCCAAGAAAAACACTTGCTACCCACAGTAAAATTTGGTGGAGGTTCCATCATGCTTTGGGGCTGTGTGGTCAATGCCGGCACCGGGAATCTTGTTAAAGTTGAGGGTCGCATGGATTCAACTCAGTATCAGCAGATTCTTGACAATAATGTGCAAGAATCAGTGACAAAGTTGAAGTTACGCAGGGGATGGAAATTTCAGCAAGACAATGATCCAAAACACCGCTCCAAATCTACTCAGGCATTCATGCAGAGGAACAATTACAATGTTCTGGAATGGCCATCCCAGTACCCAGACCTGAATATCATTGAACATCTGTGGGATGATTTGAAGCGGGCTGTCCATGCTCAGCGACCATCAAACTTAACTGAACTGGAATTATTTTGTTAACAGGAATGGTCACAAATACCTTCATCCAGGATCCAGGAACTCATTAATAGCTACAGGAAGCAACTAGAGGCTGTTATTTTTGCAAAAGGAGGATCTACAAAATATTAATGTCACTTTTATGTTGAGGTGCCCATACTTTTGCACCGGTCAAATTTTGTTAAAATGCAGATTGCACATTTTCTGTTAGTACAATAAACCTCATTTGAATCCAGAAATATAACTGAGTCCATCAGTTATTAGATATATGAAACTGAAATAGCTGTTGCAAAAACCAAAATTGTTATAAAGAAAAAAGGTTAACATTAATAGGGGTGCCCAAACTTTAACATATGACTCTATATAAGCCCCAGGGTTCAGGGAGCATTCGTTTCTATTTTCCAAATGTTCCAACAGACAAAGGCCAGCAGTTGTTTCTTCTACATCCACTAAAAACATGTAATCTGAGTTAAGCAATGATTTTTTGTTTAGTTCATTGAGAGAATACTTTACTACCTTGCCTTTTAGGTAGTAGCCATTTTTCACAGGAAGAAATGATTGGGCATGTGAAAATCACTCAACCCACTGCTATCTCCCATTGAGGAGGACAACCATCTGCAGGTTGTCAGTCAGTCCTACAGTAGTCCATGGTGCTGACCAAATTTTATATTATGGCTATAGCAGCCATAGGGCAATAATTAATCCAGGATATTGATCATGCAAATGATAAATAGTAATCTGACTATATTGTTGGAAAAGAAAGAAAATCATTCTAAATGTAAATATTCCTGCAAATTATCTTTTTAAACACATTAAAATTAAGTGGTATGATAGCCTCAAATTAACTATTCTTTTTACAAAGAATAACGCTAGGTTCACATCGCGTTAGGGCAATCCATTTAACGGATTCGTTTCTAAGCGGCACTAACGCAATGCAACGGATCCGGTAACGTACCCATTGACTTCCATTAGTGCAACGGATCCTAATGCATGTCAAAATCGGCATGCCTTAGCGATGGTCCATTATTTTTTGACGCACCTTCAAACGCGGACTACCGCGTTTTCGGATCAGTTACGGCGAACTCACAGCAAACGGAAGCGTTCGCTCTGCATAGAACTCAATTGCTTACGCAGGCCGACGCAATGCAACCATGCGTTAATGCGATCGGAAAAATACAGACAATTTGGGGCTCATCGTTAGCGCATCCATTTAATGGATCCGTTAAACGGATTGCCATAGCGCGATGTGAACCGAGCCTAAGATTGTATTTTGGATAATATTCTGCGATTGTGCAGTTAAAACTCTATTTTGCTATTATTTCATTCTAACAATAAAGTGCCAGTGATTTGTCATTGAATTCTCATCCCAGACGCAAATAACTTGTCATTTCTGACAGAGTCTAAGACTAACATGTAGATGGGTGAGGTTTTAGAGCTGAAAGTGACAAGATGCAGAATATGACAGAATCTGAGGAATAAAATGAATTGAAGGCAAAAATTTATGGCTAAAGCTATATTTACCCTTTAATAAATAAAGCAGCAATGGAACAAATTTAGTCAGTCTTAAAAGTAGATTGCGGTATTTCATGTCCTAATTTCTAGGGTGCCACGCACTGTCAGTCATAGTAACTTTAGGTACATCCATAGTGTTCACATTCTATTCTTCGGTAGAGACAAGGTATATTCACAGTCCATTTGCAAATTTGGTGCAGTGAACTAGCATTTGCTTAATATATAGTAGAAATAACATTTAGCATTAGGATTTAAGTGTTAAATTAAAGCTATTAATAATGGGCCAAAGATAATGTATAGGAATTCTAGCTCATTTTGCAATCTGGTTTATGAGGAACTTTTCTGATAAAGTTACTGTCAAACCAGAAAATCATATTTTTTCTATATATTTTTTTCTTTTGACATTATTATTTTTGATTTAAGGTACTGTCACACTTAGCGATGTACCAGCGATCCCGACCAGCGATATGACGCGGTCAGGATCGCTGGTACATCGCTAAGTGGTCGCTAGTGAGCTGCCACACAGGCAGATCTCACCAGTGACATCGCTGGGGACGGGGGGTCGCTACTTATGTGTCACACTAGGCGATCCTGTGTCCTCCCGCCCGGCTCCACGCTCGTCGCTCGTCTCTCCACAAGAAGCGCCGCAGGAAGCTGACGACGAGAAACAGTCCTGGACATTCTCGCGCGATCAGCGATAACCAGCGGGGGAGCCGGTCGGAGGTAAATATCAGACACTGCGATATCGCTAGCAATATCGCTATAACATCACTAGATATAACGATATTGCTAGTGATATCTCTTAGTGTGACAGGCCCTTAAGTCATGCAGATAGAATTAATATGAACGTTAGGTTTTGCGTTTGCTGAGAATTGTTGTCCTATTACCAGGACATATGGTTGCAGTAGGCAATCATCTCTGGCTGTAGTAGAGGAATACTGTGATTGTCCAGTGATTGTCGCTGCAACAGGGAATGTCATCGCTGCAACAGAAGGTGAACACCAGTGGTGGACAGTGGAACATTACCAGTGGAATATATTGTAAAAAGTAATACTTCCCAGATGAGCCTGATCTGGGATTATAGTCATTGACTTTTGCAAAAAAAAAGGCCAACATAGACTGTCGTATCCACAGACTGATGGAGACCCTGTTCAAATAACCAGTATCTGGACGCTTAGTTACAATCAATTTTAAATAGGAAAAAAATGTAGGAAAAAAAACCTCAATATCAATAATCGAATCAGTTTCTTTGACAAAAGTTTATTCTAATGATAGTCATATTAAAGAGGAAATCAATTCAAAATTATATGTGATACACTATAACCCTAGCAGGGGCAGACACTGACAGTGAAGGGCTCCTGTGCATGACTGTGCTTCACCCCTCACCACCCCTTCGGTCAGGCCTCACACGCATATACACATGCACATTTACATGCATAGTCACATTAGGCACACATATACACATGCTAGTACATTATATATACTGTATATATATATTGTGGCAGGGCTAAGGGTCGTGTAATTGATGGGAGATATGTGCCTCATAAATGGCTTGTCTCTATAATGTAAGGCATAAGTAAAGTGTACCAGATATTATTATTGTGGTTGTTTGAAGGACCTGTGGTGAGGTCACAGTCAGGTGACCAGTCAGCTGCTGAGTTTGTGGGTGTGGCTACAGCCTTATAATGTGGCCTGCTCCTGAACCAGGGAGTTGTGTGTGGGGAGGACTAAGCCTCCCATGTGTGCTGAGACTCCTGCTCTGAGTCTACAACTATGGACATTTTGTGTTATTTTGCCTGAGCTAAAAGGCTATTTGTTTGGTGTTACGTTGCCTTGTGCGTTTATGCCGTGAATAAACCGCAAGCACTGTTGAAGAACCTGTCTCATATTTGTCTCCCGCTGCACCTAAGTGAGCCACATCCCCACAATTGGTGGAGAATGCAGGCATCGGTCCCAGCAGAGACTTGAGACAGTTGCTGCATGTCCTGGGTGAAGTTTGCAGCGGGGCAACAAGTACTGCCGGGAATCATGGAGGACCTGCTGAAACACCTGGTCCAGTCCCAGGCACTGCAGCAGGAAACCAACAAGCTGTTGTTACAGCAGATCCAGCAAGGCCAGCAGGAGCAGCGGCAGCAGTTCCAGCAGAGCCAGCAGGAACAACGGCTCCCGGGTAAAAAGATTGGTGTTCGGTGCATACATGGCGATGCAAAGGACTACCCTATGGCTAGGGTGAAGATTGAAATGGCGCATGGCACTGAGTCGCATGAAGTTGGTGTTGTTCGAGACTTGTTGCATCCCATAAATATTGCCCGGGATTTCTGTCTGTTTTGGGATCTGTGGGGGAGGGGTTCTGAGTGTGCTAGCAAGAGCAGGGAACCAATCCAACCCACTGAGGTATCGCCACCACCAGAGGCAGACGACTTTCCTTTATGTGTCCTTGTTGGGGATGAAGAGGAAGGGTCCCCTGTACCTGACATTAGGGGTGGCCGGGGAGAATTTTGGGACTGCCCAACATAGGGACCCCACACTAAGGGAAGCCTTTAACAATGTCACCGTCATTAATGGGGTTGCACAAGAGCCAGGAGCAGACACAAGGTTTCCCCATTTTATGTTGAGTGGGGAATTGTTGTACCGGGTCACGAAAATAAGGGAGGAGGTGGCAGAGCAGTTAATAGTACCAGGCCCCTATAGACGAAAAGTGTTGGACATGGCCCATTCACACATCTTGGGGGGACACCTGGGGGTGGAAAAAACCCAGGAACGGATTGTACAGAGGTTCTATTGGCCTGGGAGTCACCGGGAAATAGTAAACTATTGCAGGTCCTGCCCGACATGTCAGTTAACTGCCCCCACATCTCATTTTCGGAACCCTCTTGTGCCACTGCCCATTATTGAGGTGCCATTTGAGAGAATTGCCATGGACTTGGTCGGTCCCTTAGTTAAATCAGCTCGGGGGCATCAGTATATATTAGTCATCCTGGACTATGCCACACGCTATCCTGAGGCCATTCCCCTGAGAAACTCCTCCGCGAAGAGTATAGCCCGTGAGCTGGTCCATGTGTTTTCCCGGACGGGTTTGCCGAAGGAGATCCTGACCGACCAGGGGACACCTTTTATGAGCAAAGTGATGAGAGAATTGTGCAGAGTCTTGCAAATTTCCCAGTTAAGGACTTCAGTGTACCATCCGCAGTCAGATGGCCTTGTTGAGAGGTTTAACAAGACACTGAAGAGCATGCTGAGAAAAGTCATAGAGGAAGATGGTAGAGGCTGGGATTGTCTCCTACCGTATTTACTGTTTTCTATCCGTGAAGTTCCCCAGGCCTCCACGGGGTTCTGCCCCTTCGAGCTTCTGTACGGCCGGCATCCACGAGGTCTCCTAGATATAGCCAAGGAAACCTGGGAAGCCGAAGTCACGCCCCACAGAAGCGTCATTGAGCATGTGGCACTGATGCAGGAGAGGGTTGAGAAGGTGATGCCCATTGTTAAATAACATCTCTGCCAGGCACAAGAGGCTCAGGCCAGGGTCTACAACCGGTCAGCCAGAGTGAGGCAGTTCAATCCGGGAGACCGAGTTCTCGTGCTAATCCCGACGGTGGAAAGTAAGTTCTTGGCCAAGTGGCAAGGGCCATATGAGGTGGTGGAGAAGCTGGGAGACGTAAACTACAAGATCCACCAACCCGGAAGACGGAAGCCATACCAGGTTTACCATATTAACCTTATCAAGCCATGGCAAGATAGAGAGCCAGGGGTAACTCCGTGCTTACTGGGCAACCTAGAAGGGGAGGTTGGAGCCGTTACCATAGCGGAGACTCTGTCGAAGGCCCAGAAACAGCAGTGCCGGGAGTTACTCCAGAAAAACCGCGACCTGTTCTCAGAGTTGTCGGGGAGAACGAAGGTGGTGGAGCACGAAATTCTGACCGAGCCACATGTGCGGGTGAACGTGAAACCCTATCGTATTCTTGAGGCCCGGCGAGAGGTAATCTCCAAGGAGGTGCAGCGTATGTTGAAGCTCGGGGTCATTGAGGAATCCAAGAGCGGCTGGTCGAGCCCGATTGTCCTGGTCCCAAAACCTGATGGTGAATGGAGGTTCTGCAACGATTACCGAAAGCTGAATGAGGTCTCCAAGTTCGACGCTTATCCCATGCCACGCGTTGATGAGCTCATCGAGAGACTTGGACCAGCCAGATACATAACCACTTTGGATCTGACAAAGGGATATTGGCAGATTCCCATGGCACAGGAAGCCAAGGAGAAGACGGCATTCTCCACACCAGACGGGTGCTTCCAGTATGTCCGGATGCCGTTTGGCCTACAGGGAGCTCCAGCAACCTTCCAGCGGGCGATGGATAGAATCCTTGCGCCTCATAAGCTATATGCTGCCGCATACCTGGATGATATCGTCATCTTTACCCCGGACTGGGAGACTCACCTGGAGAAGGTCCAAGCAGTGTTTGATGCTCTAAGAGAGGCGGGGTTTACAATAAACCCAAAGAAGTGTGCCTTGGGGAGAGAAGAAGCCAAGTACCTCGGATATGTAGTGGGGCGTGGCGAGATCAAACCCCAAATCAATAAAGTGGAAGCAATTCAGACATGGCCGAGACCTCTGTCAAAGAAGCAAGTTAAAGCTTTCCTGGGGATTGTGGGATATTACAGGAGGTTCATCCCAAACTTCGCCACAATGGCTGCACCTCTAACTGATCTGCTTAAGGGGACGAAGTCAGTGATGGTCAGCTGGTCCGAAGAAGCAGAGTCAGCCTTCCAAGAAATGAAGGGAGCTCTTTGCAAGCAACCCGTTTTGGTGGCCCCAGACTTTAAACGTGAATTTGTCCTCCAGACAGATGCCTCAGATGTCGGGATAGGAGCAGTCCTCTCCCAAGAGATACGTGGGGAGGAGCATCCTGTTCTCTACTTGAGTAGGAAGTTGACTCCTTGTGAGAGAAATTACTCAGTTGTAGAGAAGGAGTGTTTGGCCATAAAATGGGCAGTGGACACATTACGGTACTACCTGGTGGGACGGAAGTTTAGATTAATATCCGACCATGCCCCACTCAGGTGGATGAGGGAAACAAAGGGCAAGAATGCTAGGGTCACCCGCTGGTTCTTAGCCCTACAAGACTTCAGCTTCCATGTAGAGCATAGGGCCGGGAAGCTACATGGGAATGCCGATGCCCTCTCCAGAATCCCTTGCCTGGTAGGTGAAAGTGCCAAGCCCCACGGCTTTAGGCAGAGGGGGGAGGTATGTGGCAGGGCTAAGGGTTGTGTAATTGATGGGAGATATGTGCCTCATAAATGGCTTGTCTCTATAATGTAAGGCATAAGTAAACCGTACCAGATATTATTATTGTGGTTGTTTGAAGGACCTGTGGTGAGGTCACAGTCAGGTGACCAGTCAGCTGCTGAGTTTGTGGGTGTGGCTACAGCCTTATAATGTGGCCTGCTCCTGAACCAGGGAGTTGTGTGTGGGGAGGACTAAGCCTCCCATGTGTGCTGAGACTCCTGCTCTGAGTCTACAACTACGGACATTTTGTGTTATTTTGCCTGAGCTAAAAGGCTATTTGTTTGGTGTTACGTTGCCTTGTGCGTTTATGCCGTGAATAAACCGCAAGCACTGTTGAAGAACCTGTCTCATATTTGTCTCCCGCTGCACCTAAGCAAGCCACATCCCCACAATATATATATATATATATAAAATTGACTGTGTGTGTGTGTATCACCAACCAATCTCGAAGCATCCTTCATTTCACCAGAGCTGTTTAAAAGAAGCTGAGCTGTGATTGGTTGCTATGAGCAACAGTTTTCCCACTCCAGAAAACACCTCATCAGACACTGACTGGGTGGGAGAAATCTAGCATCCCCGGGAACATAAGCTCCCAGCCATTGTCTGCCCCCCAGAAAGGAGCAGAGAGCACATGACAGAAATGAATCCCTCCCTCCCTGCCAATATACCTATCACACATCCTCCATTCCATAGGCACATCTTCCCTCTTAAAGGAATCATTGGTGTGGAAGAGGGCAAATCCATTGCTTTGGTTTTGACCCCAGGCCTCTCTTAAAGGGATCCCCAGTATGGAAGTTAGGACCGTTCCACTCAGCGCTGTGGTTCTGACCCCAGGGTCTCTTAAAGGCATCATTGGTATGGAAGTTAGGGGAATTCCACTAAGCACTCTGGTTCTGACCGCAGGCCCCTCTTAAAGGGATCCCCGGTACAGAAGTGAGGGCAAATCCACTCTGCGCTATGGTACTGACCTCAGGCCTCTTTTAAATGTATCTCCGGTATGGAAGTTAGGGCAAATCCATCAGCATTCTGACCCCACGCTTCTATTAAAGGGATCATTGGTATGGATGTCAGGGCAAATCCATCCAGCACTTTTGTTCTAACCCAGGCTCTCTTAAAGGGATCTCCTGTACGGAAGTTAGGGCAATTCCACTCAGCGCTCTGATTCTGACCGCAGTCTCTCTTAAAGGGATCCCCAGTATGGAAGTTAGGACCGTTCCACTCAGCACTGTGGTTCTGACCACAGGGCCTCTTAAAGGGATCCCCGCTATGGAAGTGAGGGCAATTCTATTCAGCGCTCTGGTTCTGACCTCAGGCCCCTCTTAAAGGGATCCACAGTATGGAAGTGAGGGCAAATCCACTCTGCACTTTGGTACTGACCCCAGGCTTCTATTAAAGGGATCATTGAAATGGAAGTCAGGGCAAATCCACTTAGCGCTCTGGTTCTAATGCCAGGCATCTCTTAAAGAGATCCCTGGTATGGAAGTTAGGGCCATTCCACTCAGCACTCTGGTTCTGACCCCAGGCTGACAGGATGATGTGGGATATTAGGGGTAGTAGTCCGGTGGCTCTGGCTGACGAGATGATGTGGGATATTAGGGGGAGTAGTCTGGTGGCTCTGGCTGACGGGATGATGTGGGATATTAGGGGTAGAAGTCCGGTGGCTCTGACGGTATGATATGGGATATTATAGTAAATGTGGCTATGCGGAGTGGGTGGGGCTATACACTCAGCTTTATATATATAGATATAATCATTATATTATGATATACCTAACCGTAGTTAGTTACTATGCTCGGGCAGCGATGGGCTCTTCAGCTAGTCTATATATATACAGTGGGGCAAAAAAGTATTTAGTCAGTCAGCAATAGTGCAAGTTCCACCACTTAAAAAGATGAGAGGCGTCTGTAATTTACATCATAGGTAGACCTCAACTATGGGAGACAAACTGAGAAAAAAAAATCCAGAAAATCACATTGTCTGTTTTTTTTTCCTTTTATTTGCATATTATGGTAGAAAATAAGTATTTGGTCAGAAACAAAATTTAATCTCAATACTTTGTGATTTATCCTTTGTTGGCAATGACAGAGGTCAAACGTTTTCTGTAAGTCTTCACAAGGTTGCCACACACTGTTGTTGGTATGTTGGCCCATTCCTCCATGCAGATCTCCTCTAGAGCAGTGATGTTTTTGGCTTTTCGCTTGGCAACACGGACTTTCAATTCCCTCCAAAGGTTTTCTATAGGGTTGAGATCTGGAGACTGGCTAGGCCACTCCAGGACCTTGAAATGCTTCTTACGAAGCCACTCCTTCGTTGCCCTGGCAGTGTGCTTTGGATCATTGTCATGTTGAAAGACCCAGCCACGTTTCATCATCAATGCCCTTGCTGATGGAAGGAGGTTTGCAATCAAAATCTCACGATATAAGGCCCCATTCATTCTTTCATGTACCCGGATCAGTCGTCCTGGCCCCTTTGCAGAGAAACAGCCCCAAAGCATGATGTTTCCACCACCATGCTTTACAGTAGGTATGGTGTTTGATGGATGCAACTCAGTATTCTTTTTCCTCCAAACACGACAAGTTGTGTTTCTACCAAACAGTTCCAGTTTGGTTTCATCAGACCATAGGACATTCTCCCAAAACTCCTCTGGATCATCCAAATGCTCTCTAGCAAACTTCAGACGGGCCCGGACATGTACAGGCTTAAGCAGTGGGACACGTCTGGCACTGCAGGATCTGAGTCCATGGTGGCGTAGTGTGTTACTTATGGTAGGCCTTGTTACATTGGTCCCAGCTCTCTGCAGTTCATTCACTAGGTCCCCCCGCGTGGTTCTGGGATTTTTGCTCACCGTTCTTGTGATCATTCTGACCCCACGGGGTGGGATTTTGCATGGAGCACCAGATCGAGGGAGATTATCAGTGGTCTTGTATGTCTTCCATTTTCTAATTATTGCTCCCACAGTTGATTTCTTCACTCCAAGCTGGTTGGCTATTGCAGATTCAGTCTTCCCAGCCTGGTGCAGGGCTACAATTTTGTTTCTGGTGTCCTTTGACAGCTCTTTGGTCTTCACCATAGTGGAGTTTGGAGTCAGACTGTTTGAGGGTATGCACAGGTGTCTTTTTATACTGATAACAAGTTTAAACAGGTGCCATTACTACAGGTAATGAGTGGAGGAAAGAGGAGACTCTTAAAGAAGAAGTTACAGGTCTGTGAGAGCCAGAAATCTTGATTGCTTGTTTCTGACCAAATACTTATTTTCCACCATAATATGCAAATAAAAGGAAAAAAAAACAGACAATGTGATTTTCTGGATTTTTTTTTCTCAGTTTGTCTCCCATAGTTGAGGTCTACCTATGATGTAGATTACAGACGCCTCTCATCTTTTTAAGTGGTGGAACTTGCACTATTGCTGACTGACTAAATACTTTTTTGCCCCACTGTATATATATGCGCATCACACATTACTCATAGATAGGAATTTTTATGTAGGCTTCACTGTACGAGGTCTTGTATTTTCCCCCAAGATGAACTGTTGTTTAAATACCATGTGTATATAAGCATTGCATTTGTGTTAATTGTTTTTATAGGATTAATGGAGATAAATAAAACAATCATGCCATTTTTTTTTTACTCCATAATAAACTGTTCATTGTATTGTGTTATTTGTTACAATTATATGGATACCAAACATGTCTATACTTTTGTTTACTGATTTCTGACATTTATTATTAATAAGTGTAATACAATATTTTTATAATTGTTTTTTTTATTTGTAATTGTAGAGGAAAAACATTATGCATATAGAGTGGCGTATGAAAGTATTCACCCCTTGGCTTTTTACCTATTTTGTTACATTACAACCTGTGTTTAAATATTTTTGAAATCTGATTTGTGTGTGATGCATCAGCACTAAATAGCCTAAGTTGGAGAAGTGAGAAAAAATAGGCATCAATTAAATTATTGAGATCAAATAGCTAAAAATTGGCATGTGAATATGTATTCACTCCTTTTGCTATGAAGCTCCCCAAAAATTCTGGTGGAAGTAATTCCCTTCATAAGTCACATACTTAGTGAAAGGAAGTCCAACCTGTGTACAATCTAAGTGTCACAGTCTGTCAGTATATACACACCTTTTCTGAAAGGCCACCAAGGCAGCAATACCATTAAGCAAGAGGCACCACTAACCCAACACCATGAATACCAAAGAACTCTCCAAACAAGTCAGAGATAAATTTGTTAAGAAGTCTGGGTTAGGTTATAAAAATATCTCAATTTTGGATGATCCCCTGAAGCACCATCAAATCCATTATCATGAAATGGAAAGAACATGGTACCACAACAAACATGCAAGAGAGGGCCACCCACAAAAATTCTGCTCATGGACTTTAATCAGAGAGTCAGCACAGAGACCAAAGGTAACCCTTAAGGAGCTGCACAGTTCCCAAGCCGAGACTGGAATATCCTTCCTTCCGACCACAATAAGCCGTACTGTTGTGAGTTCATTTTCCCCTTCGTCACTGAGGTCTGGTGAACTCCCTATTCTGGTAAAGGAAGGTAATGAGCCTGATTATCAGGCACCTGAGCCTAATGAGGATGACTGGCTGAGTGGAGTCACGGACTGGATATAAGGCTGCCGATGCCCTTCTGCCCTGCGGGTGATTTCTCTGTGGACTTCTAGGACACCAGTCTGATTCCTGCTCCTCTAAGGCTAAGTTTGCTGCTTTGCCTGTTAGCATTTGTGTTTTGTTTTTGTTTTCCTTGCTTTTCTGGATTCTGCCATTCCCTGCTGGGGTGAGCTGAATCTCCTTTTGCCGGTTGCTCTGTCTTCAGAATATTCCTGAGTACTGACATAGCTTTTTTGAAGCCTAGCGTCTTCAGGGCCTTTTTCACTGTCAGTCTGTTGGCTCTTATTTTCATAGGGTTTTCACGGATTGCAGGCAGCAGCCTTCCTGTCCTTTCCTATCTAGTTAGCTTGGGCCCCGTCTTTGCTCAGTCTATCTTTCTGTCTGTGCTAGTGTTTTCATATTGCTTCACCGTCATTATATGTTGGGGGCTGCCTATTGCTTTGGGGTCTGCTCTGGGGCAGTTTAGATTTCCCCTGTCTTTCTTTAGGCCTATTTAATTCTCCGGCTGTGATCGAGGGGTCTAGGGCATCGTAGGAACCCCCCACGGCTACTGTTAGTTGTTGTGGATAGGATCAGGGGTCTGCAATCCGATAGTTGCCAACCTCTCTGGTTTTCTGGACTTAGCTAGCATTTCTGTTTTTGCCTCCTACGGTGACTCAATCATAACAGAATCACCCGCCACACCGCAGATCCTAGGGTACTCAATAGCAGGAAAGAATTGTGTTTAAAAAAAAAAAAAAGTGTGTGTATTCTTTCCTCTATATCTCTGAGGCCGTAGGGGGATTTTTTTTTTCTCTCAATGGAGATAAAGCAATTGTCTGATCGTGTGGAGCAGCTCGCTGCGGAAGTGCGGGGAATTTCCGCCTACCTTGTTCATTCGCATGCTGTTGAACCAAAGATCCCTACACCTGATGTATTTTTTGGGGATCGATCTAAATTTTGTAGTTTCAAAAATAATTGTAAATTATTTTTTGCCTTGAAGCCTAACTCGTCAGGGAGATCCGCGCAGCAGGTTAAAATTGTCATCTCTTTGCTGCGTGGCGATCCCCAGGATTGGGCGTTTTCTTTGAAACCAGATGATCCTATTCTGACTAATGTGAACGCATTATTTCAAGCTTTGGGGTTGTTGTATGACGAACCTAATGCTATTGATCAGGCTGAAAAGACCCTGTTGGCATTGAACCAGGGTTGAGATTCTGCAGAGTTGTACTGTCAAAAGTTTCGAAAGTGGGCGGTCCTTACTACCTGGAATGATAATGCCTTGGCTGCTCTCTTTCGGAAGGGTTTGTCAGAAGCCGTAAAAGATACTATGGTGGGATTTCCTGTTCCCCCTGGTCTGGACGATTCTATGTCATTAGCCATTCAGGTTGATCGGCGTTTACGTGAACTCAGGATTGCACGAGAGGTGTTGCCACCGGTTGAACAGACGTCTGAACCTATGCAATGTGATAGAGTTTTGTCTAAGGCACAGCGTCAGGAGTTCAGAAGGCGTAATAAGCTGTGTTTTTTCTGTGGAGATGCCTCGCATATTATTTCTGTTTGTCCTAAACGAGAGAAACGCTTTGCACACACGTTTTCTGTTGGTGTTGTTCAACCTAAGTTTCTTCTGGCAATTACTCTGATCTGCTCCCTGTCCACATTCTCCGCCAAGGCTTTTGTGGATTCGGGAGCAGCGCTAAACCTAATGGACTTGGATTTTGCTAAACGTTGTGGATTTCCGATGACACCTCTGCAGACGCCTATCCCTTTGAGGGGGATTGATGCTACTCCTTTGGTTAAAAATAAGCCTCAGTTTTGGACCCAGGTGGTCATGTGGGTCGCCCCAGACCATCAAGAAAATTGCAGATTTTTGGTGTTACATGGTCTGCATGATGCCGTTGTTCTGGGGTTTCCCTGGTTGCAAATTCATAATCCAGTTTTGGATTGGAAATCTGTGTCTGTGGTGAGTTGGGGTTGTCAGTGTGCCTTTAGTGAGGCTCCGGTTTTTTCCACCTCTCCTCAGTCGCATGATGTTCCTGACTATTTGGCGGACTTTTATGATGTATTTAGTGAGAATGAGTCTGCGTCCTTGCCTCCTCATAGGAGTTATGACTGTGCAATTGAACTAAGCCCGGGGTGTAAATTTCCCAAGGGTCGGCTCTTCAATTTATCTGTACCCGAGCACGAGGCTATGCGGTCCTATATTAAGGAGGCGTTGGAGAAGGGTCATATTAGACCATCCTCTTCACCCTTAGGTGCCGGTTTTTTTTTTGTGGCCAAAAAGGATGGTTCTTTAAGGCCTTATATTGATTATCGTGCCCTCAATAAAATTACTATTAAATATCAGTATCCGTTACCCCTGATTTCGGATCTATTCTCTAGAGTTAGAGGTGCTTGCTGGTTTACCAAGCTTGACCTCAGGGGGGCGTATAATCTTATCCGCATTAAGCAGGGGGATGAATGGAAGACGGCGTTTAATACTCCGGAGGGACATTTTGAGTACCTGGTGATGCCTTTTGGGCTCACTAATGCCCCTTCTGTCTTCCAGTGCTTCATGAACGATATTTTCCGAGACTTTGTCGATAAATTTTTGATTATCTATCTGGATGATATTTTGATCTTCTCCAAGGATTGGGATTCTCATGTGGAACATATTCGAACTGTGTTCCGGATCTTGAGGGAGAATTCCCTGTATGTCAAAGGATCGAAATGCCTTTTTGGAGTACAGAGGATTTCATTTTTGGGATTTATTTTGTCTCCGTCAACTATTGAAATGGACCTGGCCAAGGTACAGGCCATTTATGATTGGGTTCAGCCTACTTCTTTGAAGGCCCTCCAGAAGTTTTTGGGTTTTACTAATTTTTATTGGAAATTTATAGCAAAATTTTCTAGTATTGCCAAGCCATTGACTGATCTGACTAAGAAGGGTGCTGATGTGTTGAATTGGTCTCCGGAGGCTGTTGCTTCCTTTCAGGAGCTGAAGCGAAGATTTACCTCCGACCCGGTTTTGCGGCAACCTGATGTCTCACTCCCGTTCCAGGTAGAGGTGGATGCTTCTGAGATTGGTGCAGGAGCTGTTTTGTCCCAAAAGGATCCTGTAACATCTAAAATGAATCCCTGTGCTTTCTTTTCCCGAAAGTTCTCTCCATCTGAACGTAACTATGATGTGGGGAATCGGGAACTGTTGGCCATGAAATGGGCATTTGAGGAGTGGAGACATTGGTTGGAGGGAGCTAAACATCAAGTTGTGGTCCTCACTGACCACAAGAATTTGATTTACCTAGAGTCGGCTAAACGCTTGAACCCTAGACAGGCTAGGTGGGCCTTGTTTTTTACACGTTTTGATTTTGTGGTCTCTTTTCTTCCTGGAACTAAGAATGTCAAGGCAGACAACCTCTCTAGGAGTTTCTTTGCTGATTCTCCTGTGGTGACCAAGCCTGCTACCATCTTAGGCGAAGGGGTAGTTCTTTCTGCCATCTCGCCCGATTTGAGACTTGCTCTGCAAGAGTTCCAGGAGGACAAACCTGAGCGTTGTCCCAGTGGAAAATTGTATGTTCCTGACCAATGGAAGAAGAGAGTGATGTCTGAAGTTCATTGCTCTGCATTGGCTGGTCATCCAGGTATTTTTGGTACTAGAGATCTGGTGAGTTGCTCTTTTTGGTGGCCCACCTTGTCTCATGAATGTCAGGAATTTTGTGCAGTCCTGTGGGACTTGCTCCCGGTCTAAATCTTGTTCTCGCTCTAGTGGGTTGTTGATGCCTTTGCCGGTCCCCAGGAGGCCATGGACCCATATTTCAATGGATTTCATCTCTGATATGCCGGTCTCTCAAAGAATGACTGTTACTTGGGTGATTTGTGATAGGTTCTCTAAGATGGTTCATCTTGTACCACTCCCTAAGTTGCCATCTTCCTCTGAGTTGGTGCCCCTGTTTTTGCAACGGGTGGTTCACTTACACGGGATTCCTGGGAACATTGTATCTGACAGAGGAGTTCAGTTTGTGTCTAGATTTTGGAGGACTTTGTGTTCCAAGCTGGGAATTCAGTTGTCCTTCTTCTCTGCTTTTCACCCTCAGACCAATGAGCAGACAGAGAGAACAAACCAGACCTTGGAGTCGTATTTGAGATGTTTTATTTCCGCTGATCAGGATGATTGGGTTTCATTTTTGCCCTTGGCCGGATTTGCTTTAAATAATAGAGCTAGTTCTGCCACTTTGATGTCACCTTTTTTTTGTAACTTTGGGTTTCATCCTCAATTTTCTTCAGGGCAGGTGGAGCCTTCTGCCTGCCCAGGTGTTGACACTGTGGTGGAGAGAATGCACCAGATCTGGGACCAAGTGGTGGATAAGTTATCTCTCCCAGGAAAAGGCCCAGCGGTTTTCCAATCGACATAGGACCATTGGTCCCCAGTTTAAGATTGGTGATATGGTGTGGTTATCATCAAAAAATATTGCTATGAAGGTGGCTTCTCCTAAGTTTAAGCCTAGATTTATTGGACCTTACAAGATTTTGGAGATTATTAATCCGGTCTCTTTTCGTTTGGCTCTTCCTGTCACATTTAAAATCCATAATGTGTTCCATAAGTCCTTGTTGAAGAGGTTTGTTGAACCAGTTGTTCCTGGGGTGGCACCTCCAGACCTTGTATTGGTTGAAGGTAACATGGAATATGAGGTACAGAAAATACTGGATTCCCGTCCGGCTAGACGGAGACTTCAGTATTTGGTTAAGTGGAAGGAGGATAATTCCTGGGTCTCTGCCTCTGATATTCATGCCAAAAGATTGGTGCGTGCTTTTCATCGGGCTCACCCTGATCGCCCTGGTGGCGTAGTTGAGGGTTCGGTGACCCCTCCTCAAGGGGGAGGTACTGTTGTGAGTTCATTTTCCCCTTCGTCACTGAGGTCTGGTGAACTCCCTATTCTGGTAAAGGAAGGTAATGAGTAGAGTTGAGCGACTTTTGTTTTTTTAGGGTCGAGTTTCGTTTCGTGAAACTCGACTTTTCCAAAAGTCGGGTCGAGCAAGATCGTACGATTATAGGGAAAAGTCGGGGTCGTCCCGAAACACGAAACCCAATGTAAGTCAATGGGGAATAAAAGTCGGCAGTGAGAGGAGGACAGGAAACACACCTACAGTGCCCATTTGAATGCAAAAAGCATCAATTCTTCTTACTTAAGCTTGTCAACCTTAATTAACTTCATAATACAAGTTACGCACTGAAAAATGGGGGTTATTTGGCTAAAGTTGTGGGGGGGTAGGGCTGGCTCCAGGTTTTCATGTGCCCTGGGCGAAAGAGCGCCCCTTTAACACATACCACAACTCATCATGCTCCGATACGGCAGAGAAATAGCGGTATAGTACAATGAAAAATACTTCACTTTTTACATCTCATGACGAGGCCCATCTATTTCTCCATACAGAATCATTGGTCCCATATAATGTTTGAAACAGTATATGATGAGCTCCACATAATGCTATAGTATATGTTGGTCCCCATGGATGAAGCTCCACTGTCTTATGGGCCCAAATAATGCTCCAAACATAATGGGCCCCATTTCTAATGCTCTAGTGTATAATGGGCCCTGTAAATGCTGCTCCAGTGTCTGATGTCCACCTTTGGAATGTTCCAGTGTATGGTGGGCCCCATCTATCATTCTCCAGAGTATAGTGCTCCCCAAAAATTGCTGTCCCAACATTGAAAACAATCAAATAAGTCTCCTCGCTAGGGAATCCCTGTACTAGTCTGGACTCCTCCTCGTCCCCATCTTCCATCTCACTGCACAGTATTTCAACCTTGCAAGTGCTGTGATCCTGAGCAAGCAGGGGGGGACCACTCATTGGCGACGGCACTGGCACAGGGCCCCTGATAGTACGGTGGTGTGTCTGATGGCGGGTGGGCCGAACCTGCACTTTCATCTGCAGCTTCCTCTTTGTCACCGTGTAAGATGGAACTGTATATGGGAAGGGTAACCTGAGTTTCATCAGGGTCAGATTCAGGCCGTGTAGCGTGCGAAGGGAATGTAGTAGTCTGGGTCAATGTACCAGCAGATTCATCGAGCAGTGGCTAGGCATCAGTGCACTTGTGTCGCCCCCAGGAGTACGGTCGCCACAGTGGCATTACCTTCCTCCTAGGGAGTGTGATGTCATGCTTGGGAGCAACGAAGGATCTCTCTAGCAGGTTAACTGATTGGGCGGCGTTATTCCCACGAGTCATGACCCTCCAAACAGCGTTCATGAAGGCAAAGTGTTTGTTTTACGTGGGCAGTATGGTTGCAAAGCTGAACCTTAAAGGAATGTCCAGAAGGGCACCACCAGGAGTGGAGCCTACGGTTAAATTCGACTCCACCTGGGAAACCTCAACCATGCCAGCTACAGAAAAGATGCACACATTGCAAGCTTAATTCCATTAACGAACGAGACTCCGTCATGCCCCGCGGTCCGAGTCCGGCTTACTAGAGGGACACGTGAGGCTCTGGCACATGAGATTGGCCAATAACTGGTGTGTCATGCCCTTACATGTCCGTGGCTGCATGTGCGCTACACTGAAAAGGCCAGCGTTTGTCGCTTACAGGTGCAGATAACCCACTGAACAACGTTAGTGATGGGGATCACTGATTACAATTATTACCCGCGAACGATGATTTCCCAGTAAGTGCAGGCCAACCGCAGTTCCGGAATTAGGCCTAACCGTCATTCCTGAAAAAATGAAAAACTTACATGTGCAAACCACAGGTGCTGTAGCTTGCTTAACAGCTCGCCAGCCGTTCTCACGCCCAGTATGGATTACACGTGATTGCACAAAGGTGAGAAAGGGTACCGTATCCCCGGATAACATGTATGGATAGCGTACACATTCAAAATATATGTCAATACATCAGGAGGCAGGCTCAGACGGTGTTAGGCTCAGTATGGCTTGCACGTGATTGCACAAAGGTGAGAAAGGGTACCGTATCCCCGGATAACATGTATGGATAGCGTACACATTCAAAAGATATGTCTATACATCAGGAGGCAGGCTCAGACGGTGTTAGGCCCAGTATGGCTTGCACGTGATTGCACAAAGGTGAGAAAGGGTACCGTATCCCCGGATAACATGTATGGATAGCGTACACATTCAAAATATATGTCTATATATCAGGAGGCAGGCTCAGACGGTGTCAGGCACAGAATGGATTTGACGGCCCAGACTACACAGCGGAGGAGCAGGGAGAGGTAAAGATTGCAAATGCTGGGGCCCTGCCCAAGCAAGGGGGGCCCACTCGTGGGCGTCGGTACTGGCACTGGGCCCCTCATAGTACGGCGGTGTGTCTGACGGCGGGTGTGCACCACCACCGTCAGAGACACTTGATTGCACTATGAGGGACCCTGTGCCAGTGCCCACGCCCAAGAGTCGGCCTACCCACCTGTCCAGGGCAACGGCACTCACACGGTGTCGTGCGCTAGGTGGTGACCCCGGCCATGGGAGGGGAGGCAGCACAGTTAGGGAGTTTTAGAAAGTGGCATATGTTGATGTTGGACATTCAGCTGATGCAAAAGGCGAAACAGGTCAAGTCCCAGGAAGAGGTGGACCAAAGCAAGCCATTTTACTGTCACCCTATGTGTCATCAGGGGAAGGTGGGACAAAATCCTTGGAAACCCATGCATGGTTCATTTTAATGAAGGTTAGATCATCCACATTTTGGGTTGACAGACGGGTCCTTTTTTCTGTCAGGATTGATCCAGCTGCACTGAAGACTCTTTCCGATAGCACACTTGCAGCTGGGCAAGTGAGCTCCTGTAAGGCATATTGTGCCAATTCAGGCCAGGTGTCCAGTTTAGCGGCCCAATAGTCAAAGGGGAATGACCTGTGTGGGAGAACATCGATATGGGAGGAAAAGTAGTTTGTAACCATAGTTGAAAACTGCTGTCTCCTGTCACTTTCCATCGATGCAGTATTACCAGTTGTGTGAGCGGTACTTGAAAAATCAGTCCACAACATTGTCATGAAACCCCTGTCTCCAATGCCACTTCTGCTGTGTGCACCATGAACACCTCTGCCAAGCTGCCCCCGGCCCGTACGGCTCGTGTGAGAACCATCACCGCTGCTGTGTGCTGGGAATGCCTCAAGCAACCGATTTACCAGAGTTGCTTGTTTATTAGCCAATATTAGGTCAAGGTTCTCCTGTGGCATGATGTTTTGTAATTTGCCTTTATAGCGTGGATCCAGGATGCTGGCCAACCAGTAGTCGTCATCGTTCATCATTTTGGCAATGCGGGGGTCCCTTTTTAGGATCTGCAAGGCATAATCTGACATGTGGGCCAATGTTCCCGGTGTCAATGATGCACTGCGAGTGCTGGTTGGAGGAGCACTTTCTGGCAAATCCACATCCCTCCAGTCACGCACAAACCCTGTACCAGACCTTGCCACGCCAACATTTTCACTTGCCCCACGAGATGCATCCTCCTCCCCTAAGTAATCATCCCCATCATCATCCTCCTCCTCCTCTTCTTCCTCCACCTCGTCCAGGAGAGGTCCCTGAGCAGACAATGGCTGAATGTCATCAAGGATTCCCTCCTCCTCTTCCTCCTCATCAACATTGGCTGCAGACGCCTGCTCCTTAAGGTGCGTCAAAGTTTGCATGAGCAGACGCATAAGTGGGATGCTCATGCTTAGGATGGCGTCATCTGCGCTTACCAGCCGTGTGCATTCCTCAAAACACTGAAGGACTTTACAGATGTCTTTCAGCTTTGACCACTGCACACCTGTCAACTCCATGTCTGCTCTCAAAGTGCCTGGCCATGTATCCTCCCACAAATGCATTATGGCCTGCCTCTGCTCGCACAGCCGCTCCACCATGTGCAGGGTGGAGTTCCACCTTGTTGCAATGTCGATAATGAGGCAGTGGTTGGGAAGGTGGAGCAATCGCTGCAGCTTCTGCATACGAACGGAGTGTACAGGCGACTGGCGGATGTGCGCGCACAGTCTTCGCACCTTCTGGAGCAGGGCTGTTAACTCCGGATAATTTTTGAGGAAACACTGCACCACCAGGTTCAAGGTGTGAGCCAAGCAAGGTATGTGGCTGAGTTTTGAAAGGGCTATGGCTGCCACAAAATTACGGCCGTTATCACTAACTACCTTGCCTGCCTCAAGATGTACACTGCCCAGCCATGACTCAGTTTGTCGCTTCAAGTACTCGGCCAGCACCTCGGCGGTGTGTCTGTCGCCCAAACACATCATCTGCAACACAGCCTGCTGACGCTTTCCACTAGCTGCTCGATAGGGGGACACCTCGTGTGCAACAGTGGCAGCTGCAGATGGAGTGCTCGTACGACTGCGCTCTGTGGACGAGCTTTCGCTTCTGGAGGAGGAGGAGGAGGAGGGTCGAACGCCTACAGCCAACTGTTTCCTATACCGTGGGCTAGGCAGCACTGTCCCACCACCGCTGTCCCCTGTGGACCCTGCATCCACCACATTAACCCAGTGCGCAGTGATGGACACGTAACGGCCCTGGCCATGCCGACTGGACCATGCATCAGTTGTGAGGTGCACCTTTCCACTCACTGACTGCTTGAGTGCATGGACAATGCGGTCTTTTACATGATGGTGGAGGGCTGGGATGGCTTTGCGAGAGAAGAAGTGGCGACTGGGTAGGTCATAGCGTGGTACTGCATAGGCCATGAGTTCGCGGAAAGCTGCGCTTTCCACCAACCGATAGGGCATCATCTCAAACGAGATTAGTTTGGAAATGTGGGCGTTCAAACCCAGTGTACGCGGATGAGAGACTGAGTACTTTCTTGACCTACTCATAGTGTCTGGGAGGGTGAGCTGGACTTGAGAGCTGCATATGGTGGAAGTAGCGGTGGACAGGGCGGACTGAGACAGGGTTGATGATGGTGATGGAGTTGGTGTTCTTTCTGATGGCCTAGATTCAGTATTTCGTTGATATAACAGTGGGATTCCCTGACTGCTGTGGCATTGCAACGACACCTCAACATTTGCTGCTGTGCTAACCGGTGGGCTTACAGTGGGGGAAACAATGTAGCGTTGCTGACTACCTTCTTTGTGATCAGTTGCACATGTGGCACTTGAGGTTTGGTGTTGTGTCCACGCTTGCAAGTGCATGGTGGTTAAATGTCTAAGCATGCAACTGGTATTCAATTTTTTCAGATTTTTCCCTCGGCTAAAGGTCTTTGCGCACTTCTTACAGATAACCTTGGCCTGATCATGAGGATTTTGTTCAAAAAAGTGCCACACTGCACTCTTCCTACTTTGGCAGACATTTTGCGGCCTAGCACGCTGTGATCTTTTGACCCTCTGGACAAGCTGTCCAGCAACTCTTTTGATTTTTGGAACCTGTCTTTGGAGTGCTCCGGGCCTGCCAGATAAAAGCTGTTGCGATGTCGATGTCTGCTGTGGATGCTCCTCATCTGAGCTATTGGAAGCAGCACCCTCTTCCCCCAATGGATGCCAATCTGGGTCAACAACTGGGTCATCCATCACCTCCTCTTCAATGTCATGTGCACCTTCCTCTGTGTCACCGTGTATGGTGGTATAGTGTGCGGGAAGGGGCACCTGAGTCTCATCAGGGTCAGAATCTGGCTCTGTACACTGCGAGGACAATGTAGTGCTCTGAGTGAATGTACCAGCAGAATCATCTATCAGCGGCTGTGCATCAGTGCACTCCATGTCAGATTCATCTTGGCCTGGGTAATTCACCATTTCACTTGATAATCCAGGCATGGTATATGAAAACAGCTCCATGGAGTAATAAGTAGTATGGCCTGCGTCATCCTTCAATCTTGGTTGGGGTGAAGGACACAAGGAAAGGTGTGGTTCATGAACATGAGCCTCCAATGACGACTCAGTGCTTTTACTTTTTACAACTTCCGAAGAAGAGGCAATAGAGCTGGAGGCTGAGTCAGCAATGTAAGACAAAACTTTTTACTGATGCTCTGGCTTTAAAAGCGGTTTGCCATCTCCTAGAAAACTAAGCTTTCGAAGCCTTATGGAGCCAGACGATGACGCAGGCTCAACACCTCCTGCATTTGGTCCTATTTTGCTCTTGCCACTACCATCAGATCCACCACCAACACCATCATTACCAGCTGCCAACCCCCGCCCAATTCCACGGCCTCTTCCACCAGCCTTCCTCATTTTTTGTAGAAATGTAGATAAAATCCAACAAACTATATAGTAATGTAAAACAAGGTACAAGGTGTCTATAGGACAGGGGAGATTTTGAATTTCTGCACACACTTGTGGACACTAGACACTTATGGATTGTGTGAGGCCCACTGAATATCACAGCGCTATGTCACAGGCTCGATGGCACAGGTGTGAAAAAAGTGACTACAGGATAAGGGAGATTTTGAATTTCTGCACACACTAGTGGACACTGGACACTTTTGGATTGTGTGAGGCCCACTGAATATCAGAGCGCTATGTCACAGGCTCGATGGCACAGGTGTGAAAAAAGTGACTACAGGATCACAGAGATTTTGAATTTCTGCACACACTAGTGGACACTGGACACTTTTGGATTGTGTGAGGCCCACTGAATATCAGAGCGCTATGTCACAGGCTCGATGGCACAGGTGTGAAAAAAGTGACTACAGGATAAGGGAGATTTTGAATTTCTGCACACACTAGTGGACACTGGACACTTTTGGATTGTGTGAGGCCCACTGAATATCAGAGCGCTATGTCACAGGCTCGATGGCACAGGTGTGAAAAAAGTGACTACAGGATCACAGAGTTTTTGAATTTCTGCACACACTTGTGGACACTGGACACTTATGGATTGTGTGAGGCCCACTGAATATAAGAGCGCTATGTCACAGGCTTGATGGCACAGGTGTGAAAAAAGTGACTACAGGATAAGGGAGATTTTGAATTTCTGCACACACTAGTGGACACTGGACACTTTTGGATTGTGTGAGGCCCACTGAATATCAGAGCGCTATGTCACAGGCTCGATGGCACAGGTGTGAAAAAAGTGACTACAGGATCACAGAGATTTTGAATTTCTGCACACACTTGTGGACACTGGACACTTATGGATTGTGTGAGGCCCACTGAATATCAGAGCGCTATGTCACAGGCTCGATGGCACAGGTGTGAAAAAAGTGACTACAGGATAAGGGAGATTTTGAATTTCTGCACACACTAGTGGACACTGGACACTTTTGGATTGTGTGAGGCCCACTGAATATCAGAGCGCTATGTCACAGGCTCGATGGCACAGGTGTGAAAAAAGCGACTACAGGATAAGGGAGATTTTGAATTTCTGCACACACTAGTGGACATTGGACACTTTTGGATTGTGTGAGGCCCACTGAATATCAGAGCGCTATGTCACAGGCAGAAATTGGCTAGTGTATCACAAACTACAAGGTGTATGTAGAATTGGGCAGAATAGGAATCTCCCTAGAGTGTAGGTCTGTAAGAACGGAACAAGTCATCCACTTATCCTTCCACAGTGACACACAGATAGCTTCACTGTGGCCGTGATAACAGCCGTTACACGGTACTGAGAGGAGCGTGCACGTACACGGCTGTCCGGTGTACGTAAAATTGTCAAGCTCCGTGTTTTTTAAGTATACGGACTGACACACGCTGTCTCTCTATAGTTTTGAATGTGATCAAACAGCAAATTTATTTAACTGTTTGAAAGCTAGACAAAACTAGTAGGTGCAGGTCTGTAAGAACGGAACATGTCCTCGACTTATTCTCACAGAGTGACACACAGATAGCTTCACTGTGGCTGTGATAGCAGCCGTTACACGGTACTGTGTGAGGAGCGTACACCGCTGTATGGTGTGAAAAAATGCACGCTCAGTACCTCAGCAGGACAAAAAAAAAAATTGGGATTGCTTTTAAAAAAGCAGTTTGCAGTGCAGTGGGTAAACAGCAATGCAGCTGTCAGGAAGCCTTAGAAGGCAGCCTAACAACCAACACCGCTGATCCACCACAATATAGCCTCCCCTTGCACTGCACACACAGTGACTGGTGTGTTGTACAGGCAAAATCGCTAGCAGCAGAAGCAGTTTTTTTTTCTTCTTCCCTGCCTAACGCTCTCCCTACAGAATCAGCAGCAGCAACCTCTCCCTATGCTAAGATCGGCAGAAATAAGATGGCGGTCGGTGTGCACGCCCTTTTATAACCCCTGTGACGCCCACCAAAGCAAGCCAATCACTTGCATGCCCTTCTGAAAGATGGTGGTGACCCCTGCCTATGTTATCACGTTGCCCACAGTGTCCGTGGATCCTGATTGGCTGAAAAAGAGCGCAAAACAAACTTTTGAAACGCGACTTTGGCGCGTAAGTCGCCGACCTCGTGGCCGACCTCATCCTAGGGTCGGGTTTCGTTTCATGAAACCCGACTTTGCCAAAAGTCAGCGACTTTTGAAATTTTTCGACCCGTTTCGCTCAACTCTAGTAATGAGCCTGATTATCAGGCACCTGAGCCTAATGAGGATGACTGGCTGAGTGGAGTCACGGACTGGATATAAGGCTGCCGACGCCCTTCTGCCCTGCGGGTGATTTCTCTGTGGACTTCTAGGACACCAGTCTGATTCCTGCTCCTCTAAAGCTAAGTTTGCTGCTTTGCCTGTTAGCATTTGTGTTTTGTTTTTGTTTTCCTTGCTTTTCTGGATTCTGCCATTCCCTGCTGGGGTGAGCTGAATCTCCTTTTGCCGGTTGCTCTGTCTTCAGAATATTCCTGAGTACTGACATAGCTTTTTTGAAGCCTAGCGTCTTCAGGGCCTTTTTCACTGTCAGTCTGTTGGCTCTTATTTACATAGGGTTTTCACGGATTGCAGGCAGCAGCCTTCCTGTCCTTTCCTATCTAATTAGCTTGGGCCCCGTCTTTGCTCAGTCTATCTTTCTGTCTGTGTTAGTGTTTTCATCTTGCTTCACCGTCATTATATGTTGGGGGCTGCCTATTGCTTTGGGGTCTGCTCTGGGGCAGTTTAGATTTCCCTTCTTTCTTTAGGCCTATTTAATTCTCCGGCTGTGATCGAGGGGTCTAGGGCATCGTAGGAACCCCCCACGGCTACTGTTAGTTGTTGTGGATAGGATCAGGGGTCTGCAATCCGATAGTTGCCAACCTCTCTGGTTTTCTGGACTTAGCTAGAATTTCTGTTTTTGCCTCCTACGGTGACTCAATCATAACACCGTACAATCCATAGAGGTGGTCTTTATGGAATAGTGGGCAGAAAAAAGCCATTACTTACACACAAAAATTGTAAGGCTTGTTTTGAGTTTGCCAAACATCATTTGTGAGACTCCCCAAATATATGGAGGAAGGTGTTGTGGTCAGATGAGTCCAAAATTAATCTTTTTCGCCACCAAGGTAAAAGCGATGTCTGGTGCCAATCCAAGACAGCTCCAGAAGCCAAGCACACAAATCGCACAGTGAAACATGGCAGTGGCAGCATCATGCTATGGGGATGTTTCTCAGCAGCAGGAACAGGGAACATAAAGTAGTATAAGTCAAGGGGAATATAGCTGGGCAAAATTCAGGGTTATTTTTCAGCAAAACATTTTTCAGTCTGTCAGTGATTTGAGACTGGGATGGAGGCTCACCTTCCAACAAGACCATTACCCAAACCATACTGCTAAAGCAACACTGGAGTACTTAAAAGAGACTCTGTCACTCCCTGGGACATTTTTCAGCTATTACTATGGGCATACAGGTAATAGAAATCATAATCTAGTCTTACCTGTATGCCTCATAGTTGCTGCCTAGATGTGGAGAAATTGACTTTCATTTTATTATGTTAAAAATTTCTTCCAGGCTCCTGGGTGTGTGATGCATGGAAGAAATCCTCTTCATTATGCTTTCACCCTCCTCCCATGCACGTCACACTTACCTGTGATGTGCAGTTGTGGCTCCGGAATCCCACGCATGCACCCTGCACTTCCTCGACAGTCTGTACCTCTTCCATCTTTCTATGGTCTGGTTTTTGTGCACAGGCTAAAGCGCACAAGAATGCTGAATACACTGACCATAGAGAGAAGGAAGAGGTACAGATTGTCAAGCGAGTGTATGGTGCATGTGCGGAATACCAGAGCCACAACTGCACGTCACAGGTCAGTGTGACATGCATGGGAGGAGAGTGATAGTACAGTATAATGAAGACACGGAGGCAGGGACTTATTCCAGTCATCGCACAGCCTGGAATAAATCATAAACATAGTGAACATTTCTCTTACCTGTATGCCCATAGTAATAGCTGAAAAGTGTCCCAGGGGGTGACAGATTCCCTTTAAGGGGAAACGTGTAAATGTTTTGGAGTGTCCTAGTCAAAGACAAGGCCTTGATCCAATTGTGAATCTGTGGTCAGACTTGAAGATTGCTGTTCGCCAGAGGAAACCATCTAACTTGAAGGAGCTGGAGCAGTTTTACCTTCAAAAATGGGCAAAAATTCAAGTGGCAAAATGTGGAAAGCTCATAGAGACCTGATGGACTGCTGAAAACCCTAAAAAATCCAGTGAAATTCCAGGTTGTGAGGTAGTGAATAATGCCAAGGGGGTGAATACTTTTGCAAGCTGCTGTGTATGTGCATAATATACACTTACTGTAGAAATGTAATGGCATATAAAGATGTGACTTTATATGGCATTACAATATGTATGTGAAGAAGATGAATATAATTTAGATCTTTAGGCAGAGAAGAAATCCTCCCATGCAGTGCAGCTGCATTGCTAAAGTTTCTGCCTGCCATCTTTGAGTATGAATCCCATAAAAGACCCATAATCTGACTTTTCTACACTATTAATATGGGCATACAGGTTATAGACTGCTAAAAAGTCAGCCCTGCATGTCTTCTATCAGATGCCTTGAGAGGAACGTGCAGATGTGTCAGGTATAATCACACACAGCTCTGTAGGCAGATCAGCAGAGCAGAGAGCGGCCATTACACATCACACTGGTAACGTCCCCTTCATATAAAATAAGCTCTGGAGGCAGAGTTATCTTTCAGGCAGTGTCCTCCCCATTTATATAAGGTGATTAAACATGATTTATCAACAACAAGGCATCGGATATGAGGCATATAGGTATCACTTAACAGTCTATAACCTGTATGCTCATATTAATAGTTTAGATAGGTTAAATGTGGTGACAGATTTCCTTTAAGAAAAGCAAATAATTAAGTGTATATGAAGGCATCTACTGAGCAAAGACAGATGGGCCTCTCCCTCAACGTCCCGTGTCAGAAGAGAAAACCTTCATTGCTAGAAAATTAATTGTCCTGAGTGACAAGCATGCAGAGTGATTGGGCTCCTCCCACCCTCAGGCCCTTTTGTAGCTTCAAGAGATGCATTCCTCCCAACTTTTGAAGAGGAGAAAGAGGGACAGATTATGTGGCGTGCATAGCACAGCAGCATCCTTGGGAGCACATCAGGCGCCTTTTTAGTTAAATGATTTTTTACATAAATCAGTTAAGAAAAAGTGGGGCGACATATTATAAATACACTGCAATATAGATGTAAAAAAGTGAAATTTAAAGGGATGAAAGAAATAGACAAAATAAAGGGTGGAAAGGGTCAAGAATGTGAAGGGGGAAGGAGGACCAGATGGCAGGTAGCCACAGAGTGGAGCAGTGAGGTGAGCATTCTTAGCATTCATTTTTAACATCTTAACTTTACTATGTTCTGGTCTAGAAAGACTCCAGAGCATAATAAGGGACAAACAATTAGCAAAGAATGACTTCACTGCAAATTCCATTTCCTGGGAAAATCCATGCAATTTTACAAATTCGAATCTTACCAAATCCGCTCATCTCTACAGCTTACTTTTATGCCTGTTCGACCCTCCTACGCTATGAGGATTCACTGGTTTCTAAACCGGGAATGGCAGTGATGTATGGGCTATGCATACTCCAGCCTAGAGCGCGTCTAGTGGGCACGGCTTCGCCCAATACAAGTGTATGAAGTGAGGCTGCACCCACTAGACAATTTCTGCTCCAGAGTTTGCAAATCGCATACATCACCGCCGTACCCAGCTCAGAAATTAAGCGAATTATCGCAGCACACAGTGCTTGCCCTGGGGAGATTCATAAGTCTGCACTATAAGTTTGTATTATTCACAAGTCTGTATAAAATTGGTATAATTAGTTAGACAACATGCTAGTCTATCTGTTGTCTTTCTCCTGGTATGAGAGCTGTTGTTTTACATTGGAATGAGAGCTTTTATAATTTACATTGTTTATAGTTTGTTGCAAAGGAGATCAGACACCAGTTCAATCAAGCACAGTAGTTACATTCCAGGCTGAGGAGTTAACTCATGAAATCCCAGGCACCTCTCTCTAGGCTGTTATCTTTTATAAAGCAGCTAGTGCTGCTCACCAGTCCTTCTTCCCTCACACCCCTCCCTGTCAGATCCTAATTCGGAGCTACTGTTATTAGTCCTGCAAATTCACAAGCCACCAGTCCCAATAATCAAGCTGTTTAGTCAGAGCAGTTCTCCTAATAAATTATCAGTTTCCCCATGAGCTCAATGCCTTGCACTATATGTGTGACGCTGCAGCTATGCAGGTAGCTGCCAGCTCCACTAGTTGGCAATAGAGTAGAAGGAGGACAGCAAGTCTGCAAGAGCAGATCTGCAGCGATGCAGTGAGGCTACCACCAGGTGACAGCAGAGTAGTCAAACAAGCCGAGTCAAAACCTAGACTGTCACGCAGTACAAAGGGAAAAAACAAGTACAGAGTCAATGGAGTGTGTTATGATTGAGTCACCGTAGGAGGCAAAAACAGAAATGCTAGCTAAGTCCTGAAAACCAGAGAAGTTGGCAACTATCAGATTGCAGACCCCTGAACCTATCAACACAACTAGCAGTAGCCGTGGGGGGTTCCTACGATGACCTAGACCCCTCGATCACAGCCAGAGAGATACATAGGCCTAAAGAAGGAAAGGGGAAATCTAACTGCCCCAGAGCAGACCCCAAAGCAATAGGCAGCCCCCCACATATAATGACGGTGAAGCAAGATGAAAACACTTACACAGACAGAAAGACAGGCTGAGCAAAGACGGGGCCCAAAAACTACCTAGATAGGAACGGATAGGAAGGCTGCTGTCTGCAATCTGCCAAAACGCTATCAGAGACAAAAGCCAACAAGCTGATATAAAAATGGCCTTGAAGCAGCTAAGCTTCAAAAACTAAATCAGCACTCAGGTACTTTCAGAAGACAGAGCTCAAGGAACACTGCACACTCCAGCAGGGAGTGGCAGAATCCAAAAAGCAAGAAAAACAAAAACAAATCTTAGATGCAAAAAGGCAAAACAGAAAACTTATCTTTAGGAGAGCAGGAATCAGACTGGTGTCCAAGAGTCCACAGAGAAATCACCCGCGGGGCAGAAAGGGCGTAGGCTGCCTTAAATCCAGTCAGTGACTCCACTCAGCCAATCGTCTTCATTAGTCCCAGGTGCCTGATAATCAGGCTCACTACCTTCCTTCACTAGAATAGGGAGTTCACCAGGACTCAGTGACGGAGGGGAAAATTAACTCACAACAGTACCCCCCCTTGAGGAGGGGTCACAGAACCCTCAACAACGCTACCAGGGCGATCAGGGTGAGCCCGATGAAAGGCACGCACCAATCTTTTGGCATGAATATCAGAGGCAGAGACCAAGGAATTATCCTCCTGACCATAACCCTTCCACTTAACCAAATACTGGAGTCTCCGTCTAGCCAGACGGGAATCCAGAATTTTCTCTACCTCATATTCCAAGTTACCTTCAACCAATACAGGGTCCGGAGGTGCCACCTCAGGCACAACTGGCTCAACAAACCTCTTCAACAAGGACTTATGGAACACATTATGGATCTTAAATGTGACAGGAAGAGCCAAACGAAAAGAGACCGGATTAATAATCTCCAAAATCTTGTAAGGTCCAATAAATCTAGGCTTAAACTTAGGAGAAGCCACCTTCATAGCAATATTTTTTGATGATAACCACACCATATCACCAATCTTAAACTGGGGACCAATGGTCCTATGTCGATTGGAAAACCGCTGAGCCTTTTCCTGGGAGAGAGATAACTTATCCACCACTTGGTCCCAGTTCTGGTGCATTCTCTCCACCACAGTGTCAACACCTGGGCAGGCAGAAGGCTCCACCTGCCCTGAAGAAAATCGAGGGTGAAAACCAAAGCTACAAAAAAAAGGTGACATCAAAGTGGCAGAACTAGCTCTATTATTTAAAGCAAATTCGGCCAAGGGCAAAAATGAAACCCAATCATCCTGATCAGCGGAAATAAAACATCTCAAATACGACTCCAAGGTCTGGTTTGTTCTCTCTGTCTGCCCATTGGTCTGAGGGTGAAAAGCAGAGGAGAAGGACAACTGAATTCCCAACTTAGAACAGAACGTCCTCCAAAATTTAGACACAAATTGAACTCCTCTGTCAGATACAATGTTCTCAGGAATCCCGTGCAAGCGAACCACCTGTTGCATAAACAGAGGCACCAACTCAGAGGAAGATGGCAACTTAGGGAGTGGTACAAGATGAACCATCTTAGAGAACCTATCACAAATCACCCAAATAACAGTCATTCTTTGAGAGACCGGCATATCAGAAATGAAATCCATTGAAATATGGGTCCATGGCCTCCTGGGGACCGGCAAAGGCATCAACAACCCACTAGAGCGAGAACAAGATTTAGACCGGGAGCAAGTCCCACAGGACTGCACAAAATTCCTGACATCATGAGACAAGGTGGGCCACCAAAAAGAGCGACTCACCAGATCTCTAGTACCAAAAATACCTGGATGACCAGCCAATGCAGAGCAATGAACTTCAGACATCACTCTCTTCTTCCACTGGTCAGGAACATACAACTTTCCACTGGGGCAACGCTCAGGTTTGTCCTCCTGGAACTCTTGCAGAGCAAGTCTCAAATCGGGCGAGATGGCAGAAAGAACTACCCCTTCGCCTAAGATGGTGGCAGGCTTGGTCACCACAGGAGAATCAGCAAAGAAACTCCTAGAGAGGGCGTCTGCCTTGACATTCTTAGTTCCAGGAAGGAAAGAGACCACAAAATCAAAACGTGTAAAAAACAAGGCCCACCTAGCCTGTCTAGGGTTCAAGCGTTTAGCCAACTCTAAGTAAATCAAATTTTTGTGGTCAGTGAGGACCACAACTTGATGTTTGGCTCCCTCCAACCAATGTCTCCACTCCTCAAATGCCCATTTCATGGCCAACAGTTCCCGATTCCCCACATCATAGTTATGTTCAGATGAAGAAAACTTACTGGAAAAGAAAGCACAAGGATTCATTTTAGATGTTACCGGATCCTTTTGGGACAACACCGCTCCTGCACCAATCTCAGAAGCATCCACCTCTACCTGGAACGGGAGTGAGACATCAGGTTGCCGCAGAACCGGGGCGGAGGTAAATCTACGCTTCAGCTCCTGAAAGGAAGCAACCGCCTCCGGAGACCAATTCAACACATCCGCACCCTTCCTGGTCAGGTCAGTCAATGGTTTGCAATACTAGAAAATTTTGCTATAAATTTCCGATAAAAATTAGCAAAACCCAAAAACTTCTGGAGGGCCTTCAAAGAAGTAGGCTGAACCCAATCATAAATGGCCTGTACCTTGGCCGGGTCCATTTCAATAGTTGAAGGAGACAAAATAAATCCCAAAAAAGAAATTCTCTGTACTCCAAAAAGGCATTTTGATCCTTTGACATACAGAGAATTATCTCTCAAGATCCGGAACACAGTCCGAATATGTTCCACATGAGAATCCCAATCCTTGGAGAAGATCAAAATATCATCCAGATAGATAATCAAAAATTTATCGACAAAGTCTCGGAAAATATCGTTCATGAAGCACTGGAAGACAGAAGGGGCATTAGTGAGCCCAAAAGGCATCACCAGGTACTCAAAATGTCCCTCCGGAGTATTAAACGCCGTCTTCCATTCATCCCCCTGCTTAATGCGGATGAGATTATACGCCCCCCTGAGGTCAAGCTTGGTAAACCAGCAAGCACCTCTGACTCTAGAGAATAGATCCGAAATCAGGGGTAACGGATACTGATATTTAATAGTAATTTTATTGAGGGCATGATAATCAATACAAGGCCTTAAAGAACCATCCTTCTTGGCCACAAAAAAAAAAACCGGCACCTAAGGGTGAAGAGGATGGTCTAATATGACCCTTCTCCAACGCCTCCTTAATATACAGTGCCTACAAGTAGTATTCAACCCCCTGCAGATTTAGCAGGTTTACACATTCGGAATTAACTTGGCATTGTGACATTTGGACTGTAGATCAGCCTGGAAGTGTGAAATGCACTGCAGCAAAAAAGAATGTTATTTCTTTGTTTAATTTTTTTTTAAATTGTGAAAAGTTTATTCAGAGGGTCATTTATTATTCAACCCCTCAAACCACCAGAATTCTGTTTGGTTCCCCTAAAGTATTAAGAAGTATTTCAGGCACAAAGAACAATGAGCTTCACATGTTTGGATTAATTATCTCTTTTTCCAGCCTTTTCTGACTATTTAAGACCCTCCCCAAACTTGTGAACAGCACTCATACATGGTCAACATGGGAAAGACAAAGGAGCATTCCAAGGCCATCAGAGACAAGATCGTGGAGGGTCACAAGGCTGGCAAAGGGTACAAAACCCTTTCCAAGGAGTTGGGCCTACCTGTCTCCACTGTTGGGAGCATCATCCGGAAGTGGAAGGCTTATGGAACTACTGTTAGCCTTCCACGGCCTGGACAGCCTTTGAAAGTTTCCTCCCGTGCCGAGGCCAGGCTTGTCCGAAGAGTCAAGGCTAACCCAAGGACAACAAGGAAGGAGCTCCGGGAAGATCTCATGGCAGTGGGGACATTGGTTTCAGTCAATACCATAAGTAACGTACTCCACCGCAATGGTCTCCGTTCCAGACGAGCCCGTAAGGTACCTTTACTTTCAAAGCGTCATGTCAAGGCTCGCCTACAGTTTGCTCATGATCACTTGGAAGACTCTGAGACAGACTGGTTCAAGGTTCTCTGGTCTGATGAGACCAAGATCGAGATCTTTGATGCCAACCACACACGTGACGTTTGGAGACTGGATGGCACTGCATACGACCCCAAGAATACCATCCCTACAGTCAAGCATGGTGGTGGCAGCATCATGCTGTGGGGCTGTTTCTCAGCCAAGGGGCCTGGCCATCTGGTCCGCATCCATGGGAAGATGGATAGCACGGCCTACCTGGAGATTTTGGCCAAGAACCTCCGCTCCTCCATCAAGGATCTTAAGATGGGTCGTCATTTCATCTTCCAACAAGACAACGACCCAAAGCACACAGCCAAGAAAACCAAGGCCTGGTTCAAGAGGGAAAAAATCAAGGTGTTGGAGTGGCCTAGTCAGTCTCCTGACCTTAACCCAATTGAAAACTTGTGGAAGGAGCTCAAGATTAAAGTCCACATGAGACACCCAAAGAACCTAGATAACTTGGAGAAGATCTGCATGGAGGAGTGGGCCAAGATAACTCCAGAGACCTGTGCCGGCCTGATCAGGTCTTATAAAAGACGATTATTAGCTGTAATTGCAAACAAGGGTTATTCCACACAATATTAAACCTAGGGGTTGAATAATAATTGACCCACACTTTTATGTTTAAAATTGATTAAAATTTAACTGAGCAACATAACTTTTTGGTTTGTAAGATTTATGCATCTGTTAATAAATCCTGCTCTTGTGTGAAGTTTGAAGGCTCTAACTTATTTGCATCTTATCAAACCTGCTAAATCTGCAGGGGGTTGAATACTACTTGTAGGCACTGTAGGACCGCATAGCCTCGTGCTCGGGTACAGATAAATTGAAGAGCTGACCCTTAGGAAATTTACACCCCGGGTTTAGTTCAATTGCACAGTCATAACTCCTATGAGGAGGCAAGGACGCAGACTCATTCTCACTAAATACATCATAGTAGTCCGCCAAATAGTCAGGAACCTCATGCGACTGAGGAGAGGTGGAAAAAACCGGAGCCTCACTAAAGGTACACCGGCAACCCCAACTCACCACAGACACAGGCTTCCAATCCAAAACTGGATTATGAATCTGCAATCAGGGAAACCCCAGAACAACGGCATCATGCAGACCATGCAACACCAAAAATCTGCAATTTTCTTGGTGGTCTGGGGCGACCCGCATGACCAACTGGGTCCAAAACTGAGGTTTATTTTTAGCCAGAGGGGTAGCATCAATCCCCCTCAAAGGGATAGGCGTCTGCAGAGGTGTCAATGGAAATCCACAACGTTTAGCAAAATCCAAGTCCATTAGGTTTAGCGCTGCTTCCGAATCCACAAAAGCCTTGGCGGAAAATGTGGACAGGGGACAGATCAGAGTAATCGCCAAAAGAAACTTAGGCTGAACCCCACCAACAGAAAACGTGTGTGCAAAGCATTTCTCACGTTTAGGACAAACAGAAATAACATGTGAGGCATCTCCACAGAAAAAACACAGCTTATTACGCCTTCTGAATTCCTGACGTTGCGCCTTAGACAAAACTCTATCACATTGCATAGGTTCAGACGTCTGTTCAACCGGTGGCAACACCTCTCGTGTAATCCTGCGTTCACGTAAACGCCGATCAACCTGAATGGCTAAAGACAGAATCGTCCAGACCAGAGGGAACAGGAAATCCCACCATAGTATCTTTTACGGCTTCTGACAAACCCTTCCGAAAGAGAGCAGCCAAGGCACTATCATTCCAGGTAGTAAGGACCGCCCACTTTCGGAACTTTTGACAGTACAACTCTGCAGATTCTCGACCCTGGTTCAATGCTAACAGGGTCTTTTCAGCCTGATCAATAGCATTAGGTTCGTCGTACAGCAACCCCAAGGCTTGAAAAAATGCGTTCACATTAGTCAGAATAGGGTCATCTGGTTTCAAAGAAAACGCCCAATCCTGGGGATCGCCGCGCAGCAAAGAGATGACAATTTTAACCTGCTGCGCGGGGCTCCCTGACGAGTTAGGCTTCAAAGCAAATTTTGAAACTCAAAAATTTAGATCGATCCCCAAAAAATACATCAGGTGTGGGGATCTTTGGTTCAACAGCATGTGAACGAGCAAGATAGGTGGAAATTCCTCGCACTTCAGCAGTGAGCTGCTCCACACGATCAGACACTTGCTTTATCTCCATTGAGAGAAAAAAAAAATTCCCCCTACGGCCTCAGAGATATAGAGGAAGGAATATACACACACCTTGTTTCTTTTTTTTTTTTTTTTTTAAACACAATTCTTTCCTGCTATTGAGTACCCCAGGATCTGCGGTTTGGCGGGTGATTCTGTTATGATTGAGTCACCGTAGGAGGCAAAAACAGAAATGCTAGCTAAGTCCTGAAAACCAGAGAAGTTGGCAACTATCAGATTGCAGACCCCTGAACCTATCAACACAACTAGCAGTAGCCGTGGGGGGTTCCTACGATGACCTAGACCCCTCGATCACAGCCGGAGAGATACATAGGCCTAAAGAAGGAAAGGGGAAATCTAACTGCCCCAGAGCAGACCCCAAAGCAATAGGCAGCCCCCCACATATAATGACGGTGAAGCAAGATGAAAACACTTACACAGACAGAAAGACAGGCTGAGCAAAGACGGGGCCCAAAAACTACCTAGATAGGAACGGATAGGAAGGCTGCTGTCTGCAATCTGCCAAAACCCTATCAGAGACAAAAGCCAACAAGCTGATATAAAAATGGCCCTGAAGCAACTAAGCTTCAAAAACTAAATCAGCACTCAGGTACTTTCAGAAGACAGAGCTCAAGGAACACTGCACACTCCAGCAGGGAGTGGCAGAATCCAAAAAGCAAGAAAAACAAAAACAAATCTTAGATGCAAAAAGGCAAAACAGAAAACTTAGCTTTAGGAGAGCAGGAATCAGACTGGTGTCCAAGAGTCCACGGAGAAATCACCCGCAGGGCAGAAAGGGCGTAGGCTGCCTTAAATCCAGTCAGTGACTCCACTCAGCCAATCGTCTTCATTAGTCCCAGGTGCCTGATAATCAGGCTCACTACCTTCCTTCACTAGAATAGGGAGTTCACCAGGCCTCAGTGACGGAGGGGAAAATGAACTCACAACAGGAGTGCCAGAGGGTCAATACCAGCCAAAAGCAGAAGTACCAGAAGCAAGAGATGAAGTCAGGTCATAGCCAAAGTTAAGTCAAACACCGGGAAATCCAAAACACAAAGTAAAATACTAAGTCGGGATGGGCAGATAGGAAGGAACAGACACGGGCAAAGTCAATAAGTTCAGCAGGGTACTACCAGAGTCAGATACTCACGCCGTGGGCAGAAAATATAACTGACACCGCCTGCAGGATGCAGCAAGGAAAAATAGCAAACCTGAAACCAAAACGAGGCAAGGCAAAATTAACCCCTGACATAACCAGACCGGGAAAGGGGCACAAAGGACTCAAAACCCTATCTGGATCATGACAGTTTGCAAATATAGAGATAACTGTGTAGACTTTAGAACATGCATTAACAAATGTGTCACAATAGCACATTCAGGTCTGCAGAGGGACAATACCAGAACTGTCCATTCAAGACATAGCCAGGCCTTCTGCAACATGGAAAGTGAGGATACTGTGATTATTTGTGCTCTTGAAGATACCTGTCAAGACTAACTCTTTAACTTAAACTTCTTCAGGAAAATGTGTCTATGGATCAATAAATGAGTAATCCTTTTTTTCATAAATTAAATATAATTTGAATTCCCATCATACTATTCCAATGCGAGAAATATGTCTGTATTATGTAAATATGCATCTCCTATAAGACCAGCATCAGAACACCCAAACATCTGATTAGTTATTCATTCACTGAGACAATGAGAAAAATCTAAGTTCATTTGTCTTCTGTAGCTAGAAAATTGCCTCCTTGCTGCTGCACTTGATGGATCAATTATATGATAGCAGCAAGTAGAAACATTGTGTCCTTCTTACTCATAGAAGATCCCAGGACTTGGTTGTTAACGACATTCTTAATGATTGTGTTAGTTATATAATAATATATTTCCAGTCGGCTGTCTAGATGTGGTTCATGGTGCTCATAGTCCACCTTGGCATTATCAGACATAGATGTATCCTAATAATGCTGGAGTTGTCAATTTATGTAACTTGTGCTGCATAAATTGACAACTCCAGCATTATTAGAAGCGAAAAAGAAATAACGCAATAATGGAGTGATAAGAAAAAATGATCCAGAATTGTTATATCATGTGGTCAAGTATTACTACAACACACACCATGAGGGTTGACAGGTTATCAAAAACATGTCCTTTCATATATTTTTGGCAGTTTTCTCTCAAAGGCTATTCATAGAACTCTATTCCTTAGAAGTTAATATAAACATGCCCCTATAACATGAGCGACACTTGTATAAATGTATTATACATATCCTAGCATAACCAATGCTGCTTTAGCTATTTACTTCACGGTAACATTGAGCTTGACGGTTTTCTATTGGGAATGTAACTTGGGAACTATTCACATCAGCCTTCCATACATGAAACTGTTTTGCTTACCATTTCATTCAATTGTGTGCACAAATAAAGCAATATCATCCAGGTGGTGTTTTAATTTTTAGCTCATCTTCCTCATTTCACTTGCACCATACCAATCAGAATAAATTTTATATCCTACGCAATATATTTTATTATACGGCACCGCCATCGCAGACATATGCTGTGTGTGTATTTATTTAGTTTGTTAGAGAGACATATAAAATCAATCACAGTCAGGTTAAGAAAGCATGCAGTTTTTATACTGGTTATATGCTGTTAGGGAGTAATTGGTTTTCTCTTTTCTATCTCTAACAATTTAGAAGAATGGTCCAGCAGCCTCCAGACAATCTCCTAAATGGAGCTAATAAATTAAGTCACATTTTTAGCTTGCAGCTTTCTAACAGCCACCTTCTCGGCTTTATCTTACACACCGAGATGTTGCGTTGCAAACACAAGCCTTGCTGGAAATCTAAAGCCAAATATAATCTTTCCTGGGATTCCTTCATTTGTACATGATCCTCTTATACAGGGAAAATAGAAACTGAGCCATATAGTGAAGAAGCTTCGGAAGTTTAGCAAAAGGATGCTGCTAATGAATTGATGTCAGCGTGCAAAAGATGGACTAAGGGGTCTTGCTCTTTGTTTTTTTTAGCTTAGCATTAAAGGAAATATGTGTTTCAGTTTATAAGTTTTACAAAGCTAAAGATAAAAAGTTTGAACATCTTTAATCCACTATCCCTTTCTGACATTGGGCGTAATAGTATGCCCATGCCAGACTCCCCCTGTTTGTTCATCACCGGAGGTCGCACTTTTCCGGGCACATGACAGCTGATCTATACAGCTGACATGTGCCTGCAACAGTCACGAGTGGAATCACGTTCCACCCGTGGCTGTTAACTATAACTAGTTAAATACCGCTGTCAATCTCTGACCGCGGCATTTAACTAGCGCTAATCCCGCCCATCGGTGACCCCGTCACATGATTGTGGGTGGTCACCTATCGGTCTGCATGACAACCAGAGTTCTCCAGCAGACCTTTATGGTTGTAATTGTCAGATTGCTATGAGCGCTGCCCATGGCCAGCGCTCATAGCAAGTGACCATTTCTGCTACACACAGGCGATCTGATCATCGCCTGTGTGTAGCAGAAGTGATCCAAGTATAACAGCTTCTAGTCTCTCATGGAGACTATTGAAGCATGCAAAAAGTAATAAAAAGTTTCTAATAAATATTTAAAAAATAAAAAAATATAAAAGTTAAAATCACCCCCCTTTTACCCCATTCAAAATAAAACAATAAAAAAACAAACATACACATATTTAGTATCGCAGCAATCAGAATCGCCTGAACTACCAATATAAAAAAATTAACTCGATCGCTAAATGGCGTAATGAGAAAAATATTTAAAATGCCAGATTTACGTTTTTTGATTGCCGTTTCTTTGCAATAAAATGCAATAATGGGAGATCAAAAGATCAAATCTGCACCAAAATGGAATCAATAAAAATGTCAGCTCAGCGCGCAAAAAACAGCCGTCATCCCGTCCAAGATCACAAAAAATGGAGATGCTATAGGTCTCAGAAAATGGCGCCATTTTTAATTTTAATAAATTTTGGATTTTTTTCCATTACTTAGATAAAAAAGAAACTAGATATGTTTGGTGTCTATGAACTCATTATGACCTGGAGAATCATAATGGCAGGTCAGTTTTAGCATTAAGTGTACATGGTAGAAAACAAGCCCAAAACAGCTGTGGAATTGCACTTTTTTTTTACAATTTCACCGCATTTGGATTTTTTTCCAGTACATGATTTGTTAAAACCAATGGTGTTGTTCAAAAGTACAACTTGACTGGCAGAAAAACATGCCCTCATATGGCCATATTGACAGAAAAATAAAAAAGTTATGGCTCTGGGAAGAAGGGGAGCAAAAAATGGAAATTCAAAAACTGAAATATCCCTGGTCGTTAAGTGGTTAAAAAACTGCTCCCCCAATTTTCTCGCCTGCAATTTGCAAAACAGCACAGAGACAAGCCTCAAAACTTTGGAACAAAGTAATTTGGAGTGATGAGACCAAAATTGAACTTTTTGGTCACAACCATAAATGTTACATTTGGAGAGAGCTTAACAAGGCCTATGATGGAGGGAACACCATAAATACTGTAAAGCACAGAGGTGGATCGCTGATTTTTTGGGGATGTGTGAGCTACAAAGGTGCAGGAAACTTGGTCAAAGTTGAAGGAAAGATGAATGCAGCATGCTATCAGCAAATACTGGAGACAAATTTGCAATCATCAGCTCAGAACCTGCGCATTGGATGTACTTGGACATTCCAACATGACAAAGATCCAAAACACAAGGCCAAGTCAACCTGTCACTGGCTACAGCAGAGCAAAGTGATGGTTATGGAGTGGCCAGCTCAGTCTTCTGACCTCAATATCATTGAGCCATTGTGGGGAGATCTCAAGCGCGCAGTTCATGCAAAACAGCACAGGAATTTATAGGAACTGGAGGCTTTTTGCCACGAAGAGTGGGCAGCTTTACAATCTGAGAAAATAAAGAACCTCATCCACAACTACCACAAAAGACTTCAAGCTGTCATTGATGTTAGAGGGGGCAATGCACGGTATTAAGAAATGGGGTATATAAACTTTTGAGCAGGGTCATTTGGATGTATTGGATTGTCATTATGATTTAAAAAGAGAACACACAGCAGTATGACAATAAATGGCGAAAAAGTTTTGATGTTATCATTCATATTCTCTGAAAAAGGCCAAGGAAGCAAAAATTCTGTTGGGGTATGTAAACTTTTGAGCACAACTGAAGGAAAAAAATGGATTCCTCTGGAACTAGACATCAGATCTCAGATATCAAGTTATCATTTTATTCACCTCTCTATGTTCTACTGTACATGCCCATATAGACGGCTTAGGAGGGTTGATCCTCCTGACAGATTTCCTTTACAGAAGAATCTTTTTTTCTTATGAAACACAGTTTTAAACATTACACTTATGTATAGGACCAAACATTAGACTCAAAGTGATCCTGAAAACAAGGGTTCATGATCTTATGTTCCACAGCTGAGAAATCAGGTTGGAAACTGTCTAATAGCTGTTGTACCATAGTGTGTGCCCTAAATGCAATAATTTTTATTCTGTATCAAACCTCTGTCCAGATTATCTGTCCTGATTGGCCTGAGTAATCTGTCCTGCTCTTTCAGAAGCATGAAGTGCATTCCCTCTGAAAATAAAGAATACATTAGTTCTTGGATCCTGGAGCTGAGACCTCCAACTATTTTCTCTGAATCTTTTTATCTTTTAATAACCTCTTTAAAAGTTCAGAATAAGCAACAGGGGTCATAGGTATCACCAAAAGCATTGACTATGAAGTAAAATGTGAAAATCTCAGAACTGAAGAATGTAGACTAAGACGTTTATTATGCTGCAATATGTATGTGACGCTTGTAAACGTCACTTGTCATGGACAAGCCATGAGGCATGGGAGTCAAGAGGTCCGGGGCAAATACCAAAAGACTTCTTCATAAACAGAGGAGCAAGACAAACAAGTTAATAGGTAGCAGTTTGAGTTCAGAATTCCAGGGAGGTAGTGTATCTAGACAAAGGAGCTAGGCAAGCGAATGAATAAATGCAAGGTCCAAGGTCGGGCAGCAAAAGATCAGAATAACAGAGCACTAGAAAACAAGGCACACACATCATCAACCTAAATTTTTAACTGGCAATGATCTAACTATTGTCAGCTAACTAAATAGCCAGGTAATCATTCAGAATGGCAGACACCTGGACAAAACCCAGAAGGCCTTATCTAAATGGGGGGCTGGGCTATCAGTCACAATTCTGACAACACAGCATGCCCTACCACTGATTTCATGACAGGACTGATACTCACAATACCGACAGCCCAGCATGCCTCTCCCATGGATTGGGTATCTGGGCTGTCATTCACAAAACTGATAGCCGAGCACGCCCATACACTCTATAGCTATCACTCAGTGTGTTTCTAGGACATCGTGAATGGCAGTGTCATGACCCAACAGGGGTCGGTCCAGTGGACGGCACAAAACACACACACAACAGGATGGAAAAAGAGAGAGGAAGGTCCTAACAATAGTGAACGAGGGAGTGGCACCTCCTAAACAACAACCTGTGCCTATCCCTAAGCTCTCCTAATGCCCTAAGCAGATCCTTCCCCTGCCGTCATCACGTGCATAGTCCCTAGCTATTGAATCGCCCGCCCCAGGGCTGGTGGGGTACTCGGAGCCGGGCCCGTTGGTTTCAATGGGAGTTGTCACAGTGGCAGTGACCCGGTCCATGGCCCTGGGCATCCATTTTAAAAGCGGGATGTTGAGCTTGTGGGTGATGATTAAAGTTTGCAAATAAAAGAGTCGTGAGACTCGTGACGCCACCTGTGGTGTTCGGCAAGGGAGATGTTATGCCGACGCTGCAAGCAGATCCTCTGGGACAGATAGTATAGTGCAGCAATGATGGTGTAGCCCTCCACAGGTAGGGCTGTAGTCCCAGGGCAGAGTAGGTGAAGTGACGGTGAGGGGAGACGTGGATGGTGCAGTGTTAGACACAAAGATGTAGCAGTGCTGAGTGTGTTTGCGCAGGAATAAGCGGAGGACACCAGGGCATGTAGTTCCAAAGCTTTACTCACAGTCTGTTGCACGTACAGGTGCCTGCATCCGTGCCGTGTCCTCCAGGTCAGGAGCTCAGCCAACTCTCAGGCAAGATGAAGTACTCCTTTCCAACACTCCGCCAACATATGCCTTTTCTGAACGTCTCCCTTCTTGCGCCTATAGTGAAGTACTCACAGTACTGAGTTACACTGGAGTTCCTCCTGTCAGATGTTCCTATGAACTCTACTTGTATGGCAGACAGCTGTAGCCTGCTTCTGGGACTCTTTACTACCTAGTCCTGGCTCACTCACGTTGCTGTTGTACCCCCAAGTCTTGTCTGGGAATAAAGTGGTGACAACTTCTATTCCTCCGGTGTCTGCTGCAGGACCATTAGTATCCATACAACCTCAGGGACCGGACCCCGGCCTTGCGCTGTGAACTTGGGAAGGGTTCTGCTCTAACCCTAATCCTTAGTCCTCCTCTCCTTACGTTCCGTACTAATCCTTCTTTCTTATGGAGAGAGTCAGGCTTTTCATCAATGTCCCTTTCCTGTGCCAGTGGACCCAGGTCACTGAGGTTGGCTGCAGCACTTCCTTCATCCATCCCACTCAGGGGATCCTCTCTCTTCCACTCCTCTGTCAGACTGCCCGACTGACTGACTGACTAAATCCTAAACTCTTCCCGCTCTTTTGGTGCTAACTAAGCTCCACCCGCCTCCCAGCACTCTTTGTGTTCCAAGCAGGTAGCCACCAAAGGGTGCTTTGCTACACTACTATGTTGTGTGGGATGCAGGTGTTGGAGTATGGTCAGGTGTCTCCACCTTACCTGGGTGGTGGGGTACCACACCTCAGGAGGAGGTGCACTACCTCTGTGGCAACTGAACCCTCAAGGGCGCCACACTATCATCTCACTATACCCTGGCTAGTGCACTGGCCGGGAAGGATGCTAGTTTCACTACTGCAGATGAAATCAACACAGGGGGTACTGACAAGCACAAGACAGACAAGGAAAGGAACAACAAAAAACTTAGCTCAAGCTTCTGCTGCAAGCTCCACACAACAGAGAATACAGAACCAGGACCTCAAGCAGCTGATATACTGATGGCACCAGAGAGCTCCCAACTCCTAGGATGGTCCCCAGATAAAAACTCTATTACCAACAGCTGATGCACCATGTGGCTATTTAAAGGATAGTGGGAGTGGTCTCCACCCACATCAACTGACCAGCAACACAGCAGCTATCAGCAAGTAAACTGACATTAACCCTTGCTAGCCCAAAAGTAAAAAAAAATGTTTAATTTAAAGCAGAAGCAGAGCTGTCACGACTCCAAAAATGAGTCACGACAGGCAGGATTGTGACAATGTATATTTTATTTTAGTCCAGCAAGTATCGGGTATAACAGAGTGATTTGTCATGATGCAGCTGTTGGATGACCTGGGACCAGGGGCTACTTCCCTGTCCCTACTACTAGGGGGTGCCCTAGCTTGCCCTACTCCCTGGGATACTTCTGAAGGTGAAGATGCCGGGGACTCCACCCTTGCCTTATTTCCTGAGTTAGCCCTCCATCTGTTCTTTTCCCCGACCCTGGGAAGAGGGATGCTACTGTGCACCGTAGTACACCAACCTGACTAAAAAAGGAAACACAAACAAGGGTTAACAGAAAACTCCAGGCATACTAAATATTCACTCACATAAAACAGAGGAATGCATGGGGGCGTAGAGGTAGGGGAATAAACTAAATTAGAGAATTATAGGGAAATACCATGCATACAAACCAAGCACCAGTCACAGATTACTCCTCCATCTCTCCTTCTCATATGAACTCTTCCCTCTCCATCCGTGACAGATGCTGTGTTGTGCAGGCTGTGATGTACAGTTGGGTCCAAAAATATGTGGACAGTGATCGAATCTTCATAATTTGAGCTCTGAATGCCATTTTTTTAATGTAAAATGAAGCAACTGAGATGCAATTGAAGTGTAGACATTCAGGTTTAATTAAAAGGGTTGATCAAAAATATCTTAGGAATTGCAATAATTTTTTGCAGGCAATGACTGCCTGATGTCTGGAAACTATGGAAGTCACCAAACGCTGGGTTTCCTCCATTGTGATGCCTTGGCAGGCCTTTATTGCAGTTGACTTCAGTTGTTGTTTGCTTGTGGGTCTTTCTGCCTTAAGTTTTGTCTCAAGCATGTGAAATGCATGCTCGATGAGGTTGACAGCTGGTAATTGACTTAGCCATTGCAGAATATTCCACTTCTTTGCCTTAAAAAACTGCTGGGTTACTTTTGCAGTACGATTTGGGTCATTGTCCATCGGTACTGTGAAGCGCCTTCCAAGAGACATTCTGGCTCTTTCATGACAAGGTAAGAAGACTTATTCACCATGCAATGCTCCTCTGGGAAACGTAATATGCAAATTGCATCTTTAGAGAGGAATAGGACTTGAATTATATAGCACCACCTGTTGGAAGCAGCAATCCTACAAGTCATTATCGACCCTTTAGCAAGCCTTTAAATGTGACTTTGGATAAAAGGCGAATCAGAATCTCAATTTTCAGACATGGTGCTTCGGGGTATTGCCACTTGTCAGTGCAAAGTATGAGAACTGATTTGCCTAGGTGAAAGGCTCTGGACTGAGGTCTAAGGGGTAACATTACTCCCCGCTTTAGAGTTCAAGTCCTATTCCTCTCTGAAGAATCAATTTGCAATAAACACTAGAGACCCAGTGCTATTGTAAGCCATGCATGTCCATGTCATTACACTGCCTCCACTATGTTTTACAAAGGATGTGGTGTGCTTTGTATCATGAGCTGTTCTAAGCCTTCTCTATACTTTCTTCTTCCCATCATTGTGGTACAACTTGACCTTAGGATTATTGGTTCAAATAATGCTTTTCCAGATCTTAGCTGGCTTATTTAGATGTTTTTGGCAAAGTATAATCTTGAATTTCTATTTTTAAGGCTGATTAATGGTTTGCAACTTATGATGAACCCACTATATTTTCTCTCATGAAGTCTTATTTTTATGGTAGACTTAGTTACACCTGAGTGTATGTTGTGAAGGGGTTTTTCTTCACTATGGAAAGGATTCTGCAATTATCCACCACTGTTGCCTTTGGTGGATGTCCAAGCTTTTTGAGTTCTCAGGCTCACCAGTGTTCTCTTTTTTGCAGGGTGTACCAAACTGTTGATTTGGCCAATCCTAACATTTCTGCTATCTCTCTGATGGATTTCTTCTTTCATTCAACCTAATGATGGTTTGTTTCTCTTCCATTGAGAACTCCTTTGACTGCATGTTGGGGGTTTCCAGCAACAACTTGCAAATTCAAATGCCACACCTGGAATCAACCGCAGACCTTTTTCCTGCTTAATCGATGATGGATTAATGAAGGAATAGCCAATGCAACCCATTAAAGAGCTATTTTGATAATTGTCCAATTACTTTGGTCGCTTTAACCTCTTTTCGACGTTGGGATTAATAGTATGCCTATATCGGACTCCCCCTGTTTGGTACGCATCTTTCTGGGCAAATGTCAGCTGATATATACAGCCAACATGTGCCCGCGATCCACCAGCGGCTGTTAACAAGTTAACTGCCACTGTCAATTTCTGACAGCGGCTTTTAACTCATGCTTGCCAGAAGCTCATCATAAATCCCACCCATTGATGACCCCATCACATGATGGTAGGCCACCGATGGGTCGGCATGACAACCAGATATCTGAAGCAGACCTCTATGGCTGTCATTGCCAGACTGCTATGAGCGCCTCCTGGTGGTCGGTGCTCATAGCATCTGAGCATTTCTGCTACACACAGGCAATCTGTTCATCACCTTTTTGGAGCAGAGGCAATTGAAATAGGGCAGCTTCTAGTTTCCCATGGAGACTATTGAAGCATGGAAAAAGTAAAAAAAAGGTTTTCAACTATATATATACTAGCTGAAGAGCCCAGCGCTGCCCGGGCATAGTAACTAACTGTGGTTAGTTATAACAAATTATAATTATCCTCCATCCCATAGTCCCGTGCCCATATACCCATCATATATATCCACCATCCCATAGGCCCGTGCCCTTATACCCATCATACATATCCTCCATCCCATAGTCCCGTGCCCATATACCCATCACACATCCTCCATCCCATAGGCCTGTGCCCATATACCCATCATACATATCCTCCATCCCATAATCGAGTGCCCATATACCCATCACACATCCTCCATCCCATAGTCCCATGCCCATATACCCATCACACATCCTCCATCCCATAGTCCCATGCCCATATACCCATCATACATATCCTCCATCCCAGAGTCGAGTGCCCATATACCCATCACACATCCTCCATCCCATAGTCCAATGCCCATATACCCATCACACATCCTTCATCTCATTGTCCCATGCCCATATACCCATGATACATATCCTCCATTCCATAGTCCCGTGCCCATATACCCGTCATACATATCCACCATCCCATAGGCCCATGCCCATATACCCGTCATACATATCCTCCATCCCATAGTCGAGTGCCCATATACCCATCATACATATCCTCCATCCCATAGTCGAGTGCCCATATACCCATCACACATCCTCCATCCCATAGTCCCATGCCCATATACCCATCATACATATCCTCCATCCCATAGTCCCATGCCCATATACTCATCATACATATCCACCATCCCATAGGTCCGTGCCCATATACCCGTCATACATATCCTCCATCCCATAGTCCAGTGCCCATATACTCATCACACATCCTCCATCCCATAGTCAACCATTATGACATCATAATGAGCGGCGGCAGGGCTTGCAACCTATGATGACACCAGCATCGCCATGGCAACCATTGTGACATCATAATGAGGGGCGGGGCTTGATACGCACACACTGTTTCCCCAGTATGTAGATAGGGGCATTATGACATCATAATGAGGGGCGGGGCTTGACACGCACACACTTTATCCCCAGTATGTAGATGGGGGTAAAGTTGTTTGGTGAATTGGAATGCGCAGGGTTAAAATTTCGCCTCACAACATAGCTTAGGACGCTCTCGGGGTCCAGACGTGCGACTGTGCCAAATTTTGTGACTGTAGCTGCGACGGTGCGGATGCCTATCCCGGACAAACACACACACATACATACATACATACACACACTTGAGCTTTATATATTAGATATATATACTGTATATATATATAAAAATATATATAAAATTTCAAATCACCCTCCTTTTGCCCCATTCAAAATAAAATAATTAAAAAAATCAAATATACACATATTTGGTATTGCTGCATTCAGAATCACCTGATCTATCAATATAAAATTGAACCAACCTGATTGCTAAACAGCGTAATGAGAAAAAAATTAAAAACGTCAGAATTAAGTTTTTTGGCCGCCATGACATTGCAATAAAATGCAATAACGGGCGATCAAAAGAACGTATCTACACCAAAATGGTATCAATGAAAATTTCAGCTCAGCACGCAAAAAATAAGCCCTCACCCAGCCCCAAATCACGAAAAATGGAGCTGCTACAGGACTGAGAAAATGGCACCTTTTTTTAACAAACTTTTGGATTTTTTTTCACTGCTTAAATAAAAAATAACCTAGACATGTTTGGTGTCTATAAACTTGTAATGACTTGAAGAATCATACTGGCAGGTCAGTTTTATCATTTAGTGAAAAAAAGCAAACATGGAATTTTTTTTCCCGTTTTCCACTACACTATATTTTAAAAGCAATGGTGTCTTTCAAAAGTACAACTTATCCCACAAAAAACAAGCCCTCACATGGCCATACTGAGTTATGGCTTTGGGAAGAAGGGGAGCAAAAAACAAAAATGCAAAGACAGAAATACCTCTGGTCGTGAAGGGGTTAAAAGAGGCAGCTACATATTGAAGAGCTGCAATTCCTAAATCCTTACTGCAATTAGAATGGGACTACCCTCAAATTAAAGCTGAGTCTGCACTTTAAGCCATTATTGTATACACGACTGTATCTTAATATGTTTTGGTATAAAGATGAAATGCCAAAACTTGTGTCACTGTTCAAATATTTCTAGACCTAACTGTATATACAGTCCTTAACAGTATGTTTTAAAATTGTTTACTTAAAGACAAATGTAAAATTTGCTGGATACACTGTGATGAAGTTCTCAGATTATTGACATATTTGATGGTGTAGTAAATTACAAATAACATTCTAGATACCCACTAATGCAAAAAACTTCAATCACAAAATAAGAAAGAACTAGGATTTGTAAAATGATCTGTAATAAAAAGCAAAGTGTATGACTAAATATTGATTCATGTTAACATCTCCTCTTCAAACAAACCTAGTAAAAAAATTGTGTGCTTCATGTACTGCTGTTTTAAAAGCAGAGCATGAATTAGAGCTATAGTTCTAGAGCCGAGAATGAATATGAAATGATTTGCTAAAATACTGGTTCACATACTTAGATCTAATTGCAAATGCAATGAAAATTGTGTAAACTTCAATGTGAAATAAGTCCTCTATATGCAAATGTGCAATATACTTGTCTATCAAAGAGAATGTATACAAATGGACATGAATGTTCCTAATTCAAAAATGCTGAAAAATAAAATATTTGTGAAGATGAATGCATCCACTTCTGCTAACATTTTTTAGATATATTGATAGAAATCAAATGGCAGAACTTATGCATCAAATTTCTACAACTCTGATGTTTTCTACTTATGTCTTGATCCGAGCAAGTTTCTTTCTAATTATTGCCGTTTTACGAGGCTTTTTTTAGCAGAGAAAATATGTTGCAAACTGATCCAGCTTCAGATGTGCAGACTTCTAATCAATAGTTAAAATCCATATTTTATTGGTATGATTAAAACATAAGGATACAATGTTTGATAAAAACTAATGTGTTTTTATACATCAGAGTATTCTTAATGTTGGTGTTTTTGAGCATTTAGTCTCCAATAAACTCCTGAAAAAGCACTCAGGAAACACTTGTAAGGTCAGGGTCAGACTTGCGAGTGTGATGCGCGAGACTCGAGCGAGTTTCTCGCATCACACTCGCGAGCCTGACCCTGGCCTAAGAATCGTCCTATGCATTTCTATGTAAAATGACTAGCTGTTTATGTCTTCAGACTTTTGAGAGTCTTTAGGTTTCCCAAAATGTGAGTAGGAAATTCTGCAGGTGTTTTCCACTTAGATGAAACTCCATATTATGCAATGCAATTCATTAAGAAGGCTAAAAAGTTATCGGAAGACGCCCAGGCATTTTTTTTGTTTCCCAAACAAAAACTGGTAAGTGGTAACGTTTTCTTCCCTGTTTAATGAAAACCAAAATCATCCAAAAACCAACCAAAAAATGTAAAAAAAAACACTAAAGAAGGCTGAAAAAAATCTTCCAAAACGTAAACAGAAAATGCCAAAAAACGGTTGCAAAACGATTCATGAAACAAAGAAAAAAGAGTTGACATAAATCCTTCAAGATAAACACCAAATCGGCGGCACGGTGGCTCAGTGGTGAGCACTGCAGCCTTGCGGTCCTGGGTTTAAATCTTACCAAGAACAACATCTGTGAGGAGTTTGTATGCTTTTCCCATGTTTGCGTGGGTTTCCTCCGGGTACTCCGGTTTCCTCCCACACTCCAAAGACATACTGATAGGGAATTTAGATTGTAAGCCCCATCGGGAACAGCGATGATAATGTCTGTAAAGCGCTGTGGAATATGATGGCGCTATATAAATGAGTAAAATAAATAAACTTCCTGAAGCAGTTTATTCTTAAAAACTTTTGCTCAAGATTGGGCAATTTAAACAATTTTTTGTTTGTGTTTTCATTCCAGTTTAATCCAGTTTAGCCAGAATGGGTGGAACTGGAGCGGAACAGGATGTAACAGAGGAATGCCGCCACAGCTTGTTTAATTCACGACATGGCATGGCAGAGCATACCTTAGGCAAGAAACCTTTCACCAGTTCATGACTGGAATATGACTTTTGCCACGACAGCCATGGCACACTGAATATCGCTGTGCCTGTCATGACGGTTCTCATGTGAAAGCTAGCTTGTGGTTGGCGTTTTTAGGAGACCATGATTTTTGCTATATACAGCAATACTGTGGTATTGCTGAATTTATCACAAGCAATCAGATAATCTGAGATTCAAGCTCCCTAAAGGGACTAACAAATACAATTGGGTCACATTCATATTTTCAGTATTTGGTCAGTATTTTACATCAGTATGTGTAAGCCAAAACCAGGACTGGGTGAGAAATACAGAAATGGTGATGTGCTTCTATTATACTTTTCCTCTTAGTGTTTCACTGCAGATTTTAGGCTACAAATGCTGGTGGAAAATACTGACTAAATATTGAATGTGTGAAATTAGCCTTAATTAGGATAAAACTGTTTTAAAAAATATGAAAACAAAATAAATAAAAATTTGAATCACCCCCTTTCCCCATTAAAAATAAAAAAAATATTGGTATTGCTGCATTTGTAAAGGTCCGTTCTATCAAAATATAAAATAGGTTGATTCAATTGTAAACGACGTAACTAGAAATTAAATCAAAACACCAGAATTGCATTTTTTTCACAAAAAAATGTAATGACAGGCCATTTAAACATTCTATCTACCTCAAAATCATATAAAAAAACAATGGCTTGGGATGCGAAAAACAAACCCTCACACAGCTCCATATCCTAAAAATTGAAAACATTAAAGCTCTTTGAAAACGACATCACAAGCAAATTTTATTTTCTTTACAAATTTGTGAATTTTTTTCAGAAACAAATAAATAAAACTATGCATGTTTGATATCTCTGTAATCGTACTGAGCTGGATAATCATATTTGCAGGTCATTTTTATTGTAAAAAAAAACAACAATTCTGTAACTGTGCTTTTTTTTTGCTATTTTCCCACAAGGAATTTTTTCCCCACTCATATATGCATGATAAAATTCAAAAGTACAACTTGTTCCACAAAAAACAAGCACTCATATGGCTACGTTGATGGAAAAATAAAAAGTTATGGCTCTGGAATAAGGGAAGGAAAACACAAAAGCGTAAAAACAAAAACATTGCAATGTACTTAAATGGTTAATGTCACCCATAATCTGAACAATTCAAGAGAAAAACAAACTAAAATCGTAAGGGGTGGTAAAAGAAAAACACAAGTCTAAAATAATGTGGCTGCATAAATATTCACACTCATGAACTAATTTGTTGATGTACTCTTTGTAATGAATTTATGTCAACACTCACTCTTTTTGGGTACTCTTCCTTGCAGCAGTGCTTCCAATCTGTCAATTTGTGAGGACGTTTCCTGTGTACAGTGTCCTCTTCACGTCCACCTATAGATTTTCAGTTGGATTTAGGTCTGGGCTGGGTTGGGTCTATTTTTTATCTGTGGGTTGACCTGAAAAGGGCTTTACACAGGAAATGTCTGGGCTGTACACAGGGTTATTTATTCCAAAGTGTGTGCAACAAAATATTAAGTTTAGGGTGCCAACAATTTTGTATGGACCATTTTTGAGATTTTGTGTAAAATTATGTTCAACTTGACTTTTTTTCTCTGTTTTTTGTGTTATTCCAATACACACAAAGGAAATAAACATGCGTATAACAAAACATGTTTAATTGGAATAATTTTCTGGGAGAAATGCTTCATTTTCTGGAACAATTTCAAGGGTGCCAACACTTTTGTCAAAGATTGTATATAGCATCTTCTTCCTCATACTAGCTTTGTCCTCTACATCATATATGGAAGAAGGTGCTCTGGTCAGATGAAACCAATTTAGAACATTTTGGACTAAATGCAAAGCGCTATGCGTGGCAGAAAACTTACACTGCACATCACCCTGAAAACACAATCCACAGCATCAAACATGGTGGTGACAGCATTATGCTTTTGACATGCTTTTCTTCAGCAGGGACCTTGAAGATCGTCAGAGTTGATGGGAAGATGGATGGAACTAAATCAAAGGCAATCCTGAAGAAAAACGTGTTGAAGGATGACTTGAGAATGGGGCGCAGGTTCACCTTCTAGAAGTACAATGACCCTAAACATGCTGGAAGAGCTACAATGAAATGGTATAAATCAAAGCATGTTTATGTGTTTGAATAGCCCACCATGTCAAAGTCCAGACCTAAATCCCATTGAGAATCTGTGGCAAGACATGAAAATTCCTGTTCACAGATGCTCTTCATCCAATCTCACTCAGCTAGACCTAGTTTGCAAAGAAGAATGGGCAAAAATTTTCACCGCTAGATGTGCAAAGTTGGTAGAGACATACTCCAAAAAACTTGAAGCAGTGACTGCAGTGAAATATGGTCCTCTATAGTAGTAGCCTAGGAGAGCTGAATACAAATGCAAGTTACAATTTTTAGATCTATATTTTTAATGCTAGAAAACCATGTATCAGTTCCTTGATGCTTTTATACTTCACAAATACTTTCTACTTAGTGTTGATATGTCACATAAAATCCCAGTAAAATATAATTAATGAAGCACTCTCATCAAAGTTTTTATCTTCTTAATATATGGCAATCCTCATATTATACAGCACTGCATACTTACAATTGCTCATTTTACCCTTCTACTCTGTTAATTCTTCTGTTTTTCATTAGGTCTATGACATCACATGATTTAAAACTGATTAGCTGAGTCCTTCTGAGTTCTATGTAGAAATAGGGCAATTTTCTATGCATAAGTCATAAGTCACTGCAAAGGTCTATAGCAGGGAGGTAGGAGTGGAGCAGATGGGTCTGGAGTTTAAGAGAGGTATGATTTCTGCAGGGACAGGAGACTTCCTGCCTCTACATAAAGCAGAAAAAAATAACAATTATCTAGGTAGAAAGGCAATATGACCAATTGTCAGTACACAGTGCCATATAATATGATTGCAGTATATTAAAAGGATATGTTCATGGGATATGAATACTTTTTCAAGGCGCTATACAATATATATATGTATTTAAATAGAGTATTTATCTATACATATATACTGTATATCTTATTATATAAAATTATAAGTTCAGACATGTTACACTATTTTTACAGATATCAGAATTTTGGCTTTTTGAGTGGAACCTTCAGAAATAAGAGCATATAAAATATATAATTATATGTACAATTTGATACCATATGCAGGACACATGACTAAAATTTGATGCTATTCAACAATAATTATTGGTAGGATTTGAATAGCAACTAGTGAAGTGACTGCTTTCATTCTAAATTGACTGATTTTACCCTAGCTGGTTAATTTGGGTGACCCTTTGACTTTCCATCTAAAAGTTTTGTTTGCTGCTAATAGAAGGATATATTTCATTAGTATTTACCATAAGTAAATAGTAATTACCATAACATAATTGTCAGAAATGAAAGACATTTTGTTATTCATACTTTAAATCATTTTTAACTGAGTAAAGTAGATGCTAAAGGTGGTTACTTTTACCACATGTTGTCTACAGACAGATAATAGTAATGTTACCATCAAAAGACAAAAAGGAGAGGATACACTTCAAAGCTTCTCCAACATCAAAGGCATAGATCATTTACTGGCATAATCATTAAATGACAACTTCACGGCAAACTTATTTATTAAATTAATGGAATACAGAGTATACGCATTTTTGATCTTGCAGAGTTCTGTTCATAAAATATTTCTTTTCAGTTTTATCTTAAATTCAGCTTCCAAATCTAATAGCTGGAATATAATATGAGACACTAGGAAGATTTTAGTAGATGGATCAAAAAACTGTAATATTTTGCAAAAAGATCAATTTCATCTTTTATGGTTGAATCTCACAAATGTTGCAGGTCTTCATCTAAAAAACATATTAAACATTAGAAATCCTAGTGACAATTGTTTATGCTTGATTTGATAGAATCAGACAGGAGATTTAGCCTTGGGCATAGCCATGGGGGCATATCCAATGTTAACCCCTTTCAGACTGATGATGTACAATCCCATCCATGTGCCCTGGAACTTAATTCCCAAGGACGGGATAGTACGTCTTCATCGATCACTGGGGGAGCGCCGCTGATCGCTGCCGGGTGACAGCTGATTATCACAGCTGACACCCAGCACTATGTGCCAGGAGCAGTCACGGACTGCTCCCGGTACATTAACCCCCAGCACACTGCGATCAAACATGATCGCAGTGTTCCGGGGGCATAGGGAAGAGTCGCACAGGGAGGGGGCTCCCTGGGTGCTTCCCTGAGACCCTCGGAACAAGGCAATGTGCTCGTGTTGTTCCGAGGGCCTCCTCCCTGCAGGCCTCCCGGATCCAAGATGGCCGAGGGGGCTTTCCGGCGGAAGTGGCTGTCTCAGTGCCTGCTGAGAGAAGGCGCTGAGAAGCCGCCTGCACTGCCTGTCAGATCACTGATCTGACACAGTGAAGTGTAAAGTGTCAGACCAGAGATCTGACACTATATAGTAATGTCTTCCCTGGGACAATGTAATAAAATAAAAAAAAAAATACTTTTAAAAATAATTTTTAAAAAATTCCAAAACAAATAAATAAAAAAAAATTCCCTAATAAATTTGTTTTTGTAAATAAAAAAACAATAAAAGTACACATATTTAGTATCGCCATGTCCGTAACAACCCGCCCTATAAAACTGTCCCACTAGTTAACCCCTTTAGTGAACCCCTTCAAAAAACCATGGCAAAAAACAATGCTTTATCATCATACCGCAGAACAAAAAGTGAAATAACACGCGATCAAAAAGACGGATACAAATAAACAAGGTATCGCTGAAAACGTCATCTTGTCCGGCAAAAAATGTGCCACCACACAGCATCATCAGCAAAAAAATAAAAAAGTTATAGCTCGTAGAATAAAGCAATGTAAAAATAATTATTTAATATATAAAATTGTTTTTATTGTATTCAAAGATCCAAAACATAAAAAATTATATAAATGAGGTATCACTGTCATCGTACTGACCCGAAGAATAAAATTGCTTTATCAATTTTACAACATGCGGAATGGTGTAATCACCCCCTGTTGTGAGTTCATTTTCCCCTTCATTACTGAGGCCCGAGGAACTCCCTCTTCTGGTAAAGAAAGGTAGTGAGCCTGATTATCAAACACCTGAGGCTGATGATGATGACTGGCTGAGTGGAGTTACTGACTGGATATAAGGCTGCCGACGCCCTTCTGCCCTGCGGGTGATTTCTCTGTGGGATCCTTGGAGACCAGTCTGAATTCCTGCTCCTCTAAAGCTAAGTTTGCTGCTCGGCCTTTTGCTTTGGTGCTTTGACTTTGTTTTGCTTTGTTTTTCTGGATTTCTGCCATTCCCTGCTGGGGTGTGCTGAATTCATTTAGCTCTGTCTTCTGAAAATACCTGAGTGCTGATTTAGTTTTTGAAGCCTAGCTGCTTCAGGGCCTTTTTCATAACAGCTTGTTGGCTTATGTCTTTGATAGGATTTTGGCAGATTGCAGACAGCAGCCTTCCTGTCCTTTCCTATCTAGGTAGTTTTGGGCCCCGTCTTTGCTCAGTCTATCTTTCTGTCTGTGTTAGTATTTTCATCTTGCTTCACCGTCATATGTTGGGGGCTGCCTATTGCTTTGGGGTCTGCTCTGGGGCAGTTTAGATTTCCCCTTTCTTTCTTTAGGCCTATGTAATTCTCCGGCTGTGATCGAGGGGTCTAGGGCATCGTAGGAACCCCCCACGGCTACTGCTAGTTGTGTTGATAGGTTCAGGGGTCTGCAATCTGATAGTTGCCAACTTCTCTGGTTTTCTGGACTTAGCTTGTATTTCTGCTTTTGCCTCCTACGGTGACTCATTCATAACAGCCCCCCCAAAAGAAATTCATGAATTGCAGGTTTTTGTTCATTCTGTGTCCCAAAATCGGAATAAAAAGCGATCAAAAAATGTCATGTGCCCGAAAATGGTACCAATAAAAATGTCAACTCATCCCGCAAAAAATAAGACTTCACATGACTCTGTTGGCCAAAATATGGAAAGATTATAGCTCTCAAAATGTGGTGATGCAAAACTATTTTTTGCAATAAAAAGCGTCTTTTAGCGAGTGACAGCTGCCAAACATAAAAACACACTATAAATAGTAAATCAAACCCCCCTTTATCACCCCCTTAATTAGGAAAAATAATAAAATTTTAAAAAATATATATTTATTTCCATTTTCACATTAGGGTTAGGGTTGGGGCTAGGGCTAGGGTTAGGGCTAGGGTTAGGGTTGAGATTAGGGTTATGGGTGTGTTGGGGTTAGGGTTTGAGTTAAAATTGGGGAGTTTCCACTGTTGAGGCACATCAGGGGCTCTCCAAACGCAACATGGCATCTGATCTCAATTCCAACCAATTCTGCATTGAAAAAGTCAAACGGTGCTCCTTCCCTTCTAAGCTCTGCCATGCACCAAAACAGTGGTTTACCCCCACATATGGGGTATTAGCGTACTCAGAACAAATTGCAGAATAACTTTTGGGGTCCTGTTTCCCTTGGGAAAATAAAAATTGGGGTGAAAAGATCGTTTTTTTGGAAAAAACATTTTTTTTTAATTGTACGGCTGTACGTTGTAACCTAATGTGAAGCCATTGGGAGTTCAAAGTTCTCCCCACACATCTAGAGAAGTCCCGGGGGATATAGTTTCCAAAATGTGGTCACTTGTGGGGGGTTTCCACTGTTTAGGCACATCAGCGGCTCTCCAAATGCGACATGGCGTCCGATCTCAATTCTAGCCAATTTTGCATTCAAAAAGTCAAACGGCGCTCCTTCCCTTCCGAGCTCTGCCATGCGCTCAAACAGTGGTTCCCCCACATATCAGGTATCAGCGTACTCAGGACAAATTGCAAAATAACTTTTGGGGTCCAGTTTCTCCTGTTACCCTTGGTAAAATTGGACCTGAAGTAATTTTTTTGTGAGAAAAAGTTAAATGTTCATTTTTTTTTAAACATTCACAAAATTCAAAATTTCCATTTTTTTCACAAATAAATGCAAGTTATATCAATACAATTTTACCACTATCATGAAGTACAATATGTCACGAGAAAACAATGTCAGAATCATCGGGATCCATGGAAGCTTTCCACAGTTATTACCTCATAAAGGGACAGTGGTCAGAATTGTAAAAATTAGCCCAGTCATTAACATGCAAACCACCCTTGTGGGTTAAGGGGTTAAACTCACTACTTTTTCAAATATGAAGGATATCTTTCTTATTAGCTATTACATTATCAACAAGAAGTTGTACAAACTGATGCCACACTGGATGAATTTCAGGTGAACATAGCTAAATATGAGAATGAAAGTCTCTGAACCTCTTGTCTTCCAGATGACACACCTTCTAGCTACAATGTGGCCCTAGTAGTGATCTCCAATAATAATGCCAAGGGCACAGTACTCATTCGATAATCCAGCCACGCAGTGTGGCCCAAGTCTCTCTAGCCATACTGTGCTCCCAACTTCACTGCCAGCCACACAGTACTCCATCAGCAATTCCATTCACACAGTGCTACCCATATCAGAGCCAGATACAGCCTGGTATTTACCTCTTTTCACATACTGCTCTGCTGCTTCATATAGAAGATACAGAGGGTTAAATAATTATTGAACATGTCACCAATTTTCTAAGTAAATATATTTCTAAAGGCGCTATTAACATGAAATTCTCACCACATTTTGGCAACAACCTATGCAATCCACATAGGCAATGAAATAAAACCATAGATTTCAATAAATGTACTAATGTGCAATACTGAGAAACTACACAAGGAAAAAGAATTGAACATAATTACTGAAATTGATATAATATTTCATACAAAAGCCTTTTGGTGATCACATCTTCCAGATGACTCCTGTATGGAGAAACTAATCACCTGCATTGCTCAGGTGAGATTTTTTTTTTCACATTCTTCCACATTAACACTCTTCAAATCGTGAAGCTTTTGTGGGCTCCATCTAAGAACTCTAAGCTTTAATACCTTCCATAAATTTTCTATTGGATTCAAGTCAAGTGATTGGCTGGGCGATTCTATCAGATTTATTTTACCAGTTGAGAATTTCCTTAGCTTTGTGGATGGAGTCATTGTCTTGTGAAAATGTCCACCCTCATTTCCTTTTCATCATCCTGGTATATGGCAGTAGATTTTTATCATGAATGTCTCAGTACATTTATCCATTCATTCTTCCTTCAGTTATATGATTTTTGCCAGTGTTGTATGATGAATAACAGCACCACTTCACTGATGGTATGGTGTTTTGGGGTGATATGCAGTGCCCTTTGGTCTCCAAACATGGTGTGTATTATGGCATTAAAATAGTTCAATTTTCATCTCCTCTGACCAGACTATATTCTCCCATTATTTCACAGGCTTGTCTAAATGTTATTGAGCAAACTTTAAACGTGCTTCAACATACTTTCTGTTCACAATAGATTCTTGCATGGTGGTACATTACTTATAGTTTTCTTTGAAACAATTATACTTGCTGATTTCAGGTCTTTCTGCAGCTCTTTGGGTGATCACCTGTGGTCCTTGGCTCTTGGACAACTCTTCTGATAATTTTTCTCATGCCTGTCTGAAATTTTGTGGAGAACACCTGGTTATAGCCTGCTTATGGTGAAATTATGTTCTTTCCATTTTTTACCAAGACTTCAGACCTTAATTAACCTGTTAGGGTTATGGTTTGTTCAACTATCATCGTTAGGAAAGGTCAGGTGATGCAAATATCCCAGCTTTATAAAAACCCAGCTTCCCCCAAGCTTGTGCCAAAAAACTGCAGCTACTGGTTCTTCTAAGCAGGTGCCTAGCACTTTGAAAATGAAAATAATGGACGACCAGAAAGCAGGAGGTTCTAAGAATGTAGCATAGCATTTTCAAGTTGCCCTTTTCTCAGTTTGAATTGTAATTAAGAAATGGCAGTTAACAGAAACAGTGGAGATCAAAATTTCAGAGAGAGCTGCTGGCAGGATTGTAAGAGAAGCAAATCAGAACTCCCACTTGACTGCAATAGACCTTCAGAAAAATTTAGCAGATTCTTGAGTTGTGGTTCATTGTTCTGTTCCGAAACACCTGCACAAATATGGCCTTCATGGAGTAGTCATCAGAAGACAGCCTCTCCTGTGCCTTCATCATAAAATTCAGCATCAGAAGTATGCAAAAGAACATCTAAGCAAGCCTGATTCATATTGGAAACAAGCAATACGGACTGATGAAGTTAAAATAGAACTCTTTATCCACAATGATCAAAGGTATGCGTGGAGAAAAAAATGACACAGAATTTCAAGAAAATAACATCTCACCATTGTCGCCAACCATTAAGCATGGGGGGGGGCTCAATCATGCTTTGAGGTTGTGTTGAAGCCAATGGAATGGGGAACATTTCACAGGTAGAGGGAAGAATGGATTCAATGAAATTTCAATAAATTCTTGATGCAAACATAACACCATCTGTAAAAAAAGCTGAAGTTGAAAAGAGGATGGCTTCTGCAAACAGTCCAAATCCACAATAGACTACCTTAAAAGATGCAATCTGAAGGTTTTACAATGGCCCTCACAGTCGTCTGATCTGAACAACATTGAAAATCTGTGGCAAGGGATCAGTGACCTGTCATAAGCCATAAGGCCATAATGATGAATATCTAAACAGAGCACCACATACCCTCCTCAGACCTGCCCCAAAGCACAAGCATTTCATTAACTGGAAATTGTAAATAATGATTAAACAACAATCACAAGAGGGATTTCATCAACCAAGGTATCATTTTAATCAGTATAATGGTGCCAACCTGACACTGTTTGTAGTTTACTGGACACAATCCTGCTGACAGGTTCACTTTAGCTGTTTACAATAACAGTCATTTTGACCTGCTGTGCCCAAACTTTTACAAACCACTGTAGGTTGAAAAAAGACATAAGACCATCAAATGTAATCTTTTTTCCACCAGTTATACATTCTCTAAAATATATCACCCACAATGTCTTTCGTTGTGAGAAAGCATCTAGTCTTTTGCTATACTGATATACAGAGGCTGGACAGACATGTGACTGGGATGATTTATCGAATCCTGCTTTGAGCAGGGGGTTGGACCAGTGGCCCAGGAGGTCCCTTCCAACTCTACGATTCTATGATTCTATGATATACTGTAGCCATCTGCCATTACTACCATTAGGGCATTCCTCAGCCTTACTACTCAAACTGTAAAGAACCCTTTTCTATTTAGCTGCTGGAATTGTCCTTCCTTTACACATAATAAATGTCTTTATCCAAAGTCCTTGGAAGGAAAAACAAATCATGTGCTAGTCCTCTGCATTGACCACACATGTACAGTGGGGCAAAAAAGTATTTAGTCAGTCAGCAATAGTGCAAGTTCCACCACTTAAAAAGATGAGAGGCGTCTGTAATTTACATCATAGGTAGACCTCAACTATGGGAGACAAACTGAGAAAAAAAAATCCAGAAAATCACATTGTCTGTTTTTTTTTTCATTTTATTTGCATATTATGGTGGAAAATAAGTATTTGGTCAGAAACAAGCAATCAAGATTTCTGGCTCTCACAGACCTGTAACTTCTTCTTTAAGACTCCTCTTTCCTCCACTCATTACCTGTAGTAATGGCACCTGTTTAAACTTGTTATCAGTATAAAAAGACACCTGTGCACACCCTCAAACAGTCTGACTCCAAACTCCACTATGGTGAAGACCAAAGAGCTGTCAAAGGACACCAGAAACAAAATTGTAGCCCTGCACCAGGCTGGGAAGACTGAATCTGCAATAGCCAACCAGCTTGGAGTGAAGAAATCAACTGTGGGAGCAATAATTAGAAAATAGAAGACATACAAGACCACTGATAATCTCCCTCGATCTGGTGCTCCACGCAAAATCCCACCCCGTGGGGTCAGAATGATCACAAGAACGGTGAGCAAAATCCCAGAACCACGCGGGGGGACCTAGTGAATGAACTGCAGAGAGCTGGGACCAATGTAACAAGGCCTACCATAAGTAACACACTACGCCACCATGGACTCAGATCCTGCAGTGCCAGACGTGTCCCACTGCTTAAGCCTGTACATGTCCGGGCCCGTCTGAAGTTTGCTAGAGAGCATTTGGATGATCCAGAGGAGTTTTGGGAGAATGTCCTATGGTCTGATGAAACCAAACTGGAACTGTTTGGTAGAAACACAACTTGTCGTGTTTGGAGGAAAAAGAATACTGAGTTGCATCCATCAAACACCATACCTACTGTAAAGCATGGTGGTGGAAACATCATGCTTTGGGGCTGTTTCTCTGCAAAGGGGCCAGGACGACTGATCCGGGTACATGAAAGAATGAATGGGGCCATGTATCGTGAGATTTTGAGTGCAAACCTCCTTCCATCAGCAAGGGCATTGAAGATGAAACGTGGCTGGGTCTTTCAACATGACAATGATCCAAAACACACCGCCAGGGCAACGAAGGAGTGGCTTCGTAAGAAGCATTTCAAGGTCCTGGAGTGGCCTAGCCAGTCTCCAGATCTCAACCCTATAGAAAACCTTTGGAGGGAGTTGAAAGTCTGTGTTGACAAGCGAAAAGCCAAAAACATCACTGCTCTAGAGGAGATCTGCATGGAGGAATGGGCCAACATACCAACAACAGTGTGTGGCAACCTTGTGAAGACTTACAGAAAACGTTTGACCTCTGTCATTGCCAACAAAGGATGTATCACAAAGTATTGAGATGAAATTTTGTTTCTGACCAAATACTTATTTTCCACAATAATATGCAAATAAAATGAAAAAAAAACAGACAATGTGATTTTCTGGATTTTTTTTTCTCAGTTTGTCTCCCATAGTTGATGTCTACCTATGATGTAAATTACAGACGCCTCTCATCTTTTTAAGTGGTGAACTTGCACTATTGCTGACTGACTAAATACTTTTTTGCCCCACTGTATATATACATATAAATGAGATCTCCTCAGATGTGTCTTCTCTGTAAACTAAGCAAGCCCAAATTTTCTAACCTCTCATTCTTGGAAAGTTCATACATCACATGTCATAATCTAGTTGCCATCATTTTTTTTTTTACTGCATGACTTTGCTGCTTTTTTCCAATATTGCGGCCAATATGTTGTGGCTCTAACAACTGCAACATGGATGCAAAGTGTGAATTCAACCTAAAGCCTTCATAAACTTTTGATAAAGAGAAAAAAGCATCAGAAAGTCCTCAATATTAGTAGAGAACATCTCATTATCATTCCATCATCTTTTATAGTTTCTCTATAATTGATTCCTTAAACTTTTAGCCTGGAATAAATACACAGAGGGTTTACCTAAATGAAATGAAATTAAATGCTCTGTAAATCTAATATTTCAGATCTGTGACGTTAAACTTTGAATTAGCCACAGGGAGTTACGATTTTAAATGTATGAAATGATCTAGAATTCTGCTTTATATCTGTCAAATATTTTTCTCATCTTAACAAAGCCAGTATTTTAATGTTCTGGCAAGGTATTTAATAAATCATGCATAGCGCACTAAGTGCAGCCAATTAACCAATTACACATCCACAGGCAACATCTGCATTTGGGGGCCAGCTGCTGACTTATTGATCAACCACTTTCTAATAGTTATGAGGCTGATAGACATTTAGCAAAATGGCCTTGGACTAATCACCCGAGAAGGAATATTCCCCGGCGAACGCGTTATGTAGCGTTTCAAAGAAAAGCCTACACAGCTGCCATAATGCAGTTAGTGATAGTTTTGCTGCCTGTGGCTCAGGTAGCATTAATCTACTGTCATGTTCACGTTACAGGGTAGACATTGATTTCTATCATGCTATATCCAATTGGGACCCGGTCCTTGTCTGCCCTTATTCATACAGACGTCAACTTTGACACATGATAAGGTTATTAACATTAGACAGTGTAGGACCGCCCCGACCACAGAGTCACCTTGTCGATGGTGGGACGGCTTTTATGCTATGTTTGATCAAATACAGTATTACTAAGAACTCTGTATGATTTAAATGCACTTTTGCTTTTTACTTATTTAACGATAGCAGGGTTTTTTTCATTTTGTAGGTTTTGTATGCTTTATGGCCATGTGAACATGCATTTATATGCTGCATGTGTACCAACTCAAACCAAGCTCAATTTTTGTGTTTTTTTTGTTGTATTTTTGCATTCTGTGCAACCTGGGGTGTGGCCTCCCTCTCCTGAGCTGGAAATTGTATTTAAAGGCTTCCCCTGACTGGTGTCCACTGGTTGGGACCTGGTCCTTGTCTGCCCTTAGTCACACAGAGGTCAACTTTGACACATGATAAGGTTATTAATACTAGACAGTGTAGGACCGCCCTGACCACAGAGTCACTTTGTCGATGGTGGGACGGCTTTTATGCTATGTTTGATCAAATACAGTATTACTAAGAACTCTATATGATTTAAATGCACTTTTGCTTTTTACTTATTTAATTATAGCAGGGTTTTTTTAATTTTGTCTTTTGTAGGTTTTGTATATCCAATAGGTGCCAGAGCTAATTTGTCCTCAGTGCTAAATTGCACAGTAAGGCTGAGGTCACACTTGCGATTGTGATGCGAGAAACTCACATCAATACCCGGCACTGCCGCCGGGACTCGGACCGGAGTGTGCGGCTGCATGTATTTCTATGCAGCTGTAAGGGGGTCATAGTAGCAGTTCTGAACCCCTTAGCATTTCCCGGTGTAAAGTGTATATAATGTACATTTATATATATTGTTGCTATGTAATATCACTGGGGTATGTATTTTATACTGTGTTTAACAGGTGTACATTATGCTGCTGTATACATATATTCTGTTGCTCCATAATGTTGTTTGTACATGTAACTATGTTGTAATATATGTTTTGTACAGGGAAAGTTTATTATTAGTTTTGGATCACTAGATGGAGATAGTGAGCTTAATATAGGTTAAAGCTTTAACAATAGTGTAAATAGTTAACTGTAGGAGGGGTCACTTTGGTTAGAGGAAGGGAGTATTATTGCCAACTTACACAGTATAATGGCCCATAGCCTCATATACACAGTATTATGCCCCCTATACATAGCCTTATGCACTATGTCCCCAATGAACAGTATGAAGGCACAATAGCACCATATACATAGGATTAGGTTCCATATGCACATCATCATACCTTCTAGCCTCATATATACAGTATGATGTCCCATAGGTTCCCCTATACACAATATGATGTTCTATAGCCTCCTTATACATAGTATGATGGCTCCATAGCCCCCTTTATACAAAGTAATGCCACTACAGCTCTCTTTTACCCAATATCATTGGCTCATAGTCTCCTATACACAATATTATGGCCACCCCATACTCTATAAGTTGCTCTACAGCCTTCCCCGATCATTCTAAACATTATAATATAAAAAAGTTATACTCGTTCAATCAAAATTCCCCATCTGTCCACTGTTTCTTCTCTTCTAGCTTGTCTGTAGGAAGGTGCAGGGGATGTTGTGAATTGCGATAACATCTCTGTATCGCATCACATGAGATCCCTTGCGTGATCCAGGTCTCCAACATGCCGCAGGCTGGAAGCAGCTTACATCCTGCCAGAAAAATTACAAAGCAGGGATGCAATGGCTCTCTGCCTCACTCCAGCTGGTAACAGTATCGGAGTCCTAAGAATGCCAATGTGGTTAATAGTTTTGAAGGCCAATTCAGCCCACGGCCAGACCAACCCATTTTGCATTTGCTATATTTGCCTGATGACCAGTCTAGTCAAGATGTTATGGCAAGTATCCTTGGGTAGCATTATGGCTGACATTAATATTTGCACAGTGGCACATGATACAGTGACTTTTTTAATTCTTATTGCATTCTTTGGCTTACAGCGTGAAAATATGTAAATATCGGGTAGTGAAATTTTGGACTTTTGCTGCCCAAGAATTTTTATGTGTACAAATACTACTGCAGACAAAATTGGAAGTGCTGTTTATAGAAACCCATGGCTCATATGATATTCTTAGCACAGGCCTGAAAACTATTGCATTGACCTCTTCTATGGCCATTTGAAGTTTTCCGTAATGAGGCAGTGTTTTTTTTACACTTAACTTGTAGTGTATTTAATGCAGAATTAATAAGAATATAATCCCAGTTGTGTCACCTAAACAAGTCACAAGAAAATAATAGCAGAGGTCAATAGCAGCTGTAACTAAGTAAAAGCGGTGATGGATGGAGGGAAATATCAAAGCTGATGGCACTGTAATTCAAGAATGATGCTAATGTAGATTATTTACTAGAGACAAAAAACCAAAGCCTTTTATTGCAGAAACTGCAAATGAAAAATGACATCTACACAGAATGTACAGCACTAAGCTGTCCTGGGATAATTGAAAACTAAAAGCTGAAAAATTGGGCTTTTTCTCTAGAATATTTTGGTGTTTCATGGATTGCCCAGTGAAGTAAAATACAATACATTTGGGGAAAAATAAAATTGGATCAAATAATAGATTCCTTTAAGATGACAGCTATTGGAAGGTGTGCTGCAAATCTTGCTTTGTCCAAACAGCTGAAACATTTAGGATCATTCTTTTAGAAAATATATCAATTTTTTAGAAATATAGTATCATTTCTGCCAGGGTATGTGCACATGTTAAATATTTGCTGGAAACATTTCTGCATCAAAAAACATGCTGCATAAAAACATGCATTTTTGTGTAATTTTTGTAAGTGTTTTTTATGCATTTTTTTGCAGTCATTAGAATGCGTGGAAAATTATACTAAAATGCTGAAAGAATTGACATGTTGCGATTTTGAAAGGAGCTGTGCGCGTGCAATTGTCGCCAATTGATCAGCTGATATCACAGCTGACAACTGACTCTCACCACTCCCGGCAGTTTAACCCCTTCGATGCTGTGATCGACATCAACCACAACATTTGGAAGGTAGGCAGTGGAAGAGTGTCCCCTCGGCCCTCAGATCAGCGCCCCTGTGACTTCATTGCGGGGGGACTAATATTTGCCATGGTGACCCGATGTTGCTATGACGACATTCGGGTCACTAGGCTCTAGAATGGAAGGTAGATCTTGCGCAATGCAGGGTCTAATGAAGTTGTGTCAGTGCAGCACTAAGGGCAGAGACAGACTGCCGTATTTCTCGTGCGAGAATCGCATCGTAAACCTCGTCCTGGCTTTCGGCTCTCCTGACCTGAGCTTGACAGCTGCATAGTAATCCATCATGTTGTCTTGCTCAGGTCAGGCGAGGTGCGATGCGATTCTCGCACAAGTTATACAGCCGTCAGACCCTTCCCTAACAGTTATAAACCATTGCAATGCTTGTGCACTGCAATGTTTTATAACAGTGTTCAAACTGCAAAAAAGTGAAAGTCCCTTAGGGGGACTCAGTAAAAAAATAAAATATATAAATATTTAAAAAAAATCTGAACTTTTTTTAAAAAAAATTAAAGATGTATATATTGTACCTATAAATTTCTACATTTTTGTGACAAAAATAAAAAAACTACGCGTTTACTATTGCTGTGTACGGAATGACCTGCCTCATAGCTCTGTAACACTGGTTAACCCAGTCAGTGAATACCGTAAAAAAATAATTAAAACATGGTAAATAAAACATGGTGCAAAAAATTATGCTTTTTCCTTAAACTGCTGAGCAAAAGGTGAAATGAAATGCAATCAAAAAGACGAATGCAAATTAAAATGATATAACTGAAAACATCAATAAAACAAGCTGCCATATAGCTCCATCAGTGGAAATATAAAAAAGTCTTGCTCTCAAAATAAAGGGATGTAAAAATTTTTTTTTCTATAAAATAGTTTTTATTGGGTAAATGTGCCAAAACATAAAAAAGCAATATAATTGAGGTATCACTGTAATCGTAATGACTCGAAGAATAAAGCTGCCTTATCAATTTTACCACATGAGCAGAATGGCATAAAAAACTTCAAAAACACAATTAGTGAATTGCTGGTTTCTATTCATTCTGCCTCCCAAAAACTGAAATAGAAAGAAATCGAAAAGTGTTATGTTCCCGAAAATGATACCAATAAAAACATCAACTTGTCCCATAAACAACAAGCCCTCACATGACTCAGTGGGCAGAAATATGCAAAAATTACAGGGCTCAAAATATGGCAATTCAAAAACTTGGTTTTGCAAACAGTGCCTTTTAATGTGTGACAGCAACCAAACATAAAAACAGGATATAAATCTGGTATCACTGTAATCGTACCGACCCGAAGAATAAAGTAATGTAAACACTTATACCGCATGAGGAACGGCGTAAAAAATAAATTAAAAAAATCTTCACATGCTGTTGATTTGTTCATTCTGCCTCACAAATATCACTGGAAGACTCGGTGCACATTTATCCTGCACTTTACACTACCGGAGTTTCCATCTAAATCTCTGAAATATGTAATTCAGATGGAACCCCCTGTTGAAGATTCCCTATAATGAGGCAGATGGAGGCACTGTGGATGCTGTCTGGCCTGTGATCCAGCTGGGTTCGTCTTTTTAGGCATGCATAAAAGCGTGATCCACACAGTTTTGTGCACTTGTGAAAAGAAGGACACCACTGAACAGAGGCCAGATGGAGTCCAAAGTAACTCTGCTGCCTCATTATAGTGAATCGATTCCTTAGCAGTTTAATTTGAATCACGTCACTCGGATATTTAGATGGAAACACCAATGTAAGTGCTCAGCATAGAGCGCCAGATAAATGTGATCCCAAATATTATGTAAAATGCTATCAATAAAAGCTTCAAATCAATCCACTAAAAAAGACAGTCCACACTCAGGTCCTTCATCTGTTAATGGAAATATAGTGGGCTTTCATTTTACTGGTAGTAAAAAGGCTCTGGAAAAGCTAAATGGCTCCTCACCACCCAAAAGAAATTCAGCAAATTCTGTGCTCCCAAATCCAAATGCACCCCTCCCTTCTGAGCCTCAGTGTGCCTAAACCACATGTAGCATCTGAATGTTTGGCATTTATGTAGCTGTGAGAGCCTACCTGATTTACAGATGACCTTTTCCCTAGAAGCACAAGATTGGCATAATGTACTGGGCACTACAAAGTACTGGGCAATACAGTGGCAGTTTGTAATTTGCACTCAGCAACATCCACTGCTGCTTGTTTCTGGAAAACACCCATGGAGTCAAAATCGACACTACACTTGTAGAGAAATTCTTAAAGGGGTATAATTTCCAAAATGGGGTCAATTGAAGAAGAATTCTGCCCTTCTAGCACTTAGGAAATCTGTATATGGAATCCACAAACTATTCTAGGAAAATCTGTGCTCCATGAGGCAAATAGCCTTCCATCCCTCCCGAGTCTCTCTGTATGGCTAAGCAGTACTGTACAGCCACATATGGGGTATTTCTACATTCATCAGAAATTGTGGGACAAATTTTTGTGCCATTTTTGCCTATTTATTTTGGTGGTAAAAATGTAATTATTTTTTCTTCACTGCCCAATGGTATAAAACTATGACACACCTGTGGTGTCAGTATGATTACTGCACCCCTAGATGAATTCATTGAGAGGTGTAGCTTATAAAATGGGTGCACACCTTCCCTTCTGAGCTTTCCACTCTGCATGAAAAGTATTACCTGATTACATGTAAGGTATTGGTGCAATCAGGAGAAATTTTTACAACAAACTGAGGTCCATTTTTTCCTATTAGCTCTTAGAAAAATTAAAAACAGTTGGCTAAAAGAACATTTTAGTGGTAAAATGTAATTATTCTTTCTTCACCGCCCAATGGTATAAAATTCTGTGAGGCACATGTGCTGTCTATATGATCACTGCACCCCTAGATGAATTCAATGGGGGTGTAGATGGTAAACTGAGGTCACTTATGGGAGGTTTCTGCTGATCTGACACCTCAAGGTCTGTTCAAATGTGACATGACACCCTCAAACCATTCCAGCAAAATCTGAACTCCAATATGACGCTTCTTCCCTTCTGAGCTTTGCATTGTGCCTCAAAAGAAGTTTTTGACCACATATGGGGTATCTGTGTACTCAGGAGAAATTGCACAATATATTTTGGTACTCAGGAGAAATTGCACAATATATTTTGGGTCCGTTTTCTCCTGTTAGCCTTATTAAAATAAAAAATTGAGGGCTAAAAGAACATTTTTTGGGGAAAATGTTGATTTTTAATTTTCATGGCTCAAGGTTATAAACTTCTGTGAAACACTTGGGGGTTCAAGGTGCGCCCTACCCATATAGATACATTCCATGAGGGGTCCAGTTTCAAAAATGGGATCACTTGTTGGGGGGTTTCCACTGTTTAGACTCATCGGGGGCTCTCCAAATGCGACATGGTGTCCACTAATGATTCCAGCCAATCCGGCACTCCAAAAGTCCAATGGCGTGCCTTACCTTCCGAGCCCTGCCGTGAGCCCAAACAGTAATTTTCCATCACATATGGGGTATGGCACTCTGGGGAAATTGCACCACAAATTTTAGTTCATTTTCTTCTGTTACCCTTGTAATAATAGAAAAAATTGGGTCTAATGTGAAATGTTTGTGAAATAAAGTTAATGTTAATTTTTTCCATCCGCATTCCATTAATTTCTGTGAAGTACCTGAAGGGTTTATAAACTTCTTCAATGTGGTTTTGAGTACTTTGAGGGGTGCAATTTTTAGAATGGTGTCACTTTTGGGAATTTTCTTTCTTATAGGCTCCTCAAAGTCACTTCAAATGTGATGTGGTCTTGAAAAAAAGGTTTAGTAAATTTTGTTGGTAAAATGAGAAATCGCTGGTCAACTTTTAACCATATTAGCTTCATAAAAAAATTATATTTCAAAAATTGTGCTTATGTAAAGTAGAATTGTGGGAAAAGTTATTTATTAAATATTTTGTGTGACATAACTCTCTGGTCTAAGGGCATAAAGATTAAAAGCTTTAAAATTATGATATTTTCCAAATTTTCATGATTTTTTCCCAAGTAAACACAAGTCATACTGAACAAATTTTACCGCTATCATGAAGTACAATATTTCACAAAAAAATTTATCAGAATCTGTGGGAACACTGGGAGCCGTTGAAGCGTTCCAGAGTTATTACACATAAAGTGACACTGGTCAGAATTGTAAAATAGGGGGATAAACAGGTTAATAAGAATAAACAATAAATCACTGAATAAGATTACATATACCTCTATTAATACTTCTGTGGCAGAATATATCAATCAAGATCAAGATGGTTTTGTAGTAGGCAGAGATGATTGACATCAAACATGCAGATTCATGATGGATTGTGATGGCGCTCCTTCATAAAGGGCATGTAGTTACAAGTAGACCTACACAAAGCCTGCTAATACTTGGTAATATCTCTATTATAGCATTGGTAACTGGGTTTTTGGTCGTAACTTATGTAAACTAATAAATCATGTAAATGTTCTTTATGCTCACTGATGGCTAAAATATAGTCAAAAGATTTTTAATGTCAGCTATTTCTCACTTATTCCTCACTCATTCGTGTTGCTCTTATTTGTCACTTCATTTCATTTTAGCTAAAGAACCCTTAACAATATGGTTGCATGTTCATCTTGTTATAAAATATCATTAAGAATGTACTTGTGCTCATTTTGCCTTCTCTCCCTGACATCTTCAGTAACTTCACTCCCAAATTTCTTTAATATTTTAGAAACATTTTCTCTAACGGTATGTCAGATTTGCAAGGGAATCACAAGTCAGAAACGTTATCTCTCCCTTCTAGCCAAAATGGCAAAGCTTTTAAAACTCAGTTTTGATTTTTCATGACACTTCACTTAGAGCATGCATGGATTAAAACTTTCTCCACATGTAGATTCTGTATATGGCATGAAGATGATTTTCCTCTTTAATGAAATCCATATCAGAAGATTTAACATGGTGGTGTCCTTATCACTTTTGTGGCTAGGGAGGTTATGTATTAAAATAATCACTTTGCCTATGATATTGCAACTATGAGAGACACTATCTGTTACAATTCACATGGGTAAATTATAGAGGTGTCATCCCCAATCATAACATTTGGTATTTTATGATTAGCTTTGCTTGGCTTTCTACAAAGATGAACAAAGTTATATACTGGCTCATAGAAAGTCTCTATATCCCTCATTGAGCTTTCCTGCCTTTCTTGCATTTTCATTGAAAAAGATCATAAAGGGATTGTCTGATCTTATTCTACATGTCTGCAGTCACTCTTTGTGACTGCACACTTGTAAATCCTCACATCATGAGCACTGCGCACTATGAAGATTCTCAGTGAAGGCGCCGGAAGCTGGTGGTCATGTGACCGCAAGTATGTGAGTCCGGTTATGCCCGAACTCACTCAATAGAACAATTCTAGAAACAGTCTGGCAGGAATGTGGCTGGGAGTATGCATGTTGCATACTTGCACTCACATGACAGCCTGCTTGAGATTCCGGCAACAAGAATCCTCACAGCACTTAGTGCACACGATATGAGGATTAACAAGTCTGCAGTCACATAGAGTGACTGCAGATTTGTAGCTTAAGACCGCATAACCCCTTTAAGCTTAACCCCTTCAAGATTATCCCCTTCAACCCGAAGCCTGTTTTCACCTTCCTGACCAGGCCATTTTTTTCAATTCTGACCACTGTCACTTTATAAGGTCATAACTCTGGAATGCTTCAATTGGTTCCACTGATTCTGAGATTTTTTTGTGACATATTGTACTTCGTGATAGTGGTAAAATTTCTTTGATATGACTTTATTTGTGAAAAAATCAGAAATTTGGCTAAAAATTTTGAAAATGTTGGAATTTTCAAACTTATGCCTTTAAATCAGAGAGTCATGTAACACAAAATAGTTATTAAATAACATTTCCCACATGTCTAATTTTCATTAGCACAATTTTTGAAACATAATTATTTTTATTAGGAAGTTAAAAGGGTTTGACCAGCGATTTCTCATTTTACAACAAAATTTACAAAACCAATTTTAAAGTGACCACAGCACATTTGAAATGACTTTCTGGGGCCATATGTGGCAGTACAGTACTGCTTAACCATATGGAGACTCGGGAGGGAAGGAGCTCTATTTGCCTCCTGGAGCGCATATTTTCCTAGAAGAGTTTGTGGACTCCATATACTGAGCCCCTAAGTGCTAAAAAAGCAGAATCCCCCTCAAGTGACCATATTTTGGAAATTATACCCCTTTGGGAACTTATCTACAGGTGTAGTGACGATTTAGACTCCATGGGTGTTTTCCAGAAACAAGCAGCAGTGGACGTTGCTGAGTGAAAATTGCAAACTGTTGTTGTAGTGACCAGTACCCTGTAGTGACCAGAACGTTTCAGTCACCAGTACGTTATGCCCAGCCCGTGCTCCTGGAGACATGCACCCATAAATTAAGCTGGCTCTTATCACTATAGAAATGCCAAAGGAGGGCGTAATAAGTGGTTTAGACAAAATGGTGCTCAGAGGGGAGGGGGTGCATTTGGATTTGAGAGCGCAGAATTGCTGAATTTCGTTTGGAGGGTGAGGAACCATTTTGCTTTTCCAAAGTCTTTGTGCTACGAGTAACGTGGAAGCTCTCTATACATCCACTAACAGATGACAGACCTTAGTGGGGGGACTGGCTTTTTTGTGGATTGACTTGAAGCTTTTATTGGGAACATTTTACATAATATTTGGGATCACATTTATCTGGCGTGCTACACTGAGCACTGAGTGACATAATTCAGATGAAAACTCAAGAGTTCCATTTACTATAATGAGGCAGCAGAGTTACTCTGGCCTCGCCTCTTTACAGTTGTGTCCTTTTTTCAGAAGTGCACAAAACTGTGGCCGACGGCACTTCTATGCAATCCTAAAAAGATGGACACTGCCAGATTCCAAGTCAGACGGCGTCCACAGTGCCTGTACCTGCCTTATTATAGGGAATCTTCCACAGGGGGTTCCGTCTGAATCACGTATTTCAGAGATTTACACGGAAACCACGGTGTAAGCGCTCAGTGCAGAGTGCAGCATAAATGTGTGCTGAGCCTTAGTGTGATCTTTCGAACGCAGAATGAAAAATTGGTTCTATTTATTTTTTTGCTGTTCCTTGTGCGGTATAAGTGATTAGGCAACTTTATTCTTCTGGTCGGTGTGATTACAGCGATACCATATTTATATCGGGTTTTTATGTTTGACTGCTGTCACACACTAAAAGATGCCTTTTATTGCAAAAACTAATTTTCACCTCCCCATATTTTGAAAGCTATAATTTTTCCATATTTTTGCAAACAGAGTCATGTTAAGGCTTGTTTTTTCCTTGATGAGTTGATGTTTTTATTGGTACCATTTTTGGGCACATAACATTTTTGATCACTTTCTATTCTGATTTTTGGGAGGCAGAATGAACAAAATCCAGCAATTCAAGAATTTTTTTTTTTTAATGTCTTTCCGGTAAAATTGATAAGGAAGCTTTATTCTTCGGGTCAGTATGATTACAGTGATACCCCATTTATATATTTTTTTATGTTTTGGTGCTTTTACACAATAAAAACTATTTCATAGAAAAAATAATTATTTGTGCATCACTTTATTTTGAGAGAGATAACTTTTTCATTTTTCTGCTAATAGAGCTGTATGGCGGCTTGTTTTTTGCAGGACAATATCTCTCTTTGATCGCGTTTTATTGCTCTTTTTGTTCAGCGGTCTGATGATAAAGTATTATTTTTTGCCTTATTTTTATTTATTTGTTTTGCGATGGTGTTCACTGAAGGAGTTAACTAGTGAGACAGTTTTATCGAGCAGGTCGTTACGGACCTGACGATACCAAATATGTGTACTTTTTCTGCTTTGCTTTTTTTTACATAAATAAATGTATTTATTGGAAGATACATTTGTTTCTTTTTTTTGTTCTTTATTTGAAGATTTTTAAAAATATTTTTACACTTTTTAAAAACTTTTTTACATTGTCCCAGGATGGGACATCACTATACAGTATCAGATCGCTGATCTAATGCTTCTGAACTGCACAGCATCGGAGCAGCGTCTGACAGGCAAGGAAGGAGGCATGTCAGGGCCTGCTCTCAGCAGGCGCTCACAAACCACTTTCCCTGCAGGACCCTGAAAGACACTGTGGCCATCTTGAAGAGAGGGGTCTCCATGGAGACCATCAGAACAACACAATCCCATTGGGTTGTTCTGATGGGAGCACTCATGGAACCGCCCCCTCCCTGCGTGCAATATCCTCGATGTCGCTGTCACTATTAGCAGCATCAGAGGGGTTAAATGCTTACACCGATTGTGGCGGTCGCTGCATGGTGTCAGCTTTCACACAGAGCTGACACCCACACCTGATCACGGCGGTGCTCAGAGCGAGGCTGTACGATTGCTGCACCATAACTATACACCTGTTTGGAGGAACGCAGCTCCAGCAAGAAATATACACTCACTGGCCACTTTATTAGGTACACCATGCTAGTAAGGGGTTGGACCCCCTTTTGCCTTCAGAACTGCCTCAATTCTTCGTGGCAGAGATTCAACAAGGTGCTGGAAGCATTCCTCAGAGATTTTGGACCATATTGACATGATGGCATCACACAGTTGGCGCAGATTTGTCGGCTGCACATCCCTGATGCGAATCTCCCGTTCCACCACATCCCAAAGATGCTCTATTGGATTGAGATCTGGTGACTGAGGAGGCCATTTGAGTACAGTAAACTCATTGTCATGTTCAAGAAACCAATCTGAGATGATTCGAGCTTTATGACATGGCACATTATCCTGCTGAAAGTAGCCATCAGATGTTGGGTACATTGTGGTCATAAAGGGATGGACATGGTCAGCAACAATACTCAGGTAGGCTGTGGCGTTGCAACGAAGCTCAATTGGTACCAAGGGGCCCAAAGAGTGCCCAGAAAAAATTCCCCACACCATGATACCACCACCACCAGCCTGAACCGTTGATACAAGGCAGGATGGATCCATGCTTTCATGTTGTTTACGCCAAATTCTGACCCTACCATCCGAATGTCGCAGCAGAAATCGAGACTCATCAGACCAGGCAACGTTTTTCCAATCTTCTACTGTCCAATTTCGATGAGCTTGTGCAAATTGTAGCCTCAGTTTCCTGTTCTTAGCTGAGAGGAGTGGTACCCAGTGTGGTCTTCTGCTGCTGTAGCCCATCTGCCTCAAAGTTCGACGCGCTGTGCGTTCAGAGATGCTCTTCTGCCTACCTTGGTTGTAACGGGTGGCAATTTGAGTCACTGTTGCCTTTCTATCAGCTCGAACCAGTCTTCCCATTCTCCTCTGACCTCTGGCATCAACATGGCATTTCCGGCCACAGAACTGCCGCTCACTGGATTTTTTTTCTTTTTCGGACCATTCTCTGTAAACCCTAGAGATGGTTGTGCGTGAAAATCCCAGTAGATCAGCAGTTTCTGAAATTCTCAGACCAGCCCTTCTGGCACCAACAATCATGCCACGTTCAAAGGCACTCAAATCACCTTTCTTCCCCATACTGATGCTCGGTTTGAACTGCAGGAGATTGTCTTGACCATGTCTACATGCCTAAATGCACTGAGTTGCCGCCATGTGATTGGCTGATTAGAAATTAAGTCTTAACACACAGTTGGACAGGTGTACCTAATAAAGCGGCCAGTGAGTGTATATACGGAGCATGTCGGAAGGGGGTTAAATACTCGCTGTCAAAGTCTTAGGCCATCCACAGATAATGTTATGAACAAAGCCTTATTAGAGCACCCATAAACTTCTATGAGTTTACCTATATAGAACTTACCTACAGATGCCTCCAATTCCATAAGGAGGTACTGTATGCAGAAGCTCTGAGAGATAATGTAGATTATGATGTAGTAGTACAGAGCTTTGCCCAGTGATACAGTACTATATGTAACATATTACATTATTTGATATAAAACATGATATGAGTAATATTAAAAAAAAAAAAAAACATTTCTAGGCACTTAAAATACAGGCACGAATACATGGATATGCGATATGCTCAGCTACAAGTTATATGTTTGTATGTAGATGAATAATTCACAGTATGATGTGAAATACATTACAGTACAAGCCAGGGCACATAGCATTTTACTAAGTGCTACATGTGTTTAGTAAATCCACATGAAAGAATTAAGATGCTCTCTGTAAATAATTTATCGACATGCCTTCATAGTTGTGCACATCGGAGTCCATTGAACATATGATTGCACACAAGCTATTAGCGGAGGCTGGAGACCGCCAATTCATCCTTATAATTCCAACATACATCTGACTAGTAATCTACTTGCAGTCAGGCATGATGGTGAAAAGCTAGCCTCAGCCATTTCAGAAAACTAATTTTGTTCAAATCAGCAAACTAAATTGCTGAAGTATGAAGCACATTGCCCTAATACGACTTATAGATCAAAAGAGCAATCAGGCAATCGATAAAAAGCTTAACAAGATGCCAGTAGAGTGCACCTCAAGAAACTAAGACCACAAATGAGATCAGCCAGCATATGTAATGAGAGGCCCCGTCAGTGTACCGGCTAATTGCTCTTTTTGTGGCATATTTATGGAATTTGTAGGGTAAATTTTGTATACTCTCAATAATGCCTTTCATAGATTCATAGTAGAAAAAAGATAAAAAAGTAAAAATATGTCAGTGCCATGTGTATTTGGATAGTAATCTACAGTCACTTGTCAATAAATGTCAGGACGATATTTGTGATTGCTGCGGGTGTAAGCACTCTTGCTCAATGAGCACTACAGACATGCATAACTGCTTGCCGGCTTGCTGCTGTGACAGCTGTACACAGGAACTATACGATATCAGCCCACTTAATCGAACAGAAAAATATGTGTCATGTGGGGGGGATACAGGCAGAAGAGGGCCCCATGTGCCAGAACATGGTATGGGCTCTGTGCAGTCCAATAGCTCATCATAATGTACAATTCCACCTGCTTTAAAGGTTGCCAGAGGCCCTGTTATCTCTTGGGTCCCTGAGCAGTGCTCACCACTTCAAGTTTTTGTATTCAAATCTATGTATATATTTATCTAATCTACATACAAAAGAGAAATAATGGTCAGCAGGTTGCCTTCGGTCGTTTCACGTACACCATGCTTTTTTCATGGATTTTCATACAACTTGATGAGTGCCATATACCTATAGTCATCGGAATGGATTACTGGACTATCGAATGCTGGGCAGGATCGATGTATAAACTGCCTAATCCCAGTAATCGGAGCTCCAGCTGATGAATTCTGGATAGTGCCGGCTGTATGTTCGACTATATAAACAGCTGCAAAATACACCCTCTAGATTTTTAAAAATTTAGAAAGTTTAATGCTGCATTCTAATTTATGTTTCAATATCTTTAAGGAGATCAGTTGAGTATGGCAATGAATTATTGTATAAATATACAGTACATAGTAGCTTCATACTGAAAGGAAAGAAAACTATCTTGACAGTACCATCTGTGGTGGTAGCTACCCTGTAAGACAATGTGTGATTATTTAACCGATCTTGCAAGTAATCTGAAATACAACGATGAGTCAAACATGTCAGCACACTGCTCTTATTAAAATTTTTGATGGCTGCACCGTCTTATCAGCGCTTTGGTAAGAGGTCGTTATCTCCCCAGTCACTTCTGTGCAGGTTTCTACATCTTACATCACTTCATTTGGGACTGAGAAACAGTGGCTGCCCACTTATCATTTGCGCGAGAGAAGAGCAGAGTCAAGTAATTTGCTTTTGTGCTCTGATGCCACTGTATCTGATGCCGATATTTATCGAGAGCTTTGTGCACAGAATGGACAGTGTTTTGTCATGAAGAAGTGTGTATGAAGGGATAGAGAAGTTCAAGTAAGGTCGCACAAGTGTCAGCCATGAAGAAGGAGTCTAAGGCCAGGGTCACACTAGCGAGGAATACGGACAAGTGAGAGGCGCTAAAAGCACGCATTACACACGGACCAATGATTCTCTATGGGGCAGCTCCCAACAGCCGTATATTTCTCATCCATATTCTACGGTCCGTGCCAATCGCAGCATGCTGCAATTGTCAGCATACTACGCCCGTAATACGCCAATGCAAGTCCATGGGTGCGCAAAAAATACGGGTTACACACGGACCACACATGTGACTTGCGAGAAATACGCACCCGGTGTCTTTTAGAAAAGCCGGCAATTCAGTGCGCTATACAGTAAACTCATATTGACAGGTTTAATAAAGACAGAAAGAATAGATATATACACATAGAATACATATGTATGTGTATATATATATATATATATATATGAGTATGTATCTCAGTGTCCAGCTGCAGCAATGAGACTCATGGGTCTTTCCCACCTGGTGATCAAGTTCCTGCACGGACTGGATTAGGAGTAAATCCTTCAATAGGAGAACAAAAAGGAAATCCAGCAAGGACTCAGCAAACCAGGATTGGAGTAAAATAATACTTTTCTTTATTTCTTCAAAAAGGTTAAAAAGAAGACCCACAAGGATCAGGAACCATAGTGCTTTGCATAAATAAGCGCAAATGGGACTACGCGTTTCGGCGACCTATTCGCCTTCTTCACGGTCCAAAACCGTGAAGAAGGCGAATAGGTCGCCGAAACGCGTAGTCCCATTTGCGTTTATTTCTGCCACGCACTCTGGTTCCTGATCCTTGTGGGTCTTCTTTTTAACCTTTTTGAAGAAATAAAGAAAAGTATTATTTTACTCCAATCCTGGTTTGCTGAGTCCTTGCTGGATTTCCTTTTTGTTCTCATATATATATATATATATATACACATACATGTCATTGTGACAAACATATATGTATTTATATTTCACAGACTTCTTCATAGCAGTATAGCCACTAATTAAATTGCCGGCTTCTATCAAATCCTTCCCCAACCCGACATGAAATGACACATGGTTTACATTCAGTAAACCATTTCATTTCATGTTTTTTTATATGTCCTTGACTAATAATTAGATGCTGGTTTGTGTGCAAAATTTGGGAGTTGTAGTTGTTATTTTAAGGGGTTAATTCGTTGTTAAAAAATGTGTGGGCTTCCCTTTGCCCTATATTGGTGGCGAGTGGGTTAATCTAACAAAGGGTTAATGTCACCATTCAATTGTAAGGTGACATTAACCCTTTGTTAGATTAACCCATTCGCCACCGCTACAGGGCAATGGGAAGGCCACGCATTTTTTTATAAACGAATTAACCCCTTAAAATAACAACTACAACTCCCAAATTTTGCACACAAACCAACATCTAATTATTAGTCAAGGACATATTAAAAAACATGAAATGAAATGGTTTACTGAATGTAAACCATGTGTCATTTCATGTCGGGTTGGGGAAGGATTTGATAGAAGCCGGCAATTTAATTAGCGGCTATTCTGCTATGAAGAACTCTGTGAAATATAAATATATATATTTATATATGTTTATCTCAATGACTTGTGGGTATATATATATATGCATTCTATGTGTCTATATCTATTATTTCGTTTCTGTTATAAACCCTGTCATAGGGCTCCATTATATGTCCATTTTGCAAGGCGGCGAGAAAATCTCGCCATACGGATTGCATACGGATGCCATACGGATTACATACGGATGCAGACATGCGCAAAATATGCAACCACACCTTGCTTACGGATGACCTACGGAGCACTATTTAGGGGTCATTCATCCATATTACGCCTGTAAGCTACGGACCGTATTTTGCGCCGGTTAGTGTGACCCCGGCCTAACGCTTGTCCACGACTGATGAGCGTGTATGTGAACTGATTCTATTGGATAGACTTGTGACAGTGGATTATGTGGCAAATCGGGCCTGCAGGGATGAAGATTCACCTTCACATCTGAAGAGGTCAAGGCAGCGGTGCATTTGTTGCTTGCAACTTAGCCTATAATATTATTTATTGAGGAAATGCAAAGACTTGTTATCAGATGGACAAAATGTATTGAAATGCAGGGAGATTATAATGATGAATTATGCATTTCTTTTTTTCTGAAAGTTAATTAAAATTGTACAGCAAAAGTGCAAAAACTTGTGACTGTTTAAAAAAAAACGTGTTAGTATTTGAAAAATTCTTCATGATTGTACAAGATGTTAAAAATGATACCACAGAGTGCCCAAATTCTTCTGTGCCAGATAACATTTTTGGTCTGTGACTAATCACATCCGCTGCACATTGCATGCCAGGCCCGTCAGCTATCAGCATGTAATGTATAGAGTCTATGTTGATATGATGTACAGTAATTAGGTTTTTCTGCACTTGCTCAGTCTTCTAGTACAAAGGTAAAAATAATTATGCCTGTCATAATGATTGAGTGATTTTTGTACCGTTGGGACTGACTTGTCTTGCGGAAACCCTTGTCATCTACGCCGTACGACACTCCCTGCAGTGAGGGTTATTTTTCAATTTCCACACAGCAAGAATTACTGAAACTCATTTTGAGCCCCTATTTACATTCCGCTTACTAAGGTGAGAGCTATAGATTTGCATAATTATATTTTACAGTAGCTGACATCTTTGTGAAGCCTGGTCATTCAGTAATAGACGAGACCGAATGTGAGGCTAAATAATCCAGTGCTTGGCTGTTGGGTTGTTTTTTTTTTTTTTCATTTTTTTTTTTTTCGCACTTGTTTCTAAATCCAGTATATTGGCATATCATAGAAAAGTAATTAATGAAATGAAAAGAAAAGTCAAAGTTAATAAAGTTTTTTAACAGTAAATACATACAGTGTAAGTAGAGTAAGTCAATGAATAAACCTGGCACAAAAAAAGGTGGAAAGAATACTGTATAAAGACCAGCATTTTTAAAAAAGAGCCTGCTAGAATAAGGTACGCACCTAATTTTAATAAATTAATCATATATTTTGGGCTAAAGAACCAAATCTACGCCACACATGATGGGATTTCCATTATAATTTACTCCAATTAATGGTGTAAATTACAGTGAATTTATATATCCCTTCCATATGTTGCTAATCGCCATCCATTATTTTCAGAAGTGTTGTGAGTTGCTGAAAATGTCAGTGTTCACCATAATTTCCAACTTTTTTACATTCCAGTGAATTGGCATATGGGGGATATGGGGGAATACCAAATTCCCATCAACGTATATTCCCTTCACAATGTTGGAACTATACGTATGGGTGTTGGTGCTGATATGTCAATGATAGTCATAAGAAGCTCACACAATATAGTGCAATGCCGTCTGGTAAGGGAAAGGTATAATCCATGGTGTTGCTCACCTGAAGGTGTTGTGGGCAGACAGCACCTATTAAAGCATGGAAAGCTGCTGCTGATGGCCCATAGATGGAGAAAATTGTTCTTCCAGATGTATAATGGTAAAAATTGAAACTGCCACGTTTAGGCAGTTGCTCTGTGTGAATGAAGAGCCTTGGGATTCCAAATTGGTTTTATTAATACCAACGCATTTCAATGCCGGACTAGCACATACTCAAGGTACAAAATCCAACTATCGTTAATAGATAAGTCACCTGAATCTATAATACTCTACATGCTTGTCCACTTTTTATCTTTACACCATTTTAAGATCCAACAGATACAGAGCCCCGAATCTCCTGCAGACACAGAGCTACACTGTAAAATTCTGGATATCTGCAGTCACCACTAGTCGGGTTGTTTTATCATTCATTTTTAAAAAAATGGTAATATTAAAAGGGGTTATCCATTTCTTTAAAATTGATGACTTAGGCTGGAGTCACACATAGCGACTCACCAGCGATCCTGACAATGATATCAATGTGTCAGGATCGCTGGTGAATCGCTATGTGATCGCTGGTGAGCTGTCAAACAGACAGCTTCACTAGCGATCAGCACAGCGACGCCCAGCGCCTGGCGTCGCTGTGCACGTTAGTAACCAGCGCGCTGTTGCAGGAAACTGGTGACTAATGTACACATCGGGTATCCAAGGGATGTGCGTCCCTAGATACCCGATGTGTACGTTAGTTACAGCTCCCTGCATCAGAGCGCTGGTAACTAGTGTACACATCGGGTATCTAAGGGATGCACGTCCCTTGGATACCCGATGTGTACATTAGTTACCAGCAGATCGCTGGTCTCCCGCCTGTCACACGCAGCGATGCGTGGTGGCCAGCGGGAGACCAGCGACCAAAAACAAGTCCTGGCCTTTCCTGCAGTGATCAGCGATACCGGCAGGGGGCCGGTCGCTGATCGCTGTCACACACAGCGATCTTGCTGGTGAGATCGCTGTTGTGTCACAAAATTGTGACTCAGCAGCGATCTCGCTAGCGAAATCGCTATGTGTGACGGGGCCTTTACCCTTACAAAAAGGAATCGATAATAGATTGATGGAAGCCTGATTATCATCTCTACTGATAAAGTGATTAAAGGAGGCTGTGGTCCTCCTGCGGGTGTTGTGTGCAAATAATCATAGTTTTATTAGGGCCTGTACCTGGTATCGCAGGTTACAATAGCTTCAACACATGTAAGTTAATAGGACCAAAATTGCAATAGCATGCTAAGGCACTACTACAAGTAGAGAATTGCACACTATGGAGAAATGCAAACAATGAAGAGGACAGTGTTTTCCTCATGACATGACTGTGAGCTCTTGCGAGCAGGGTCCTCTTTCCTTCTGTAGCTGTGTGCCTTGTATTGCTCGTGTTTATTGTACTTGTCTATATTTGCCCCTTTTCACATGAAAAGCACCATGGAATAAATGGCGCTATAAAAATGTATAATACTAATAATGACAGAACATCAAATCACACTCACACCAATGCTATTCTATGACACCGTGCACATATCCGATTTTTTCTCAGACTGAGCCGGTTTGAAATATAAAATTGTAGCACTCAGTCATGCAAGTCAATATGTCCATGGAAAACTTGGGCCTGCACTTGCATGACATTTGAGATTTTTTTTCTCAATATTCTCCTCATCTGAGAAAATTGGATCACACTACGATCACACTCTGATCAAACTCTGATCAGAGAGTGATTATCATAATTGTCCTAACTCTCTTAGATTAAAGAAAATACCATGTTGTGACCCTAGCCTTAGTTTAAGCTCCATGTCCCCCTTCAAACAGCTGATCAGTGGGGATGCCAATGGTTGGGCCCCACCTATCCTATATTTACAGCTTGTCATAAGGAGACATCATCAATTTCATAGGAGTGAATAGATGCCCCTTAAATACTGTGTGTAAAGAGAATTTTGAGTCCTGAATAGTATTAAGCTCTGTTCACATGTCTTTTTGGACATTCAGTTTGTTTATTTTAGGAGCAGAAAAACGGTTCTGGGACACTTAAGTAGAAGGAAACAGAGGAGCCACACTGATTACTATTGGGGTCTGTTTATAAAACAGAAAAATAATTAATGTATTTTATACTTTTCCTTCTGATCTAAAAAAACAGATGACCACTAGTGATGAGCGAGTATACTCATTGCTCTGGTTTTTCCAAGCATGCTCGGGTGACCTCTGAGTATTTTGGTGTGCTCAAAGACTTAGTTTCTGTTGATGTGGCTGCTGGACAGGCTGAATACATGTGTGGAATGCCTGTTTGTTAGGGAATTCACACATGTATTCAGCCTGTCTGCAAGTCGCAAATCATGCAGCTGAGGCGGTGAAAACTAAATCTCCGAGCACGCCAAAATACTCGGAGATCACCCGAGCATGCTCGGAAAAACCCGAGCAACGAGTATACTCGCTCATCACAAATGATCACTATAATAATCAATCAGGCCATTCTACTCTCATGTCCAGGAGATGGGTTTGCTTGTTATGTTGAAATAAATCAATTGTTCTATTCATTTATTTTACTTATTTATATAGCGCCATTAATTCCAGAGCGCTTTACAGACATTATTGGCACTGTCCCCAATGTGGTTCACAATCTGGTTTCCCTATCAGTATGTCTTTTGGAGTGTGGGAGGAAACCGGAGAACCCGGAGGAAACCCACAGGGAGAACAAACAAACTCCTTGCAGATGTTGACCCTGGTGGGATTTGGACCCAGGACCCCAGCGCTGCAGTGGAAACCACTGAGCCACTTTGCTGCCCTATTCTATTCATTGACTACAATAAAATGACCTAAAAGCAACCAGTAATCTTACACTGCTCATTAATATCTTGGAAACCTTTTAGGTTAATGCAAAGTAAAAAAAAATGGACGTTTGCTTCCCCTTCCATCCTCCATCTACGATCCTTGGATGAATTCTCTTCCATCCCAAATTTAGCTAACAATTTAGGGAAGTCCTACGAAGATTTTTTTCCCCCCAGTAGTAAAAGGGAAAGAGCCAGCCCACACTAGACAACATTCTCTTAGACCCCAATAATAATCACATGATCTGCCTCAAGGACACTTAGGCACTTTTTAGCACCAGAATATATGATACTACGGCACAATAGAAATTCTTCAGCTTCCATACATTTGTTCCTGTCTGGTTGATGTATTTGGCAGGATTTCCTGATGATTGTCTATGTCTCAGTCCCTTCGAATCGCTAATGAATCCTCATTCTAGTAAGTCAGCCTCATTTACATGTGCCGGGCTAATAATAATAATTAATAATAAGTCTATTTGCAAAACATTTTAATGTTCAGGGTTCTAAAATGAATAATAAATAAGCAAGGACATAAAGGCAACGTCTGTCTGCAATAATCTCTGACCTAATTATCTTTAATCCTCACTTAATAGACTTTGAACCATATCTAGCATAAATGCCTTTTCGTTAGACATGGTAATGATTTCTGTTATCTTTTTGCTATTTCTTCTTTCTCTCTCCATGGATGTAGATTGTAATGAGTTTTATTGTTGTATGGCTGAATTTTCAGCTGTGATCTATTATTTCTCCAAAGAAAGTTACGCAGCAGGAGGCAGTGCAACCTTTAAATAATGCTGCTTCTATTGTACTGAATCAATTACTATGTAGCCAACATCCGAGACACGGAACATGGGCTTGTGGAGTGTTTGTTCAGGCTTTGTATACGCCTGACCCTAGTACTGTTGTAATGGCCTCTAATGCACAGTGCACCAAGGAAATTCTCATTAGATACTTCAAATTGTGAGCAATTTCAGTACACAAATATATTGCGAATACTTTAATCTATAGCAAGGGCTACTAATAATTTAATTGCAGTATATGATGCTCCATAAATTGCCAGGTATGGATGGTCCTAACATATAAGGCACCATATGGCTATCAACTATATGGTATTTCACTGGAAAAAATGCACGTACCCTAAGAGCCTTTGTGATACATGTTAATAATTTATTTTGGTATTTGATTAGTACATATTTTATTAGTGTTGTATTATGAACAGATGCATCTTCTGTAGGAGGATTAGAATATTAGAGATTATGTGTTAATAATTTATCAAGTTAGGGTTTGATTATGACATATGTATTAATATTGTATTATAACAGTTGAATAATAGTGGTAGACCATTGCAATCATTGTAAGCTGGTGGTATGCTATTATAGTAGTTGTAGGCAACTGGTGGACCATTGTAATAGTTGTAGAATAGTGATAGACCATTATAATAGTTGTAGGCTAGTGGTAGACCATTTCAATAATTGTAGGCTAGTGGTAGACTATTATAGTAGTTGTAGATAGCTGGTAGACCATTGTAATAGTTGTAGGATAGTGATAGTCCACTAAAATAATTGTAGGGTGGTTGTAAATCAAACTCTACCCTCTACAATCTATCCTGAATGCAGTAACCAGGGTCATATTTATGTCCAACCACTACACTGATGCTGCCACCCTGTGCCAGTCTTTGCACTGATTACCCATCCGCTATAGAGTATAATATACACTTATCAGGCTTACCCACAAAGATCTTCCCAGACCTGCACCACACTGCATCTCTTCCTTCATTGCTGTCTACCACCCTGCCCATGCTCTTAATTCCATCTAATGACCTACGACTAACATCCTCTATAATTTGAACCTCCAACTCGTTTCCAGGACTTCTCTTTCGCTGTGACAGTTTTCTGCAATGTAATACCCCAGACAATCTGTGTAATTTACATTATCCACTGTTCTAAGTATGTCGTAAAAACACATTTACAGTTGTGGCCAAAAGTATTGGCACCCCTGCAATTTTGTCAGATAATACTCAGTTTCTTCCTGAAAATGATTGCAAACACAAATTCTTTGGTATTATTATCTTCATTTAATTTGTCTTAAATGAAAAAACACAAAAAGAATTGTCCTAAAGCCAAATTGGATATAATTCCACACCAAACATAAAAAAGAGGGTGGACAAAAGTATTGGCACTGTTCGAAAAATCATGTGATGCTTCTCTAGTTTGTGTAATTAGCAGCACCTGTAACTTACCTGTGGCACCTAACAGGTGTTGGCAATAACTAAATCACACTTGCAGCCAGTTGACATGGATTAAAGTTGACTTAACCTCTGTCCTGTGTCCTTGTGTGTACCACATTGAGCATGGAGAAATGAAAGAAGACCAAAGAACTGTCTGAGGACTTGAGAAACCAAATTGTGAGGAAGCATGAGCAATCTCAAGGCTACAAGTCCATCTCCAAAGACCTGAATGCTCCTGTGTCTACCATGCGCAGTGTCATCAAGAAGATTAAAGCCCATGGCACTGTGGCTAACCTCCCTAGATGTGGACGGAAAAGAAAAATTGACAAGAGATTTCAACGCAAGATTGTGCGGATGTTGGATAAAGAACCTCGACTAACATCCAAACAAGTTCAAGCTGCCCTGCAGTCCAAGGGTACAACAGTGTCAACCCGTACTATCCGTCGACGTCTGAATGAAAAGGGACTGTATGGTAGGAAACCCAGGAAGACCCTACTTCTTACCCCAAGACATAAAAAAGCCAGGCTGGAGTTTGCCAAAACTTACCTGAAAAAGCCTACAATGTTTTGGAAGAATGTTCTCTGGTCAGATGAGACAAAAGAAGAGCTTTTTGGGCAAAGGCATCAACATAGAGTTTACAGGAGAAAAAAAGAGGCATTCAAAGAAAAAAACATGGTCCCTACAGTCAAACATGGCGGAAGTTCCCTGATGTTTTTGGGTTTCTTTGCTCCCTCTGGCACTGGACTGCTTGACTGTGTGCATGGCATTATGAAGTCTGAAGACTACCAACAAATTTTGCAGCATAATGTAGGGCCCAGTGTGAGAAAGTTGGGTCTCCCTCAGAGGTCATGGGTCTTCCAGCAGGACGATGACCCAAAACACACTTCAAAAAGCACTAGAAAATGGTTTGAGAGAAAGCACTGGAGACTTCTAAGGTGGCCAGCAATGAGTCCAGACCTGAGTCCCATAGAATCCCTGTGGAGAGATCCAAAAATGGCAGTTTGGAGAAGGCACCCTGCTAATATCAGGGACCTGGAGCAGTTTGCCAAAGAAGAATTCCAGCAGAGCATTGTAAGAAACTCATTGATGGTTACCGGAAGCGGTTGGTCGCAGTTATTTTGGCTAAAGGTTGTGCAATCAAGTATTATGCTGAGGGTGCCAATACTTTTATCTGGCCCATTTTTGGAGTTTTGTGTGAAATGATCAATGTTTTTCTTTTTGCTTCATTCTCCTTTGTGTTTTTTCATTTAAGACAAATTAAATGAAGATAATAATACCAAAGAATTTGTGTTTGCAATCATTTTCAGGAAGAAACTGAGTATTATCTGAAAAAATTGCAGGGGTGTCAATACTTTTGGCCACAACTGTATTTAGACTGGCCTATCACATCATCTCACTAATTTAATTAACTATTCCTTGTTCTCCCTTCCATGCACTCATTAGCACTTTCAATTGCACTTGTACATACAGTATGCTACTAGGTGACTGGTTCACGCAGTATTATTTGAATGCCCCTATTTATTATATTGATTGCTGTACCTTAAGGGCCTGTCACACTAAGCGATATCGCTAGCAATATCGCTATAACGTCACCGATTTTGTGACGTTATAGCAATATTGCTAGCGATATCGCTATATGTGATACTTACCTCCGACCGGCTCCCCTGCTGCTCATCGCTGATCGTGTGAGAACGTCCTGGGCCGTTTCTCGTCCTCAGCTTCCTGCTGGGCTTCCTGTGGCGCCGACGAGCGACGCGTGGACGAGGGCGGGAGGACGTCAGGATCGTCTCGTCTGACAGGTAAGTAGCGACCCCCGACCACTGCTATGTCGCTGGTGAGATCTGCCTGTGTGACAGCTCACTAGCGACCACTTAGCGATGCACCAGCGATCCTGACCGCGTCATTTCGCTGGTCGGGATCGCTGGTGCATTGCTAAGTGTGACAGTACCTTTACACAACAAGTACTTTGTTTTTACCTTTTGTGTCTCCCCTATTTCCTCATAGATTATAAACTTGTGAGCATGGCCTGCACTCCTCTTGATATGTGTTGAACTATGTGTTACTCGGTAATGTCTTATTTTGTTTGTACAAGTTTCCTCTGAATTGCAAAGTACTGTGGACTATATTGGCGCTATAGAAATAAAAATTATTATTACTATAAAATAGTTGTAGGGTAGTGGTAAGCCATTATAATAGTCATGGGTTAGAAGTAAACCATATAAATGTCATAGGCTAATGGTACACAATTGTCTTAGGCTATCGGTAGACCTTTGTAATAGTAGTAGCCTAATGGTAGGCCATGGTAATTTTCATAGGCTTGTATTGGGTCTTAAGTCATGGCATGCACTATGTATTACATCCACCTTACTTGATTGGCCAAGTCTTGTCGAAATCCTGCAGACAACACCGAGGTTAATCTGCTTGATCTTTGGCTTGTTGGTGGTGGATGCCCCACCAGTCAACCTTATCATTTACCCTACTGCATCGGGTTCACCAAGGAGATTTTGGCTGAAGCCAGTTTTCATACAGTGAGAAGGTCATGGGTGATCTTCTCAGACATTCAGAGAAGATTTCTATATAAACTCACAGTTGTGATTGTAATAATGGATAAAATAGGATCAAAGAAAAGGAACTGAGCAGCTCCTGACAACCACAGCTTTTCACTCACTTGAACAGGCACATATTGTAGAGAAACCGTGGTGTCCATGACTTATGGATATGGGACGGACCCCCACTCCATCTTTAAACCACCATAACTACAGTAAACCTAGGCACTAGAATAAATACACAACACATTATTTTGGTTGTCAAAATGGCCACAGCTTTATTTAAATCACAGGATTAAAACAATCACAGTAGGAGTTAGGTGAAGTGCTAGTACATTGGAATTCACAAGTACTGTGATATCCCCAGCTGTCTGACATACAGAACCAGGACAGATAGCCATAAAGGGGCGGCACGCACTGGCTTGCCATTCAAGCAGAGCCAGTAAACTTTCAAGGCACCAATGACACTATTATCCTCACTCCTGTGCTTAACCACTGTGCCCGCCGCTGATTGACGTTACCATTACAAAGTCCTTGAGGCTGGCCACCAAATCCAAGCCTGTTCACCACCATGAGGTTTTATATCCTCTGTTAGTTAAAATGAGTCCACCTTAACTTGTCTGCAACTTCCACCTGACTCCTAAACCGCTACCAGAGAGGCCATTTGACACCTTAAATGGACTCGACCCCCATCAACCATGCCTAACAAAGCCATCAACCATTTCTACATGCTATGGAAAGACTGTGCATACAAGTAATAAAAAAAAATAAATAAAATTCCAGAGCTCCGACAGATTAATTTTATCAATGCCATGCTACCAAGTTATGATCGATAATACGGTAACTACAGCAAAATAACAGTTGTAAAACATCCTGCAGTGAGGATCCCATAATGGGGAATGTGGAAAGTAAACCATAATTAAGGTCGTAACTACAATCTGAATACCTGTATAATGACATCTGTCATGCCTCAAAAAACTATTATACTGCATGTATTGTAGCCAGCTCTAATAATTCACCAATTCACAGATTTTAGTTCTAGAAACCACCATTATTTACAGAAGCTATGCAGTAAAATTTCTTAAACCCACTTACTATCACTACCCAAAAAGTGATGAACATTTCAATAGAAAGATATTATAAATAGGGAGTAATTAAAAACTATACACAATATAACATCAACATTATAACCGACCATAAAATAACGTTCAGAATATCTGGAAGTAGTAATTTAAATAAACCTAAAGCAGAAAAAGTCTACAAAGGCATTATTAATAACCCTGCCATGTCTTTGTTAATTGTTTTTCATGCACTTGATAACATTTACTGTTGAACTCTCCAACTGAGTCAAAGGCATTGGGAATAGGCATATTGCCCTTCGTGTTAATGCACTTGATTACTTTACCCTTAGCCGCTCCCACTGGCTCAAGGGCACCGGGAGTAGGCATACTGCCCTTTGTGTTAATGCACTTGATTATACCCTTAGCCGCTCCCATAGGCTCAAGGGCATCAGGAATAGGCATACTGCCCTTTGTGTTATTGCACTAGATTATACCCTTAGCCACTCCCACCAGCTCAAGGGCATCGGGAATAGGCATATTGCCCTTCATGTTAATGCACTTGATTACTTTACCCTTAGTCACTCCCACTGACCCAAGGGCACACAGATTAGGTACATTGCTCTTCAGTTTCATGCACTAGATAACTGCATTGTCCAGACGACAACCTTGAAAGAAGCATGGTTTGGTCAATATAAACAGTCAAAAACCGTGCCTCGGCATTTTCAAGTCACATGAAAAAAGAGAGGGTCCTTGAAGCTATATATTGTATTGAAAAGCATGCCTACCTTGTTCTCTTCTCCCCTCCAGCCGCTGTTCCTGGCTCAGAGGAGCCAATTTATTCTGTAGGCATGCAAAATATGATTGCCATGACCCCAGGGACTTTACCCTAACAGAGTCCTATAAAATATAAATGCTTCTGGAGACCAGGGGGCCATACCGTGATGGTCACCCCTCTATATCAGGGAGCCATACCCGAGATGGTTACCCCCTCCACACCAGGGGGCCATACACGAGATGGTTACCCTCCACACCAGGGGGCCATACCTGAGATGATTACCCCTCAAAACCAGGGTGCCTTACCTGAAATGGTTACATTTCCAAACCCAGGGGGGTCATACTGTGATGAACACCCCCCCAAACCAGAGGTCCATACTTGATATGGTTACCCCTACTGACCAATTTATAAATAACTTCAAGGACTCACTAAAAGGAAAGCAAATAACTGTTTTTTGTTTTTTTTTTAATTTTTAATCCATGTTCTTATTAAAATAAACATAAACACGCTGGGGGGAGTCCTTGAAGCTCCCAAATCTGGTGATTACCAAACATAAAATGTACCAACAATTACTCCCAGCCATTACCCCACTAGCTCGGGAGCACCATAGCCACAAGGGTTCCAATGTTCACTTGAATTCCCTGGGGATCCGACAAACCCTTGCTGAAACTCCCCTCCACATTTCACCAGGTCCAGAACCATATTAACTTCCAAAAAGAGGAATCCATATCCCAATGGATCCCCAAGACCAATTTCTAACCAACTTCAAGGACCCCCCCAACCACCAGGCTCCAGGTAATCCACTCAGGCCTGTGCTATCCGCCATCTTAATAATATAAAATAAGCACTTGGTGGGTATACACCGATCCTTTTTTTTTATTATTATTATTCACGCCTTCATTAAAGGTAACATACATTAAAATATCAAAGCATAAATAATATTAACACGCTGGTAGGAGTCCTTGAAGCTCCCAAAATCTGGTGATTACCAAACATAAAGTGAACATAAAATGTACCAATAATTACTCCCAGCCGTTACCCCACTAGCTCAGGAGCACATAACCACAAGGGCTCCAATGTTTACTTGAATTTCCTGGGGCTCCGACAAACCCTTGCCGAAACTCCCCTCCACCTTTCACCAGATGCAGAACCATATTAAATTACAAAAGGAGGAAACCATATCCCAATGGAACCCCAGACCACATTTAACCAACTTCAAGGACCCCTCCAACCGCACAAGATGTGGGATAAGTGAGGGTGAAAACCATGCAGGTTTACAACCAAGGTATACATAATGGAAAATATTCCATCGTAAGATCCAGAAATAGACAGTGATGGGCAATGCTGTGTTATATGCTGTAACAATAAATGAGAAGCCGCCTGCTCCTCTACAGCAGTTACAGACAGACTCTAATCACCAGCTGCGCATAAATGGTAAGAAATATGTAGGTCTAATATAAGCTGCCTGCAGCCATAGGTGTGTGTGCAGAAAACTGCAAGTTCTGTATCCCAGTCACTCTACTACATACATTTACAATAGACGAGAGACAGGGCTGAAAACTGGGCCCATGTGCCCTCCAGAGCAATGTGCAGCCTCACACTAGGAGTGCCCACTCACTGCCCGCCATGTGCTGAGTTATTAGTGCCCACTCAAATGTGCCGAGTTACTCCCCGATTATTTTACACATGATAAAACATAATCCATTCAGGCCTGTGCTAGCCACCATCTTAGGTAATATAAAATAAGCATTTGGTGGGTATACTCTGATCATGCAACATACGAGGGAGACAATATACAGAAACAGGATGGATATATCCGGCAGGACAGCATGTAACATAAGAGGACTAAAGGCAGCAATAGCTACAGAAATCAAGCACTAAGCTGGAAGTCATGTCGAGATTATATGTACAGCCAGGAAAATAACCTGGAGACACAGGATGTCTATACTCAGCATGATCCGTATATAGCAGAGTGAGGAGTGATAACATGTATACAGACCTGTGGTACAGGTTAAGTATACAGCACAGGAATAGAACCTTTACACAGATACCACATATAGTGAGTAACCTGGTTACACTGGATCTGTACACCCAGCATCAAAGTATGTAACAGATGAGGTCACATACAGATCATCAGACTCCATAACTGGAAGGGGGGATAATCAGCACACAGCAGGGTCAGTATACAGTGCACTAACATGAAGTGCAGCCTCTCATCATCATACATACTGTATACCATCCCCCGACTGCGCCTCTCTCACTCTCACCAGTGTCTCTAATAGACGTGACTGCCCAGCTCCACCATAGTAATGGCAGACACTGTCCCTGCTCTGTCCTATCATACATAAACCCAGAACTCATGAAGACTCTGTATAATACAGCAGTAATGTGGTATATCAGAAATGTCTGCAGGGAGGTCACACAAAAACTGCCTCTGCAATAAATGAGGGAACATGGCAGCTACATGAATTTCTGAGGTAATCTTGATCCCAGATATGATGTAGGAGCTGATACTACCCTAGTACACACTACTCCATGTCTGAGGTGAATGCAGAGTAGTATATGAAACATGTCTGCAGGGAGGTCACACAGAAGTTGTCTCACAGTCTGTGAGGAGAATGTAGCATGCACATGAGGGACATGGCAGCTACATGAATTGCTGAGGTAATATTGATCCCATACATAATGTAGGAGCTGATACTACCCTAGTACACACTACACAATGTCTGAGGTGAATGCAGAGTAGTATATCAAACATGTCTGCAGGGAGGTCACACAGAAGTTGTCTCATAGTCTGTGAGGAAAATGTAGCATGCACATGAGGGACATGGCAGCTACATGAATTGCTGAGGTAATATTGATCCCATACATAATGTAGGAGCTGATACTACACTAGTACATGATGTCTGAGGTGAATGTGCTCCTATCATCTGTCATGTGAGGTGATAACCCCAGTATTATACTCCCTGACACTGCAGAAATGCTTCCTCCTGTTCATCCTGTGTAAGAAAGAGGGAGAGACACAGATTTCCTGCTCTATATAAGCCCCACCCTCTTCACAGTAACCCCCCAGGCACAGACATACTGGGCTTCTTACTCTGAAAGCAACATCCCTTGTGCTTAAAATCTACACCACTATACCAAAAAGCTGCGGAGTAAAGGTCCACCCATCCCCAAGTCATGTCCTCCTCCGCCTATGGCTCCAGGGCTTTCTTTCTTGAGGATCTCTGGTATAACAGGGACCAGACACAAGCAGCATGTGACATTAATTTCGGTTTCATGAATTTAAAGTTGCACATTCACAATCTTGTTTGATTTCGGAATAGTGATCTACCTTCTGTGACCAGGGGTCAGCAGAAAGCTGTACTAATTAATATAAAAGAAATTGCTAATGTAGCTTAGATTGGGCCTAATGTTTATGGGAAATTAAAAAAATATATGATATGAAATGCAAATGTAGTTTACTGAATTATGCACAGAATATGAAAACAAATGGAGGGGATCGACGAATGTCAAAAAATCATCTTTAAATGCTCATAGTAAACTCATAGTTTATGCTAAGCTCACAAACCTTAAGCAAATCCTGGGTTTATTCTACATTCATCAATTATGTACTGAATTTACACATTCAAGTTATAAAAATATCTATCTATCTATCTATCTATCTATCTATCCCATCCCATATCTATTCATCTATCTGTCTGTCTATCTGTCTATCCATCTGCCTATCTTTGCATTAGTTTGTTTGACTTTGGGCTAATGGTGTTTTTATATAACTCCCATGAGATTCCTGTTTAACAGTTTTATGATGGAAAGCTATAATGGGATTTGAAGATTTCATAGCTTGCTGTATTTTGTAGCACATGTAGTAATATGGCTTATCATTTAACTGTTTCATGTTTATGTGCCACCAGAACTGTGAGATATATATATATATATATATAATCCTATGTAAAACCTAGATGAACATTTTTATATCACAAAACCATATCAAATAATTCTAATAATATTTTGCCACACTATACTATCGGAAGGCAAACGTATATAGAAAGTCATGTAATAAACTAATTAAACGTGAGAATAATGGTCCAATCTAACAGATATTCTACAGAACACTGGTCCATTATATTATATTCAGGTGTATTATGAGGGGTAGCACCTCCCTCCCCCATACACACTACTTCATACTTACATAGCCATTTGGGGTACAGCTAAGCTCTTTTTTGCCACATTATAATTTAGCAATCTGAGTTAGCGTTATTTAATGAATTATTCAATGCTTTTTAAATCCTATACGGTATATAAAATATTCACAGTGTCCATTAATACTATGCAGGTATTTTACCATTTACAACGGGACTTATGGAAGATAGATTCTATTACTGCTGTCTGCATTTAACTCAGTAGCTCTCAAGGGACTTGCTGTACATTAATTTCTTGTTAGATAATGGAAATTTGCTATGTACATAAAATCATTCCTGAATGATGATCTTTATTCCACCCACTCCTTATAACTGCAGGCATATAAGTATGATATCAAATAAAAACATCACAACATGTCAGTTTATTAGTTATGTTATGATGATAATTCTAAGCACTTGCTATAGTCAGATATACAGCTCGTAAATACTCCTATATCTTCAAAGTTCTGAGCTGGCTAAAAATGTTGGTCCTGATTTGGATTTTGCCTATGTAAGGAGAAAGACAGGACCGCGGGTACCGGTACTAAACCAGATCCGGAACTATTGAGGCTGCATCCCATGTTGTCCGGGGGAAGGCAAAAAGGCCTGGACAGATGCTCTGACCCGGAAGCCAGGGGAGCGGTTAAAAGGGAAAGCGCGCGCAGCATCAGGCAGTTTCCCACTAGCAGTGAAAAAGGCGAGGTGCTTAACGACAGTTGGCTCTTCACGACACGAGGTGGATCCGATGCCAGGACATTGCCGGAGCCCACCGCAGTAACAGGGAGAGCCGGGAGCCCTGATCAGCTTAGCGCCCCATGTCAGCCTAAGAGCCAGGGCAGAGCGCAGGACTGTTCGCCGCTGCCCTCCCTACCCGACCAGGAGGACCCTGACAGCACTGCGGCCTTGTTTGCGTTGGCCACAGCCACTGATGGACTAGAGGCTCAGTGGACGGTACCGGAGAATGACAGCTGCCGCCAAAAGACGGACAACCATTACCGCAGAACCTCATTGGACAAGCATTGCACCTGCCTTGTTGGCACTACTGACTTCCAAGCATCATCTACAGCCTGAGAAACCTCAGACATGATAAGTGTTTGAAAGAACTGCAGTTACCTTGCTCGTTGTTCATTAACTCCATATATCCTTTGCAATTGAACTGTTTATTCCCTCATTTAACTGTTTATCTCCCTGCGAGGAATATCCCATTGTTAAATTAAAATTGTTAACCCTTGCTCTGCCTTTCGTGCATCACTGCATCCCGCAACCTGCTCACACCTATACACAAGTTGGTTTGCAATTTGTCAGCTACTAGGAAGAAATGATGAATTCATTGAAACCATCATTCCCGAGGTGAAGTCGAATTTGGGATAATCAGAGTGGGGTGACTATAATGAAAACATTTTAAATGTCTGCTCTCATGAAGGTAAGTCTTGAACTCTTTTGCTGGCTTGAGAATGTGTTGGTATGATTTCAGAAGACACAGATAATAAACTATGATGGGTAGAATATTCATCCTCATAAATGGCTGACCGTATGAATGGGCCAGATCTAAGGATCCAATAAAGCTCTCTGTTCTGACTGCTAGTAGGAAATGCCAAACAAGAACCATGCTTTGTTACGTGGATTTACCTAATAGGGCCTATGAAAAGAAAATGTCTTGATAATGCAACATCTCCCAAAAATGTTAAACTTTTTGCAGAGATTAGTGAAAAAAGACATTAAAAAGTCATAAATGTTTCACATGCTATATTGCAAGTATAACTTGAAATAAAGGCTTTAGAGACTGTACACACTGCACATACAGTCTTTGATTAAAAATACAGTTCGTTTGTTTTTTAAATCCCATATGAATAGTAATAAAATATGCAATTATTTAAAAAATTATAGCGCCGAAAGCAAAAACAAAGCTAATAAATGCCTAATAACTATTAGCAGTGTTACAGTCCCTTGCACTAAATCTGGCAGTTATTAATGGCAGCGCTATAAGGTGATATACAGAGTAAAAAAAACAAGAAATTATGTGAGGGCTTCATTTATCAGGCAAATAAATTAAGTAATATCTGTACTCAAATTGTAATTTAGTATAGATCATTTACCATGCCTAGGAACAAATTAAGAAATGACAGATCAACAAGTGATATACTATGAATACAGACATAAACTTAAAGGTTTTGCCTGGGGAATAGATGGGAATAAATAAAAAATGCTAGGATTGGTTTAATAACTGTCCAGAAGTTAAGTGAGCCAATATACATATAATTGCTGCGTATATGTGTGCCAGTTATATTCGTATATGCTTAATATTTATTGGCAATATAAATAATGCGATTTATAGTTAAAGTTTAATGTATTGTGAAACTGATAAATTGCCCCTTCCCCCACTATTTTCAAGGAAGAAATATCATTTGCTTACATACTGTAGTAAGTATTGTGCTGGGTGCACTACGGGGAGTTTACTAAAAGTATGATAAAGTAAAATATTAATTTCTAAAATAGTTACAGCAATGTGACATGCCATCCACTCATCTGTTCTGTTCATTTATGGCACTGCTGCTCTTTACGTGACATTTGGGTCTGCTAGGCCATCACGGTCCAGTTATGTCTGCACCACCTACAGCTCTGACATTGCACCTCAACTTGCGTTAGAAGCTCTCTCCTGAGATTGTAATAAAAATGTCTCTGGATGTTACATCAGAAATCAATGTACCGTACACACACAAATCTGTTCTTATATGATCAACATGAATTTAATTGACATAAATTAGAAGAATTTTGTCCTTGGTTATAAAAGAACTCAACTGCACAATTGGACTTGGCTACGTTTGGCTGTATGAGCAATGTTTTTACAGTAAGTATGATCCACTAAGAAAGATAGATTCTATTTTCTTTCTGATGTGGGAGCAATGACTTTTTTTATCTATGTCTCATGACAACTTTACATCTTAAAACAATCTGAACACATCAGCTACAGTAGAAAATTGCTTGCCATTTGCTGGCTCTATAGGAGACCATAATTACTGACAGCGATTGAGAAACCCATCAGTGACAATTCAAAGCTCAATCTAACCACAGCGCTTTACACTTAAATGTGCTCTGCTAAGACTCTTTCATTTTCCCATTCATTATTTCTGCTGCATGGCAAGACAAACTAGCAACTGATCAGTTCTGTTTACTTCATTGTAAAAAATACTGTAGTACACAGTATAAATATACTATAGCTGTAATACAGTATGATACATATATACACAAATATACTTGTATGTATATATATATATGTACTGCTCAAAGAAATAAAGGTAACACAAACAGCCTGTTGTAAATGGAATAGTGTTCCCTTTATTTTTTTTGAGCAGTATATATATACATACAGTATCAGTCAAAGTTTGGATACACCTGTTTGTACAGTGGTTTTCCTTACTTCTCTTGGAATAAAACACCTTGAAAGTATCCTCAAGTGCAGTTATAAAAAAAATCAATCCCTATGATTAAGCTGGTTCTGATGAGAACCGACCAGTAAAGGAAGATCAAGAATTACCTCTGCTGTAAAGGATAAGTTCATCAGAGTTACCAGCCTCTGAAAGCTCAAATTGACAGTGCATCATCTAATGAAGAGACAAATGATGGAAAGGATAAAAACCGCAAATAGGGTCTCACCTGGTTTAACCCCTTTCTGCCATTTGACGTACTATCCCGTCCATGTGCCCTGGGACTTAATTCCCAAGGACGGGATAGTACGTCACAGTGATCAGCGGCGCTCAGTGAGTGAGCGCCGCTGATCACGACCCGGGTGTCAGCTGATTATCACAGCTGACACCTGGCACTATGTGTCAGGGGTGGTCACAGACTGCCCCCGACACGTTAACCCCTTGCACACCACGATCAAATATGATTGCGGTGTACCAGGGGTTAAAGGGAAGCATCGGCAGGGAGGGGGCTCCTTCCGTGCTTCCCTGAGCCCCCCACAGCATCGCGATGTGCAGCGCTGCTGCGGGGGGCTCCTTCCCTGCAGGTCCCACTATCCAAGATGGCGACGGGGACCTTCGGGGGCTTGCAGGGGCTGGCTTCCTCAGTGCCTGCAAAATGCAGGCATGAGGAAGTCTGCTTCTATGCCTGTGACAGATCGCTGATCTGTCACAGCGATCTGTGATGTGACAGATCAGCGATCTGTCACATGACAGTGATGTCCCCCCCTCGGACAATGCAATAAAGTTAGAAAAAAAGTGTAAAAATAATTTTAAAAAAATCGCTAGATAAATTTAAAAAAAAACATTCCCTAATAAATTCATTTCTTGGAAATAAAAAAACAAAACAATAAAAGCACACATATTAGGTATCGCCGCGTCCGTAACGTCCCGCCCTATAAAAATGTCCCATTAGTTAACCCCTTTAGCAAACTCCTTATAAAAAAAAAACGAAGCAAAAATAATAATTTATTATTATACAGCCGAACAAAAAGTGCAATAACGCGCGATCAAAAAGACGCATATAAATATCCATGGTACCACTGAAAACGTCATCTTATCCTGCAAAAAACGAGCCACCATACAGCATCATCAGTGAAAAAATAAAAAAGTTATATCTCGCAGATTAAAGCGGTGTAAAAATAATTATTTTTTATATAAAATTGTTTTCATTGCATAAAGGCACCAAAACATAAAAAAAGACATAAATGAGGCATCGCTGTAACCATACTGACCAAAAGAATAAAACCGCCTTATCAATTTTACCACACACGGAACGGTGTAAACGCACCCCCCAAAAGAAATTCAAGAAACGCTGGTTTTTGTTCATTCTGCGTCCCAAAAATCGGAATAAAAAGTGATCAAAAGACGTCACGTGCCCGAAAATGGTACCAATAAAAACGTCAACTCGTCCTGCAAAAAATAAGACCTCACATGACTCGGTGGATCAAGATACGGAAAAATTATAGCTCTCAACATGTGGTGATGCAAAAACTATTTTTACAATAAAAAGCATCTTTTAGCATGTGACAGCCGCCAAACATAAAAACCGCCATAAATAGTAAATCAACCTCCCTGTTATCACCCCCTTAGTTAGGGAAAAATAATAAAATTAAAATTTTTTATTTATTTTCATTTTCCCATTAGGGCTAGGGTTACGGCTAGGGCTAGAGTAAGGGCTGAGATTACGGTTAGGGGTGTGTTTGGGTTAGGGTTGGAGTTAGAATTGGGGGGTTTCCACTGTTTGGGCAGGTGCTCTCCAAATGCAACATGGCGTCTGATCTCAATTCCAACCAATTCTGCGTTGAAAAAGTCAAATGGTGCTCCTTCCCTTCCAAGCTCTGCCATGCGCCCAAACAGTGTTTTACCCCCACATATAGGGTATCAGCCTACTCAGGACAAATTGCAAAACAACTTTTGGGGTCAAATTTCTCCTGTTACCTTTAGGAAAATAAAAAATTGGGGGCACAAATATCACTTTTCTGGAAAAAAATATGATTTTTATATTTTCATGCCCGGGCGTTATAATCTTCTGTGAAGCACATGGGGGTTCAAAGTGCTCACCACACATCTAGATAAGTTCCGTGGGGGGGTCTAGTTTCTAAAATGGGGTCACTTGTGGGGAGTTTCAATACTTTAGGCACATCAGAGGCTCTTCAAACGCACATGACACCCGCAGACCATTCCATCAAAGTCTGCATTCCAAAACGTCACTACTACCCTTCTGAGCCCAGACGTGTGCCCATACAGTAGTTTTCTCTGACATATGAGGTGTCAACATACTCAGGAAAAATTGGACAACAACTTTTGGGGTCCAATTTCTCCTGTTACCCTTGGGAAAATAAAAAAATTGGGGACTAAATGATCATGTTTGTGGAAAAAATACGATTTTTTTATTTTCACACCCGGGCATTATAAACTAGTTTCCAAAATGGTGTCATTTGTGGGGTTTTCCACTGTTTAGCTACATCACCGGCTCTCCAAAGGCAACATGACACCCGCTGACCATTCCATCAAAATTTGCAATCCAAAACGTCACTACTTCCCTTCCGAGCCCTGACGTGTCCCCATACAATAGTTTTCTCCCACATATGAGGTATCAGCGTGCTCAGGACAAATTGGACAACAACTTTTGGGGTCCAATTTCTCCTGTTATCCTTGGGAAAAAAAAAAAAAATTGGGGACTAAAAGATCATGTTTGTGGAAAAAAATAAGATTTTTTTTATTTTCACACCCGGGCGTTATAAACTTCTGTGAAGCACTGGGGGGTTCAAAGTGCTCAGTCACCACACATCTAGATAAGTTCCTTAGGGGGTCTAGTTTCCAAAATGGGGTCACTTGTGGGGGGTTTCCACTGTTTAGGTACATCAGGGGCTCTCCAAAAGCAACATGACACCCGCAGACCATTCCATCAAAATCTACATTTCAAAACGTCACTACTTCCCTTCTGAGCCCTGACGTGTGCCTATACAGTAGTTTTCTCCCACATATGGGGTATTAGCGTACTCAGGACAAATTGGACAAGAACTTTTGGGGTCCAATTTCTCCTGGTACCCTTGGGAAAATAAAAAAATTGGGGACTAAAAGATCATGTTTGTGGAAAAAAATACGATTTTTGTATTTTCACGCCCAGGCATTATAAACTTCTGTGAAGCACTGGGGTGGGGGTATAAGTTCCTTGGTGGGTTTAGTTTCCAAAATGGTGTCATTTGTGGGGGTTTCCACTGTTTTGGTACATCAGGGGCTTTCCAAACGTGACATGGTGTCCGATCTCTATTCCAGCCAAAAAAGTCAAATGGTGCTGCTTCCCTTCCGAGCTCTGCCATGCGCCCAAATAGTAATTTACACCCACATATGGGGTATCAGCGTACTCAGGACAAATTGCAAAATAACTCTTGGGGTCCAATTTCTCCTGTTACCTTTGGTAAAATTGGACCTGAAGTAATTTTTTTAATTGTACCGCTGTACATTATAAACTTCTGTGAAGCCCTTGTGGGTTCAAAGTTCTCACCACATATCTAGATAAGTTCCTTGGGGGGTCTAGTTTCCAAAATGGGGTCACTTGTGGGGTGTTTCCACTGTTTAGGTACATCAGGGGCTCTCCAAACGTGACATGGCGTCCAATCTGAATTCCAGCCAATTTTGCATTGAAAAAGTCAAACGGCGCTCCTTCTCTTCTGAGCTCTGCCATACACCGAAACAGTGGTTCCCCTCCACATATCAGGTATCAGCGTACTCAGGACAAATTGCACAATAACTTTTGCAGTCCAATTTCTCCTGTTACCATTGGTAAAATAAAAAAAATTGAACCTGAAGTATTTTTTTGTGAAAAAAAGTTAAATGTTCCTTTTTTTTAAAATATTCAAAAAATTCCTGTGAAGCACCTGAAGGGTTAATAAACTTCTTGAATGTGGTTTTGAGCACCTTATGGAGTGCAGTTTTTAGAATGGTGTCACTTTTGGGTATTTTCTATCATATAGACCCCTCAAAGTGGCTTCAAATGTGATGTGGTCCGTAAAAATAAAATGGTGCTGCAAAAATGAGAAATCGCTGGTCAAATTTTAACGCTTATAACTTCCTAACAAAAAAAATTTTGGCTCCAAAATTGTGCTGATGTAAAGTAAACATGTGGAAAATGTTACTTATTAAGTTTTTTGTGTGCCGTATCTCTGTGATTTAAGGGCATAACGATTCAAAGTTGGAAAATTAGAAATTTTAAAAAATGTTGCCAAATTTCCATTTTTTTCACAAATAAATGCAAGTTATTTGAATGAAATTTTACCACTAACATGAGGTACAGTATGTCACAAGAAAATAATGTCAGAATCACCAGGATCCATGGAAGCATTTCAGAGTTATTACCTCATAAAGGGACAGTGATCAGAATTGTAAAAATTGGCCCGATCATGAACGTGCAAACCACCCTTGGGGGTTAAGGGGTTAAACAGTAAAAAATAACATGCACAGTGATGTTCACCTGGTATGGTTGTGTGCATACAACCACTGATAGAGTTAAAGGCTTCTGCATATCCATGGTAAAAAAACGGAAGAAGCAGAACTGGAAGTAATGAGTTAATCTGTGCTGCCGTGGAAAAATAATAAAGGGATGCAGATCCAAATTTAAGAGATTTAACTAAGCATGCATGTCTTCTCTGAAGAGCTCCTCTGAAGTGAAGAAGAACTGGACTGCCAGTCTCCCAAAAGTCTAGGAGATCTGGAGCTACAACCTGTATCCATCAGACATGTAGACATACACATATATAAACATGCATCAATACAGAATCAATAGCAAAAGGACTAGGTATTAATGGCATGTACAATGCAGAAACGTAGAAGAATATTGGTACAGGAAGAGTATGTAATTACACAGAGAACTATAAAGTGCTAGGGCTTAGATAGTAATCATCTATTAGTAAATGCTGAATGCAGAGAAACTAATAAGATGTGACAAATCAATATGTATCAGTCATCATCAGTCTATGCCAATGTGGTCCCAGTTATAGTCAAGCTTAGTGCAAGACTGCATACATCTTAGTACAAACCGCACCTACAGAAAAGCCAAAATCATCTCTTATCCATATTTCCCCATGTGGGATACCACGCCAGCAGTCATGATGCATGTCTCATGTGGGCATCCTCCAGGAAGCAGTATTCCATTAAAACATCTTCCTGGATGCAGCATCAATTGGAAGAACTTTTTTTTTATAGTTCTGTGCTGGATCCACGATTTGTTGAGGTGACAGCGTGTACCCACAAAATAAAAGATAATTACTAGCACATAACTTAAGCTAAAAGATCTTTGTAAGAAACCTAATGTTACAATGCAGAGCATGGTGAAAACATTTCACAAATGACATAATTAAAACTTTCTTATTGACATGTCCAAAGAAGCATTTTAATATGATCTATATACAGTGGGGAAAATAAGTATTTGATTCACTGCCGATTTTAGAGTTTTCCCACCTACAAAGAATGGAGAGGCCTGTAATTTTTAGTGTAGGTAGTACTCTTCAACTGTGAGAGACAGAAATAAAAATAAAAACCAGAAAATCATATGGTATGATTTTGAAATAATTAAATTGCACTTTGTTGCATGAAATAAGTATTTGATCACCTACCAGCCAGCAAGAATTCTGTCTCTCACAGACCTGTTAGTACTTTTTTTAAGAAGCTCTGCTACTTTGCGTTCATTATTTGTATTAATTGCACCTGTTTCAACTAGTTACCTGTATAAAAGACACCTGTCCACACAGTCAATAAATTACACTACAACCTCTCCACTATGGCCAAGACCAAAGAATTTTATAAGGACAACCGGGACAAAATTGTAGACCTGCACAAGGACAATAGGCAAGCAGCTTGGTGAGAAGGCAACAACTCTTGGCACTATTATTACAAAATGTAGGAAACACAAGATGACTGACGATATTCCTCGGTCAGGGGCTCCAATCCAGGTCTCGCCTCATGGGGCAAGGATGATTCTGAGAAAGGTCAGGAATCAGCACAGAACTACATGGGAGGACCTGATCAATGACCTAAAGAGAGCTGCGACCACAGTCTCAAACATTACCGTTTGTAACACACTACGCCATCATGGATTAAAATCCTGCAGGGCATGGTCCCCCTGCTCATGCCAGCACATGTTCAGGCCCATTTAAATTTTGATAATCACCATCTGGATGATCCAGAGATGGCATGGGAGAAGGTCATGTGGTCAAATGAGACCAAAATAGAACTATTTAGTATCAACTCCACTCACCGCATTTGGTGGAAAAAGAAGGATGAGTACAACCCCAAGAAGTACACTCAATCCCAAATGTAAATTATGTTGGGGGGAACATCATACTTTGGGGGTGCTTTTCTGCAAAGGACAACTGCACCGTATTGAAGGGAGGATGGATGGGGTCATGTATTGCGAGATTTTGGCCAACAACCTTCTTCCCTCAGTAAGAGAATTGAAGATGGGTCATGGCTGGGTCTTCCAGCATGACAATGACCTGAAACTCACAGCCAAGGCAACTAAGAAGTGGCTCCATAAGAAGAATTTCAAGGCTCTGGAGCAGCCTAGCCAGTCTCCAGACTTGAACCCAATAGAAAATCTTTGGAGGGAGCTGAAACTCAATGTTGCCCAGCAACATCCCCGAAACCTGAAAGATCTGGAAAAGATATGTAGAGAGGAATGGGATAAAACTTGGTCAAGAACTACAGAAAATGTTTGATCTGTGTGATTGCAAACCAAGGTTTCGGTACCAAATATTAAGTTTTGTTTTTCTATTGTATCAAATACTTATTTAATGCAATAAAATACAAATTAATTTGATTTTCTACATTTTTTTTAAGATTCTGTCTCTCACAGTTGAAGTGTACCGGTGTCAAAAATTACAGACCTCTCCATTCTTTGTAGGTGGAAAAACTTGCAAAATCGGCAGTGTATCTGTCACAGGGTCCTTCTCCGGTATCACACAATCAACAGAGCGAGAGATGAGTGAACAGTCCCAAGAACCTTTATTAAATGCAAACTGGAAGGTTCATAAAACAATCCACCACACAGAGGATAAAATAATCCAGTAAAATAGTATGGTAATGGGATAAATGCCCCGGGAAATGAGAGTCACAATCCTCCGCTTAGAGATCGATATGGCAGTATGGCTGCATATACTTCTCTGTATAGGGCTCCTTCAGCTGTATGTTCCAGAGTAATTAGGGTTTTTCCAAGTCTCTCTGGGGTGCTGGCCTTAGCATCCGCATCCCCTATAGGATCTACCATACTGGTCTCTATGTCCTCCTCAGTCCCCCTCCTTATATGCAAGAGTAGGCAGACAAGTTGAATGGTTTTCAGGCCAAGCCCCCAAGACCTGGGAACGGTGCCTCAGAGATCAAGGCACTTGAGGTGGTGATTTGCGGCATTTAGGGAGAAGTGAAGATGGCTTTAAGGTGCAATGATACACTGCGCTGCTGTAGGTATAATTCAAGGAACTTTATTGGTGCCTATGCGTTTCCTGAGCTGTCCCAGCTCACTTCATCAGGGACAGTTCAGGAAACGCAAAGGCACCAATAAAGTTCCTTGAATTATACCTACAGCAGCGCAGTGTATCATTGCACCTTAAAGCCATCTTCACGTACAAGTCTTTGGACCCTGTACAGACTGCAGCAGCTGTTTCATGTGTTTGTAGGTGTTGTGACCGAAGTTTCACAACCCTATCAGGTGAGTCTTTCCTGGCCTCACCATTACAATTGTGTTTTAAAGGTTTCACACAGTGGATGCGCCCTGTTTTGTTTCTTTTATTTAGAGAGAAGAGGAGTCATGATTGGACAGTCAGGAAAAGTCAGCAGGGGTTCATCAAGAGGCATAGACAAGTTTAGGCTGCAGATGGTAACAGAGCTAATTCAATAATCAGACCTTTTGTAAGGTAATTAAGACTCTAGACTAGATGGGGAATACACAAAATGATACAGAGCAAAAAGATAACATTCCTAAAATCAGTAAAAGATATGAACATAGACAGAATGATACCCCACACCATATCACACCATCACAGTATCAAATAATTATTTTCCCCACTGTACATCATGGGGAGTAGTCCTCAACAAGGGTAGATTTGATATACTGTACAGTATGTACAACCCCTATGCACAGGCACTGAGTAGGTAATGGGTCCACTTTCAACTTAAAAGCAATTTTCTACTATTTTATTGCCATGGGTCCCAATAGGAGGTGAGTACCAAGATAGAGAATATTTTACAATGAGCTATTGTAGAAAAGGTTGATTAAATGCTGTCCAACCCTGCTCCACATTTCAGCATTTCCTTACCCCTTACAAACATTTTATTTATTACTTTGTAACTCTGGGAAATACAGTACTGTAAAGCATCTTGTCCCAGGACCCATCTCCAGTGCATCACTCTGTGTTAATATCGCTTTTCCTTTCTCTGTTCAAGGTCACGCTATCTACTGCCTGGATCTCCTCTCACATCAGGGACACCTACGGCATGCGACACTGCTTACTCCTCAGACCATAGGTCTGCTTCTACTGTAGGCTAAGCCCTAGCCAACATTCTAACAAGAAGTTGTCTCTGTCTCTTCACTTTGACTCTTCTCACTCTGAACTGGTCCCAAATATTTACCCTAAGGCTTAGTTCACATTGTGTTAGGGGCTTCCGTTTAACTGATTGGTTAAACGGATGCGCTAACGCTGATGTCATTTTTGACATCTTTTGTGCCCTAGCGCTAACGGTATGTGCTAACGCATGGTAGCTTTTTGCTACCATGCGTTAGCCATACAGGTCTATGCACAGCGAACGCGTCTTTTCGCTGTGCTCTAGGCCCCATGCACCCAAAAACGCTGCAGGCCGTGTTCGAGGGTGCATCATAAAGTAACGCATCATCGCTAACACATGCCGATTTCGGCATGTGTTAGAATGCGTGACTATTATTGCTGCCACTGGGTGCGTTAACGCATCCGTTACATAGCGTTAGTGCCGCTATGTAACGAATGTGCTCAACGCATGGCCCCTGACGCAATGTGAACCACCCCTAACTCTCCCTTCTGTCAGCAGCAGACTACATTGTCACTAATAACACATGTCACAATACACATTACACATTACACATTACAACAATACATGTGTCTTCAAGAGGGAACGTGGGCAGTATGTCTATCTCCTTACATGTATATGATGCAATCGCAGTTTCAGGCTTACATCTATCTACCAATTTAACTAAATACAAGGGGATTTTGCCAATATTTAATTTGCGTAGGCATCAGCCTGATCGTGTGTATGCAAGAATCCGCTGTTAATTAGGCCAATAATTGTAATGTTGATAACTTTGCGCTTTTCACTATGACAAGAATTTGCAAATATTCTGTGTTTTGTAAAATCAGAGGTAATTACATTAAGCAATTCATTTTTTATGCTTCCTTGTAAAAAAAAAATACTGTGCCGTAAAAGAAAGGACGGAAAATCATTTAAGTTGCTGAACATTTTTATTTTATTTCAGGGCTGATATATGTTCCTAAATGTGACTACACCTGTCAATGTGATCTCCTGTGTGTAGGTCACGGGTCTGAAAGAGTAATTGGGTTTTCTTAGCTTTGAAATGATTTCTGCTCCACAGGGGCACCCGGCAGAGCATAAATGTCACATTTACCAGACATTGTTTAGTTGTAGCATGCAGAGGCTTTTCAGCGATATTTTGGATACGCTGTAGTAGGGATATTACTAGTGTAAGTCATTTACTTGTCTTCTAGTTTTGTTAAGTAACTATATAGTATAAGTTTCAGAAAGAAGGTCATTGCTAAAAATATCTAAAGTGAAAAAAACATTTATTACCTGGAAGACTGTCTAGACCATTTATTTAAAAGGTTTTGCAGACGTATTACACACATTTATTATTTTAATGCAAGTTATATGCATTGAGAGAAAATTAGAATATTATGGGTTATACATACCTAATCTGCTTAGCTCTCAAGTTCATAGTCTGCAACTTATTACTGCCAAAAAAGGACCATATAAGCTTAGAGCAGATCTTAGTATGGCTAGTTTCTTAATACCACTAAAAATACTTTTTTTTTATGGTACAGCATTAGAATATAATGGTGGTGGAATAGTAGATACAATGGTATGGTAGAGGTTTATCTGTGTATGGTGAAAAATATGTAAAAGTGGATAGAACGGTAGACAAAAACAGAGGTACAATAGTAAATACGATAGTATGGTAAAAACAGAGGTTTATCTGTCTATCGTTACAAATATGTAACAATGGATAGAACAGTAGAATATAACAGTGGTGAAACAGTAGATACAATTATATAGTAAAGAGGGAGGTTTATCTAGAACCAAAGAAATGACATTAGCACCCTCAATAATAGAGGAGATACAGACCATAGGAATAAAGCAGCAGACAAGCTGTGGATCCCATGTGAAAAATCCCCCATAAAACAATTACCGTAATTGTACAAATATTTTAGATTATCACACTAAACCCTTTGTTAATTGATGGTACACACAGAGAAAAATAATTGTGAATATCCACTAGTATTTCCACAAAATCAACCATCTCCAATATAATATCAGCTTACTGTATATAGCAATCCACCTCAAAAGGTAATAATGTGAATAAAACAACTTATTCATAGGAATATATTAAATATCCATATATCAGATTAGACCCTCACAATTACTGGATAGGTACACATGTAATAAATGCTGTTATCAAAAAATAGAAGCTGCTGTTGTTATTATAAAAAATGCATGAAACAGATAATTTACACAAAGATCAAATGCTGCTCAATGAAATAATGTCTTACCCGGCTGTGCTCCGTTTTGGTGGAAATTGGCATAGAGTCCTCTCTCTTTCTGCAGTGGTAGCCTGTGCGGCAGTAGTCGGAGATGCAATGTAGTATAGAGCAGTCAGCGGAGATCCAGTACAAAGTGAATGTAGAGTAGATCGGGAGCGCTTGAGTAGAGCCAGGCACACCCCGGCCGGTGGTTACTCGGTGGGAGAGAAAAAAATGGCAGGCAAAGCTGAATAGTATGTGATGTCACTAAGCTATGGAGTGTCTGTAGGGCCAAAAAGCGTTCTGACGCATTTTGGGGAATACACGGTCCCCTTCCTCAGGGTGTCTGTGCGCACACGCACAAGACAGTTCTTTATAGGCTTCCACTCCATTCAACTATTAATTGTCGTACTATATTCTCACCCTATCCACTAATGCTCAATCCGGTGCCACAATAAAATAAAGTGACATAAATAGTGCCTAATATAATGCTTATGAAAAAATGTAAAAAAATTAAAATAAATTAATATTTTATTATTAAGCTTTATTAATAAATAGTATTAAAAACATGATATCGTATAGTAGAGATAGGTACAACACCTAAAAAAATAAATTAATTAAAACTATGATATAAATATGAATAAAAATTGATTAAAAATGAAATTATAAATATAAAAGCTATTCACAACAATTCCCCCCCCCCAATAACCTTATACTGTATAATAAGTACATATTAGGAATGTACTCATATTTTATTATTTATTGGTTAGGGGGAAAAAACAAAACAAAGGGTTAAATGTTAAAATTAAATATGTAGAAACAACCTGTTAAAAAACAAGGTAAAAAAACCATTTAGATTCCACCCGTGACATATGGTCTGTGTAGTTCCCACCTCTCCAATTCTTGCGTACAATTTCAATACCCCAAAAAGTTAGGCCTATAGTTGATTGGTTATGGTATTCTTTAAAGTGCCTAGATAACGAATGACCCATAAAACCTTTTTTATATCGTTCAAAAGTTCCTTAATCCTTTCTGTCAATTTTCTTATTGTTCTCCCCATGTATAATTTATTACAAGGGCATTTTAGTATATAAATGACTACCCTCGATGAACATGTAATACTGTCTTTAATAGGGAATTCTTCCGTACCCTCTGTGTTTGTAAATGACCATACTTTTATTCTTTTATTGGAACACTGTCTGCAACACAAACAAAAGGTACATGGAATAAACCCACCATATTCTGGATGGGTCGAATTTTGTTTATTAATGGCAGTAATTCCCTTATTTATGGGTGCAATTATTGATCCCAAAGTGGGTGCTGTAGACGAATTTCAGACGTGTTGGTAAAAGGTCCCGTCCCCTATTACATTGTCTTGTTGCAGAATGTACCAATGTTTTGGTACCAGATTTCTGAAAGCCTTATTATTAATGTGATGTTGTTATAATTGGGATTTGATGCACTTGCTCCTTCAGATTTAATGAGTTAGGGGTGACTTAATATTGTAAATCAAACTATTTCTGTTCCTCATTTGGACTTCTTTAATAGTAACATCAAGAGAGGTAGTAGTATAACCCTTATCAGAGCACTGCTTTTTTAACAAACTGTGCTTCCTCCATATAATCAGATAATTTGGTACAATTCCGTCTAAGGCTACTTTCACACTAGCCTTTTTTTGCGCTGCGCTGCGTGCGCAGTCCAAACGCATACAAAAAATGCATCAAGCATTTTGCATGCGCTTGCTTACTTTACGCGCATGCATTTTAGCCAGTTTGTAGCCATATTGACTCTTAAAGTGCATGTGATTTTAAACGCTGACGTGCGAATGTCCATGCGCACGTCTGCGTTCCCATAGACTGTAATGTGATTTTTTTGTCGCATTCAATGCGCACGCATGCGCATGCGTTTTTGAGACAGGTCGGACGGACCAAAAATGCAACAGGTTGCGTCCGGCGCACCTGGGCGCACACCATAAAAACGCATGCGCACGAAAACGCATACGAACACGTGCAAATGCTAGACCATGTGCCTCCATGTTAAAGATAGGGGATCAGGACGCTTGCGCATGTACGCGCACGATGCGCTGCACTAAAAAACGCTAGTGTGAAACCAGCCTAAAGCAGATGAACTGACTTTTTGGAATATTATTGAACCATGCCAGAAAGTGGCAGCTGTCAATGGGGATGTAGCTATTGGAATTTACTTTCTCTTGATAACTTTTGGTAATAAGCTTGCCCTGCTCTGCCATAATTGTTAAATCTAGGAAATTTAGGAAATTAATACATGTAGGTCATATTGTGGGAGTGAAAACTAGTCGAGAATCATTAATGTTTAAACTTCTGAGGAACTCGGATAAATCACTCTGAGATCCTTACCAAATAAAAACAATATCATCAATAAACTGGTTCCACAGAACCAGCCCCTTGCGTAAATGACCTCCATTAAAAATGACTGTTTCTTCCCACTTGCCTACATACAAGTTGGCATAACTTGGTGCAACCTAAGTGCCCAATGCTGTACCCCAAGTTTGAATATAGATATTTTGATTGTATGTGAAAAAATTATAAAATTAATGCTCTCTTCAATGAATTGAATTTGAAGGGGGGTATAGTTGCCACCTTTCTCCAAGAAATATTTACAGCCTTTGGTATGTTCCATTACAGTATATAAAAAAATAATATCTAAAGCCCCCAAAGTATAATTGTGCTGTCATTTTACCTGATCTAGCAATTGGATCGCATGACCAGTGTCTTTTATATATGCTGGCAAAAGAGGGACACACTTGTGTAGATGATAATCTACATACTGAGATAAATTGGCAGAAAGGCAATTAATGCAAGAAATTATTGGTCTACCTGGTGGATTATCGCTAACCTTATGGATTTTTGGAATATGGTAGAAAAAACTTCATACTAGGGTGTTATGAATGGGTCACCGAGGAGGATAACAGGACCAGGCCAAGCCACAGAAAACCAGAGAGGTTGGAAACTAAGCGGATTGCAGACCCCTGATCCTATCCACACAACTAGCAGTAGCCGTGGAGCGTACCTACGATGCCCTAGATGCCTCCGCACGGCCAGAGAACTAACTCAGCCTACAGCAAGAAAGGTGAAATCTAAACTGCCCAAGAGCAGACCCCAAAGGAATAGACAGCCCCCAAACATATATTGTTGGTGAGACAAGATGAAAACACATACGCAGGCAGGAAAATAGACTGAGCAAATGATGGGGCCCAAACTGACTAGACAGGACAGGAAAGGAAAGACACTGTCTGCAATCACAGAAAAAACCCTGAAAAATCCAACACGTCTGATGCACAAAAAACACTGAAGTCGCACGACTTCGCCCCCACTATATCAGCACTCTGGTATATACTGAAAGCAAGGCAAAAAGAGACCAATATAACAGGGAACAAAACAAACTGACACAAGCAGCAACATATAGGTGGTGATCCAGCACAGCTCCAGGAGGAGCAAGCTGACCCGCACATAGCAGAGATAGACAAAACCAGATCAAATGCAAAAAGATTAACAAATGAGCCACTTAGCTGAACCATGCATGAACAGAGCAGGAGACATGAGACATCAGACCTCAGAAGGCACAGGAAGAAAATCACCAGCAGGGATTGAAGGAAGTCAGCTGTCTTAAATACACCAGTCAGAAACTCCAGATCTCCACTGGTCATCATTATTATCAGGTGGCAAGCCTCTGTCAGTCTGACCAGCTCCACTACCTTCAGTAACCACCAGAGGGATCCCAGAAAAAGAATTAACAACACCAGGGGTTTTATTTAATATAAAGAAGAATTATTTTTTGTTTAATATACCCCTAGATCTAATATACTCCAATATTATCTAGTTTAGTTAATTCTTGTAAAAGCAGAGGTGTTGGATCTCTTTTCAGAATTTTGTAAGTTTTTGTGTCACCCAGAAGACTAAGGGATTCTTCATGATATTTCTCGATATCCATTATTATGATTCCCCCCTTTATCAGCTGGACGAAAAATTATTTGATTATTACGTTGAAGTTTAATAATAGCCTGCTGTTCACTAATGGATAAATTACATCTATGTTTATGGTGCTTTCTCTCTCATTTTTTCATTTTCCTACTATCCTCTGTTACCATATTCTCAAATGTGATAAAAGACTTTGAATATTCTTGTACTGGATGAAATTTGGATTTATTGGTTAAAGCAATGTGGATAAATTCCAAGTGTTCCTGTTCAAGTTTTTGTTTATTATTAACTGTTTGATAAAAATATTTTTAAAGAACAAATTACAGAGAAATTTCTGAATGTCAATTGTGGTGTAATGACCACTGTATCAGCTAGGGGGCGCTGTTTGGATGTCCCAAGAGAGAGGATGAATGGCAGAACCATGAATGATCGGTATGTATCTCAAGGTGGGTGACCTTGAGATGGAAACTGATGCGTGTGTTGAGCAGCAGTGACACTGCTGAGATGCTGTGTCAATGGGTCAGGGAGAAGTCTCCAGGTAACTAGGGAGACGGGCTACCTAGTGACCTACAAACCCACCCAGGGGGTGTGTTTAGTACACTATAGTAAAAAACTGTGAGTGTGTGAAGGACCTGTGATGAGGTCATAGCCACGTGACCCAGTGGGCATGGCTACGGACCATATATGGTTGCCAGGGTAGGTCACAGGTGGTGAATGCAGGGACCTGGTTGGTCCAGAGTGGAAGGTCCCGCTAGGAGAGGTGTCTCCTGGCTCACAGCATGTGAGCTGGCTGTGAGCAATGGCGATGTGTGCCTGAGAGTTCCCTGGAGGGAACAAATGTGTGCGGGATGGTGAAGCCGTATGAGGAACCCTGACGGGTGAGATAATGCTGAGGCTGAAGAGCCTGCACAAAAGACAATTGCATAACCTGTGTGAGTACAGGATAACCAGAGTGAATCTCTGTAATGGACGCTAAGCTGTTGTATATTGCTGCTGTGGGTTTATGATGGAGGAATAAACCACATGGACTATGTTATGGTTTATGAAAACCCGGTGCCGGATGTGTTTTATTCGCTACCAAGCGAGTGATCCCCTAACTGAATGGCAGCGCTACCTCACACAATATAAAGGTGAAATTTATTTGTGACCAATGTGGGGGCAAATTTAAGACCTTTTTGTAATAAGGCCTCCTCTGCCGAGGATAGTTGCTAATTGCTGAGATTGAATATTTTTTGAGGATAGGTAGAGTTGATGTTTACTTTCTTCTTAACAAATACAATAGTATGGTAAAAACAGAGGTTTATCTGTCTATGGTTACAAATATGTAACAATGGATAGAACAGTAGAATATAACAGTGGTGAAACAGTAGATACAATTATATAGTAAAGAGGGAGGTTTATCTGTCTATGGTGAAAAATATGAAACGGCAGATAAAACAGTAGAATATAACAATGGTTGAACACTAGATACAATTGCATGGTAGACGTGGAGGGTTATCTCTCTATAGTGAAAAATATGCAGCAGTGGATAAAGCAGTAGAGCACACAGTGGTGTAACAGTACTTATAATGGTATTGGAGAGGTGGAAGTTTAGCTGTCTACGATGAAAACTATGCAACAGTGGAGAGAGCAGCAGACCGAAAACAGTGGTGGAACAGTAGATATCATTGTATGGTAGAGGCGGAAGTTTGTCTGTTTCTGGTGAAAAATATGTAACAATGGAACAGTAGAATACAGCAATGGTGGAACACTACATACAATGGTATGGTAGAGGCGGAGATCTATTTGTCTAAGATGAAAATATGCAATAGCGAATGGATCAGTAGAATATAACAGTGGTGGAACAGTACATACAACTGTATGGTAGAGGTGGAGGTTTATCAGGTCTATAATGAAAAATATGAAACAATGGTTAGAACAGTAGAATTCAACAATGGTATACGTAAATAATATATATGTATAATTGAATGGTAGATATAGAGGTTCATATTTCTATGGTAAGAATGATGCAACAATCGATAAAGCTGGAGAGTATAAGAGTGGTGCAACAATAATTATAATGGTATTGTTATGACGGAGATTTTTCAGTCTATAGTGAAAACTCAAGGTGACGATACACTTTAAATAATAATTGGCTGAATACTTTATCAGTCAACTGATGTCTCTCCTGAAACCTCCATGCATATCCATGCCTAGCTGAGCATGCATGAGGTACAAATGGGAAATAAGAAGTATACCAATAGGACATGTTAAAAACCAATAGCCAGTGATCAGAGCACCCGCCAGATGGGCTACCAATCCCATTGAAATCTAGTGAGTATAACCATATTTAACATACCCAAAATGTACAATTTAGAAGATATAGTAGGCTTTGTTTGAATATAAAAAAAGTTGCAGCAAATTTTATTGGTCAGAATGTTGAATTAAAAGGATAAGAACCACAAATATGTAACTGATTTTGGATAACACTAAAAGATTTAAGAAAGACTAGAGGAATAGATACAAGTAGTGTTTACAATAAGAGAAATAAGACGGGGAATATTTTTTATTCTGATTGAGAGAAGCGAAAGAAAAGGATTGTAGAAAGTTGATTACCTGTTACAACTATAGTGGGGAATATAAGTATTTGATACGCCGCCAATTTTGCAAGTTTTCTCACCTACAAAGAATAGAGAGGTCTAATTTTTATCATAGGTACACTTCAACTGTGAGAGACAAAATCTAAAAGGAAAAAACAGAAAATCACATTGAATAATTTCTAAATAATTAAATTGCATTTTATTGCATGAGATAAGTAAATGACCTACCAACCAGCAAGAATTCTGGATCTTACAAACCTGTTAGTTTTTCTTTAAGAAGCCCTCCTACTCTGCACGCATTAACTGCACCTGTTGAACTTGTAACCTGTATAAAATATACCTGTCCACACACAGTCAATCACACTCCAACCTCTCCACCATGGTCTAGACCAAACGGCTGTCTAAGACCACCAGGGACAAAATTGTAGACCTTCACAAAGCTGAGATGGGCTACAGGACAATAAGCAAGCAGCTTGGTGAGAAAGCAACAATTGTTGGCACAATTATTAGAAAATGGAAGAAGCATAAGATGACTTTCAATCTTCCTCAGTCTGTTGCTCCATGCAGCATCTTGCCTCACTGGGTAAGGATGATTCTGAGAAAGGTCAGGAATCAGCCCAGAACTACATAGGAAGACCTGCTCACGCCAGCACATGTACAGGCCCTTTTGAAGCTCACAAATGACCATTTGGATGATCCAGCAGTGGCATGGGAGAAGGTCATGTGATGAGATGAGACCAAAATAGAACTTTTTGAAATCAACTCCCTGTTGGAAGAAGAATTATGACTCCAACCCAAGAACACCGTCCTAATCATGAAGAATGGTGGGGAAAACATCATAATTTGGGACTGCTTTTCTGCAAAGGGGACAAGACAACAGCACCATATTTAAGAGAGAATGGATGGGGTCATGTATCGCAATATTTTGGCCAACAACCTCCTTCCCTCAGTAAGAGCATTGAACATGGGTTGTGGCTGGGTCTTCCAGCAAGACAATGACCTGAAACACACAGCCAGTGCAAGAATCAAAAGAGAAAAAAAGTGATGGCACTCACCGTTCTGTCGTGAAAATTCTTTATTGATTAAAAGGCATTGGCAAGGGAGGAATGTACAGAGAGTGGACGACGGCCATTTCACGCACTTGCGGTTCAACGGGTCCTCGGTCCATGTTTGCTTTTCTGGATAGAGCACCTATTCGGACGGTAGTTTGGCGGTCGGTCCAGGTGTGTGATTTTGGACTTGAATAGCAGTCATGGAACTGCTTAGGGGTTAAGGAGCAGTGCCGAATCTTCTGTCTCTTCTATTTATTCAGTGCAAGAATCATTTCAAGATTCTGGAGTGGCCTAGCCAGTCTCCAGACATGAACCTAATAGAAAATCTTTGGAGGGAGCTGAAGCTCAATGTTGCCCAGTGTCAACCACAAAACCTGAACGATCTGGAGAAGATCTGTATGGAGGAGTGGGCCAAAATCACCCCTGCTGCAGTGTGTGCAAACTTGGTCAAGAACTACAGGAAATATCTGTTCTTTATAATTGCAAACAAAACTTTCCGTACCAAATATTAAGTTCTGTGTTTCTATTGCATCAAACTCTTATTTCATGTAATAAAATGCAAATGAATTATGTAAAAATCATACAATGTGATTTTCTTGTATTTATTTTAAGATTCCGTCTCTCAATGTTGAAGTGTACCTACAATAAAAATTACAGACCTCTCTATGCTTTGTAGGTGGGAAAACTTGCAAAATTGGCAATGTATCAAATATTTATTTTCCCCACTATATATGCAAAAAAGTACAGTATGGTGGTGAAAGTAGAGAAATCAAAATTGGGATGGATAAAAGAGTCCACTTGATGAGAAGCCAGACAGAAATAATTTGCACCACTAATAATGATGACCTAAAATTATGGAAGGTTTCAGGAGCTGAAAAGGTGAAGTCAGCATGTCTTTTCTTTGTGGAGGAATGGGAAAATTATTTACAACAGAGGCTTAAGTAGTATAGGTTTCAAGCTGTGAGATTCTAAAATACGTATACAAATGGCTTAATAATAAATTATAGCAAAAATTCACTTTCACTGAGGGTTTTCCTACTTTTAAGGCAAGTATCACACACCTGACATTCAAGGTCAGAGTACAAACTGCAATGTCTGACCCGACCGATTGTTTCCTTACATGATTTTAGCAGCCTAATATTTGCCTATGAATTGTGACCATAAATGTTGGTATGTGAGACTGGCCTTCCTGAGGTTTTATAATTGACTTTCTTTGGCAAAGTAATAAGAGTGATAACAGGGTATCTGTCAACATCTATGTTGTAATTTAATTTGAAACATCAGTATGAGAAACCTAGATCCCACAATGGCTGGTAAGCTGGTGACATGCTCAATAAAGCTTGTGTACCATATTTTTTAGGTTATAAGAAGCACTCCAAATTTAGAGGAAGAAAATAGGAAAAAAAAAGAATTTTAACGTGAAGATGGTGTGCGTCTTATAGTCTGAATTTATTTTACCATGGGGGTTGAGGGGGCAGCCATGGAGTAGGGTAACAGGAGGCAGAAGCAAGGGTTACAGCAGGAGTGGGGCAATGCTGTGGGCCCTTGGCTGGAAGGAAAGGGTGTCCCAGTGGTGCGAGGCTTGCGCTATTGATGTTCTGGCAGTGGGCTTCAGGAAAATGTCAGCAATGTGAAGCAGGAATGGAGTCCCCACTGAGTATATTGATCTCCCGGTGGTGGGCTTCAGCAAAATGGTGTCAGAGGCGGCACAGATTGAGATCTCAGCTTGTCATTGAGCTGAGATCTAATTTTGCGCATACACCGACCCGGGCACCATTTTCCCAAGAATCTGCATAACTAATTATATGTAAAATAGTTGCAAGTCAAATTTATGTAAGAGATTGACAAGATGATTGTCTATAAAATCATGGTAGTCTTACATTTGAAGCAATAGTGGATGGTGAGATATGGAGCCTGAAAGTCAAAAGTTCAAAACATTGTTACCCTTTTGCTCACCAATGTATTTCAGTAAAGCACAAAATCTGAAAATACATTAAAATCACTATATAGAGCGGTGACACATTGGCATTTAAATAAAAAAATAACCTGTCAAAATAGTTTTTTTTAGACAAGCACTACCTGCTGAATGTTAATCACAAGCTGAACTATATGATTTTATTTGGATGTAAATACCACAGCACTGTTGTCTTAGCACACTTATTACCTGTGGTGTGTTGAAAAACATATTTTCTTTTTTCCCATTTACTTTTTTTATAATAGCATCATTAGACATAATTTTCATAGCAAGAAATGAAGCTAGAGTAGCGTATATACAATATATGATGTATGTGCTGCGATTCAGAGTGGAGATCAGCTCCCGAGTTCACAATCATTAAAGTGTATTACAAGATATTAGACCAAATACTGTAGTGCCTGATAGTGTAGGATCAAAATGAGTATAATAGTCCAGTCAAAATACGAAAAAAAAAATCCTTTATCCTGAACAAATTCCAAGAAAGCGTTTTAGTGGTTTTTTTGGTAGTATTACATGTAGGGAAAAACATACTAAAAGTTTACAAAGATAGGGTTACCACAAAGGGTCCCAATGTGACGTCAAAGAATATGGCCGCCAAAGCTGTAAAATGTTAAATGCGACTCGCCTTTCAGTGTCTATCATATTTCTTTTACAATTACTACTATTATTATATTTATTATTTAACAATTTATTTATCTTCTTTTACAGAGCTGAGAATGATGGAAAATCAAGAAACTTGCCCCTTATGCAGCCATGAAGTAGAAGATGACGGAGAAAGAGTGGTGATTGGTGCGAAAGGAGCTGAAGGGATCAATAAAGCCAGTATTGAGAGGGGCGTTAGCACTGTGGTAGCTGCTGGAGCAGTGGTGCACAAGAGATGTCGTATGAACTACATAAACAAGAAGCAAATAGACTTGCATAAGAAAGCTACTTCCGTTCATCTTTCACCTGCCAAGAAAGGTACACCGGTGTCTACTGGATCCTATGATAGCACGATGCAGTGTTTGTTCTGTGGACATGAAGTGGTGAAGACAAGATCTAGTAGTGATTTCGATGACTATAGCTTTGTTAAAACGGATGGATTTGTAAGGTCCATCTTGTCACATTGCAAACAGCGTAATGATGACTGGGCAATCACCATTCAAGGGAGAATCGCTTAGTTTGGGAAGGACTTACATGCTGCAGACTGTCTGTATCATCGTTCATGTGACATTAACTTTCGGACAAATTACGGAATTCCTATGCGTCATGGTGGTGGATCTACTACAAAGAAACCGTGGAAGGTAGGGAGGCCGATGATCATGGACCAAGAGCAAGCGTTCTTGAGAATGTGTGCATTTCTCGAGGACAACGATGAAGAGCAACTGACTGTCACAGATCTTGCAAAGAAAATGACGGAGTATCTTGTAGAAGGAGACAATGCTGCCTATTGTAATAAATGGCTGAGGTATAGGCTGGAGGAGAGGTATGGCGATTCGCTATTCATAGTAGAGTGTGAAGGGTTGCCTAACATTGTAACGTTCTCTGAAAAGACCAGATTAATCCTGAGGGACTATTTCCGTAGTCAGGAAACGGATGAAGAAACCTAGAAGAGAGCCATCATAGAGACTGCGGCCAAACTAATCAAGAGCGATATCAAGTCTAAGATCCCATCTTCAACTGATGAATATCCGAAGACTTCTTCGCTTGAATGTCAATCTGCCTTAGATTATCTCCCCCTGAGTTTGCTTTGCTTACTTGAAACCCTCTTCGTTGGAAAAGACATTCACAGGAAGGTCGCAAGCATTGGACAATCAGTTGTTCAGGCTGTATGTCCCAGGGCTGTAGTAGCTCCATTGCAGCTTGGGTTAGCAGTCCAGCTCCATCATCATTTCAGGTCTCGATTTCTTGTAGACAGTCTCTCAGCCATGGGATATTGTTCATCATATTCAGAAGTTCAGCGATTCAAGGAAAACACTGCTGCTTCTGTTGGCCAGGATGTACTCGGTGGTACCATAGACAGACTGGAAACGGCACTGCTGTTCGCTGCGGACAACGTCGATCATAATATCATCACATTAGATGGGAAGGGGACTTTCCACGGCATGGGGATGGTAGCTACAGTGACTCCAGGAAGGAAGGTTAGTCGCACTGTTCGCAAAAAACGAACAAGTAACAAAGTGAACATTGCTGATGGAACTAAATTTGTCAGGAAAAAGGAGGACATCCTTTCAAATGTGGAGAACAAACAGTCTCTTATCAATCTCGTTTCACAGTGCATGAATGACAGAGGTTGCCACGTAATACTATCAGAGGGGGATGCAGATGTGGAGATTGCTAAGGCAGCAGTGTCAATGTCATCCAACAAAAGTTCTAGTCTCATTGGCGAAGATACAGATCTTTTGGTGTTGTTACTTCCTCACGCGTCAACCAGCGATGGCAACAAGCTTTATTTCTACTCGGATAAAGGGAGTCCTGCAACAGTATACGACATTAAGGTTATGAAGAAGTTCCTGGGAAACCATGTCTGCAGCTGTCTTCTGTTCCTTCATGCATTCACGGGTTGCGATACCACTTCCGCGGTTTTTGGAATTGGAAAAAAATTCGGTCTACACAAGGTTTTGAAGGGAGACTCGGTCTTAAATAGCTGTGCTAAAATCTTTTCCACACCTAACAAAAACAGAGCTGAGATTGAAGACGCTGGGTGTAAAGCGATGGTGGCATTGTTCGGGGGCAAACCTGGAGACAATCTGTCTGCCATGAGGTATTCTACTCTCTGCAAAAAAGTTGGCTCAGCCAAAATCTTTGTTACACCTGAACGACTGCCACCGACCTCCATCTGCAACGAAGTATCATGCCCTTCGGAGTTACCTCCAAGTGATACTTTGGATGGACAATGGTGAGGCCATGGACACTACTGAATGGGGATGGGAATTGCAGAACAGCAGTCTAGTTCCAGTGATGATGGATACTTCACCCACGCCAGAAACACTTCTGAAAATAATTCACTGCAATTGTTCTCGTGGTTGTAGTACACTTCTGTGCACTTGCAAAAGACACTGACTTACCTGTTCATGGGTATGCGGACCATGTCAAGAAGGGCATTGTGACAATATGAGTGAGGAAGCAGTGTCTGATGATGAAAATAGTGACTATTGACCTCACACGCTTATTCAGTGATGAAGTAGGTCTTAAAATGCACTGTGTATTAATTCTATAATTTCTAGAAATGTACATATATGTCATGACGTCATTGCTGACGTCATGACCTCGCCTGTCCATGTAGTTAGTATAAAACTTTGTATAAAAATTGTTATATGAAAATATATAGTATACAAAATCCAAACTCTTCTGTAACCTAAAGCTACAGCTTTGAAATAGGGAAATATTCATTATTTTTAGTGCGATGGCTGTCATCGTCTTATGACGTCATAGTTAGGACCTTTGTGGTGATCAATTTTTGGAAAACTTTTAATATGTTGTTCCCCACATATAATAGTAATAAAAAAAATCATAAAACGCTTTCACCAAGTAAATTGACCAAAAACCAAGTAGGCAACAAATAATCTTTATTGAAACATACAAAAAATGTAAAAACATGTCAAAAAAATGAGGCAGCAAACAGTAATGCTGAAGGTGACAACACCTGGACATCTACATGTATATTCCCCACAGTTTCACAAAATATATCATATATCATATATGGGGCATATAGTGACATCCAGCTCAATAATAAAATTAGCAAAGAACAACAATAGTAATAAGTATAAATGCCACAGGGGCAATAATCAAATACTGTATAAAACTAAACACCAAGGAGATCTATACCAAGAAATACAAAATACAAGGCGATATACCTGTGGAGGAGACAGCCAATTTACCAAAAACACTAAATAGTAAAAGACTCCTGACAATATGATTCTCCAGGTCAATACAAGTACACAGATACCAAACATGCATAGTTTTTTTTCTTTAAGTGTTGAAAAAAAATTCACCAAAAGAAAAAAACTTTCTTGTGTCACCATTTTTGAGACCCATAACATTTTAATTTTTGGTGGTATTGGGCTGTTTGAAGGCTTATTTTTTGTGCCCTGAACAGACTTTTTTACTGATACTTTTTTGGGCTAAATACGATATATACCTTTTAGCTGGTCACGCTGCCCTTTATGAGACGATGATGAGCAGTATTGTTACTGAAGTCACCACTATTCAGAACCGCCAGATGTCATGGAGCCCAGCGGGAGATGGCAACTCTGATAAGCGATAACGTCAGTACCCAGCAACTTTGAATAGCAGTAACGTTACTTACCAGATTCGAGGAGTGCTGGAATGGACTACATCATATCGCATGGGAATATTTTCTGTAATAAATTGGTGAACATGGGACACTGGCTTGTTTTTTTTTCTCTCTGTTTTAAGTTTTTCAGGTACCTTTTGTGGACAACGTCTGATTCCCTGGACTTTGGTGGACCTGCATGGCTTTTTTTTCTTACTAAATTGGTGAACCAGCAAAAGTTTCAGGGAGTGTTTTTTTAAATAAAGTATTTTTTTGTGTGTGTTTTATTTTGATTATTGGGTTAGTAATGGGGGTATCTGATAGACACCTCTCCACTACTAACATCAGGGATTGATGCCAGCTTTGATTTTTGACAAATCAGAGCTGGCATCACCCCATTTGCCACCACACCAAGACAATCACGAAGAGCCTCATGTGATGCGCCAATTCTGAGGTGGCTGAGGGTTGATATTTTTAAGCTGGGAAGGACACAATAACCATGGCTTTTCCAGGCCTGATAAAATCAGCTCATAGCTGTCTGCTGTACCTTTGCTGGTTAAAAATAGGGGTTACAGATGTAATTTTTTAAAATGTTTTATTTATTAGGTTAAACCAGCCATAACATCCTTTGGTGCCACATGAAAGGTATTAAAGGGTTCAAGTTTATTAATATGTGCAGGAAATCTGTCTATTCTATCTGGTTGCTTTATTACGTTTGTAAACTAGCTTTAAGTTACATAGAGCATTATAGTATGTAAAGGATGATGTTAAAAAACATTGCGTATGGATGTCATGCGGAGGCTATGAGAGAAAATAATCGCACATTTGCATTGCATTCGGATTCCACTTGTCCACCTTTTCAGGAGTGGCATCAGATGTATTTTTTATATGTGAATGTGTGTGGGCCCTTAATCAGCTGTCGTGTGTGGAAAGATGCAGGCTCAGTGTGCGAGCCCGCATCAAAATCTGGGAGCCAGCATATGACGAACGGATACGTCATATGTTGGTAAGGGGTTGAAGGGAATCTTTCAAGAGCATCACCCTCCTAAGCTGTCTCTATGGACATATAAGTCATAGTAAGAGTAATAAAATTATAACTCGTTATCTGTGATCCGATATCTTATTCCAGAGAAAGCCACATTTTTGTATGAGCTGCTCAGGCCTATGGGCCGGACATAGATCTGCCTGAAGAGCTTATTTTAAATGAAGAGGCATTACCAATCAGAAACATGTAGATCAGGAGAGCAGACTGTCAGCCACTACATGTCTCACATTGGTAGTGCAACGCCCCATTTGATTTAAAACAAATTCTGGAGGCAGATTCTCAGGGAGATCTGTGACCAGATCCACAGCCCTGAACACTTTTTCCTTAATAAGAAAATGAACTGGATTTCTCTGGAATAAGACATTGGACGCAGATATCAAGGTATCATTTTATTCAGCCTCATGTGATCTGCATGTCCCTATAGATGGCTTAGGAGAGTTGATTCTGCTGACAGAAAGTTAATTTAAAAGTGAACCTTTCTCCTGATTTGACGCCTTTATCCTTTCATGATGGCGATACTGATATGGAACAGCCATGAATTACACAAGGCAATAAGCATAAAGGGCAAATAATAATAAGTTCCCTTTATTGGGATGCTGTATAAATTGGAGAAATGGCCAATTTATATAGCGTCCTTATAAATCTATTCCCAGCAGTAAAATACCATACCTAGTATAATTGTGTACTTAAATGTATTCAAGTGTATTGATGCAGTGCTAAGAAATAAATGAATGGGATGCAATTGTCTGCACAAAAGGTTGGATGCGACAAAAAAAAACGATTTTTCAGTGATTACATTGTGTACTCCACATGCTCCTGTTCTGCAATTCCTTGCAAGTTTTTTTATTTTTTTTTTTCATACAAAAGGAAAAAGTATTACTTGTTTGCTATCTAGGAATTATTTGACAGCTTAGTTCTCCAGAGAGATCTACTTGTCACCAACCATTCATAACTGATCTGTCAGAAACCATGCACGAGATTTCCAGATGAACTGTCTTCTAAGATGCTTGCCACTAGCCATGAAAATGACAATAAATTATGAGCACTCAGCCATACAACATGCACTCTGACATTATGCAGTTTCAGACACAAAACACAAATTTCTTTAAAATAAAATTTGTTGTGGATTTTTTACCACCTTAAGTATATATTTACTTTTTTATCTTTATTATACACTGTATATATGTGCATGCTGAAGTGTTCTCTTCATCTTGTCTTACTCTACCATCTGATTTTATATTCTTTATTCTAATTTCTTTACATGATTATGGAAGCAGTCATGTAATTTACAACAGTAGCTCTAGGGTTTTGTTTAAAGAGCTTTTATAATATCTAATTGCTTTTAGCTATAGAGAAGGAAACAGAGACCATCTGGGACTGGAGCTCAACGGTGCTTACAGGGATAAGCATTGGTTATTTTATTGTTTTATCAAATTCATTGCTTTTTTCTTTAATTATTCTGGACGATCTCCTTAACAGAAGGCACCTGTACAGCAAGCTACCTATTGGCTTCAGTAAATTGTTGTAGGCATGCTCTGTGATCTGTGCAGAGATTACTGTGCATGGAGGGGGGAGGAAGTTAGATTTGACTATCATGGATTATCAACTGTCTCCAATATTGTAATAGACGGTCTTCCTTTCATTGTAATCCTGTGTACTGATGAGAAGGCTGCAGAGTATACAAGTTGAAAATAGGAAGTGTTAGCCAATTATATACTGTATGTATTTATAACAATAGATATTCTTTAAGTTTTATTTTTTAATATTTTTTTTAAAGCATACATTGTCAAAAGTATAAAACCCTATCAACGACACTGTGATTGATGGCGTCTGTGAGGGAGGAATGAAAGCGCACACCTCCAGAGGAAGATCTGAAGAAGCACACAGTTGCACCATAAGCAGAGACTTCACATGTTGCGCTCCAAAAGCAATAAATGTGAATATTTCTGCAATGGAGCAACGCAGCATGAAGCAAAAAAATACTGCAGAATCAGGGGAGCTCAAAGATGTGAGGAAAGCTCAAAGCAAGGTATTTTGCTCAATTTTTTGAGCAAGTAACAGGTTCTCTTAATTTACCAATACTGCAGTATAGAGCATACTGTATGTATTTACATGCGGTCTTGCCACAGTTCAGCAGTGGGTCTCTACTTCAATATTCAGCAAAATGTGAATATTCGTTAAGCATTTCCATGGAATGTTGTTTCCTGTGTACTTATGTAACGTTCATGCAGAAATTTCCTTACAAACTATACAGCAAATTTATTGCAAATACTGATACAATTTGCGCTTTTTTGTTTATTTCAACTTTTCATTTACTTTTAATGTAATATAACAGAGCATTTTTCATCACCCAGAAGATGAGCATAGTTTTGGCTATATCCGTTTTAATTATTTAGTCTGAAGGTGTGCCACTGTCTGTGGAGCGCCCCTGTATAGAACGACTATGTTTTCTGAAATACAAAATGTCATTATGATTTATGAGCAGAAGAAGCATTTTAAATTAAGATTTGTTTGATTGTCTGCTTCTATTAAGAAGACTGTAATGGTGTTTTCACTTCCCTCAAACAAATACACTACAAAGTGGAAGCGGAGTCCTTGTGCATGCAGCATGACTAGGAATAATTTTCAGCACTGAATATTCTGCCTCCAGTAACTCATTTAAGATAGCTGCCACTTTTTAATAACCACGGAATTCAAATTGGTATGTTTTTGTTTTCTGGGTAATTGATATAACATCTTCTTGTTAATGAAGGTAAATTCTAAGTATGTTTTATGAATCTGTCATCTTAGCTTGTCGGTTGTAGAACACAGGTGTCTTGTGTGCGCTAAAGCATGAAAACTGCAAACTGCTGTACACAAGACTAGGTATGTCGGAAAGACCAAAAACATGCAAATCAATGACAAAGATATCCAAGTATTTTCCATACAACACATCTTATTCATATACTTTGGAAATTATAGGCAAACACAATTTGAAATTAACATTAAAGAGGACATCTGGAAATATAATTTCTATAATAAATAACGTAACGTGTAATATTTTAATTATGGATCCCGCATAGCACATGAAGAAATAAAGCCATATAAAAATGTAGTCCCATAGAAAATAAGAGCACAATATATTAAATGCTTTTTCTTGCTTTAATATATTATAGCTACTGTATATGTTTTTTTTTACATCTACAAACATCCATGGGACTAGTATATCACACATAATTTGTGCATTGTCTTTATAAACAATGCAGCAGTGTCAGTGTGCTTTATGTCAGCTTTAAAGGGAATCTGTCACCTATTTTTTCGAGTATCAGCTGCCGGTACCACCATCAGGGGCTTATCTACAGCATTCTGTAATGCTGTAGATAAGCTCCCGATGTAACCTGAAAGATAAGAAAAACAAGTTATATTATACTCACCCAGGGGCGGTCCGGGTCCAGTGTTGGTCCAATGGGTGTCACAGTCTGGTCCGGCGCTTCCCATCTTCTAACAATGACGTCCTCTTCTTTGCTTCCCATCGTGGCTTCTGCGCAGGCGTAATTCTCTGCCCTTTTGAGGGCAGAGCAGAGTCCTGCAGTGCGCAGGCACCGGACCTCTCTGACCTTTCCCAGCACCTGCGCACTGCAGTACTCTGCTCTGCCCTCATCTGGGACCCTCACCAATCAACTGTTCTCAGTGGGAGTGGCAGCCGGATGATAGCAGTTGAACGGCACAGCTTTGTCAACTGTGTAGTGGCCCCTGCTGAGTACTGCAGAAGCACTCTTATTAATTCAAATTTGGTGCCACCGCCAGTGCCAATTGGTTGGGGTGCCAGGTATCGTAACTGAAACTATCTGATATCCATGACCTATCCTGAGAATAGTTCAGTAATTTAAGAGTAGTGGCACAACCTATTACTGGACAGAGAATTTCCATTAGATTCATAAGGACTCCAAAAATGAATTAAAATAAAGTGGCTATCCCAGACTTATCAACTTTATCTACACAAGGCAGCATGGTGGTTCAGTGGTTAGCACTGCAGCCGAGTCATGGACTCAAGTCCCACCAAGGACACCATTTGCATGGAGTTTGTATGTTCTCCTGTGTTTGTATTAGTTTCCTCACACACTTCTTCTGATAGGGAACTTAGATTGAGAGCCCCAATGGGGACAGAGATAATAATGCGCTGTATAAGTGAGAGACATAAATATTTAGAGACTGTTCTTATTCTGCCATGTCCAGGTCTCCAGCAGAACATCAGAGCTGTCATTAACTCCCACCCACTTGATAATGACCTGCATTTTGACCTAATATTAGGATATTTTCCAGAGATGAGTGTTAACCCATTTCCTATTTTGTATGTTTGAAATATTCTTTATAGCAATCTACTGATTGAAACTGTGAGTTCTTAAGTTTTATTGTAATTTTTCATATGTTTAAACAAATAAAACGTTTATTTTAAGATATATACAACTTGTTGTTTAAAGATCAACACAATTTATTACTTGGACAATGAGAGCATCCAGGACATATCAGCCTATCACCAATCTATCAAATGTAAGAGCAACTTATACTAATGAACATACTACAAATCTCAACACATGGCATTATGGAGCAAGCACTGTGTATTTAATGTTAGAAAGATAATGAAGTTACTCTGCTTATCTGTCCCAGCCTACTTGTTAAAACCAGCAATTAAACTGAAAACAAAACCAGCTATTGACTGTGCTTTAGTAGCTAATGTGAACATTTAAATATTGATCGATTTCTTACATGGGTAATAGCAAAATAAAAATCACTCATAATGTAAACATAAGGGGGAAATTTGGAGACTGTAAATGACATTTCAGATGAAATTCCAGCAGAACACTTGTGGCTACCACTAGCTTTTTACCTCCTTGTCCCCTCGCCATAGAACTTTATGAGCACTAGCTGTCATCTCTTATTTCAGTAATGGGAATCTTTTATTCACTGAAGACAGATACCATATTAGCAATTAGATTTCTCTGATAGGATATATTACAAAGTTTCTTAACTTCATGTGTACTGCGATTTCTGGAAAAAAAATAAGACCACAATGTACTCTGTATTTAATGCTTTCTTAGGAGATCTTCTAATGTAGATTCTGTCAGACTTTATAGGAAGAAAGGTGGTGTATACAGGACTGCTCTTCCAATCAAAACATTGGTCACCATGATGAAAACAGCCAGACCCCATTCAGACCCAGGCAATAGTGTCGTTCAGCTAGTGTTGGTAAGTGTTGTACAACATATCCTTTACTGTGCTATGGTTGGTATTACAGAAAAAAAACTATAGCACACATGTGGACAGGGCCTAAATATATGGGTAATGGTCTGAATTTCATTACTGGGGCATAATTATGTAATAAAAAATAGCATTAATCCACTGAAAGAAAATGGAGCAACAATAGTAGCGAATTATATTCTAATTGCATAATAATTTATTTGTATTTGGCTTGGGGTCACTTTGGTGACAAATACAGTCACATTGAGAATAGCATAAAAAAATCCTCCTGTGTGCCAGTTCTTAAGTTTCCTGGATCCCCCACTGGTATCCTGTTCCTGGTATTTTTTCCTCTATAGGTACTATCAGCCAATTACAGGACAAGGTGTTGACAGACCTTCAATATTTATATAGTTACATAGGTTGAACAAAATCAGGCCCATCAAGTTCAACTTTTCTTCACCAATTACACATTCTTTGTCACTAAATTATCTATAGCCTACAATTAGCAATTTCTTCCTTTATGATATTGTGACAGATCGCACAAGGAAAGGGGTTTGTCGACTTCGCTTACTTCTGGGGAGGGGAGAGAAGGACCCAGCAGGGGTCAGCTCTCTGGCACCACCTCTTGCCCCAGGTCAGTCAGGGAACTGCACCAAGGGCAAATAGTCGCCGGAAAGGCTTCTCTTATATATACAAACCCCGTCCGACAGCAGGCTTATATCGGGTCAGAAACCAACCCAGGGGGTAGTGTATAATATAACCAACTGAGAGTGTCGGCATGGGGATTCGTAAAAAGAGCAGCCCAAGATTAATTTTTATATTTAATCGCAGAAAAGGCACACTAGATAAGTACAGGTATGTACAGTATATACAGAAAATATACAAGTATACAGTCAAGAGTGTAGTAGCATGTGACCACAGGGAGGCACTGATGAATCACAGGTTCAAATCTTAGTTACATGATTCCCCTGGCCACGTCAGGTAACGGGCCTCCTGCCAGTAGAAGAATATCTCCTAGGCTGCTCCCTCCCACACTTTGCACCCACACCTGAGCTGGGCTGCCTCCCTCCTCTCATATCTGAGAGTATGATTTTCCAGGCAGAACCATGGATGGCCCATAACTTTCCACCAGTAGCTCCAAATGGGTCGGCTGCGACGCCACTGAGGTCTGCTGTATTTTATCTGTGCAGGGAGACCAAATACGGCCACTGTATTTAATTCCTGGTAGCTATGCTTTATAACTCCATAATCCAGCGTTCTGGAGGTGACTTAATGGTATGGGAGTGTGGGGAGAGGAATGCCGATTCCGATTATGTGCTCGGCTAGGTTCAGAGATATTGCATTCTTTTATTATAGGTCATTTTCTAGATTCCATATCTCAGAGCCTTGCGCTGGTTAGTCTTGGATCTGTTGTGCCAGGATGTCAGCCTGAATGAACAAAGGGAGCCAGTTCATTCAGGCTGACATTGTGTTAGCTCATGTCAGAGGAGAAATTATTTTTATATTAAATCTCACTTTTTTTTTTATGTTAGTGCCATTATACGTTGATCACGTGATTAGGACCCAAAAAAAGGCCCATTTTAAAATGGCGATGAGGTAATAAGGCTCCTTAGCCGTTGCAGTTTTTATGTGTATTGGCAGTCATTAAGGGGTGAATGCAGCATGTTGACCTGATATCGCTCAGCTTTCTTAGAAGAGAGTAAATTTAAATATATATACAGTTTACTTTATAGTATAGCATATAGAATATATCTGATAAACTTAATGTTGCAGCTCTAAATTTGGAACAGAGATCACTTTCCATTACCTGACTTATGTACCTATTTATAAAAGCATACATGTCATCAGTAAGAAGTGTCCTAATTTATAGCAATAATAACCACATAACTGCTTACAAAATGTAGCAGGGAGAAAATGTAATAAAGAAAGTTTACATAAATGACTGTCAACTAATGGCAGTTTTACATTTCGCTGGCATATAATTTTGGTGTCTTATGTTTCCAATTTAACTAGCTGGCAGAAATATTGCTGACTGTGTTGTAAATAACTGCAAGGATAACATTCAAGAAGAGCTTTATATTTTGCTGGCGAGAATCATTTCTTATTAGAAAAGCCTACTAAATAAATTCTTTATGGTTCTAAAGAACATCTTTTCAATCTAAAAGGAACTTTTTTTTAACTTTTACAGCTCTGTACAGAAGTCAAACTGCATTTATTTTTCAGTTGTTTCAGTCACATAGAACCCATATAGCACTTACAGTCATGTCTGAAAGTGGAGAATTTTTCCCAGAAAATTATTGCAATTACACATGTTTTGTTATACACATGTTTAAGACAAATTGGACATAGTTTTACACACAATCCTCAAAATGGGCCAGACAAAATTGTTAGTAAACAACTTTGTTTCAAGCATGTGATGCTTGTTCAAACTCACCTGTGACAAGGAACAAGTGCGGGCAATATGAAAATCACTCCTGACACCACATAAAAAGGGGAGAAGTTGACTGAATCTTTGCATTGTCTGTTTTTGTGTGCCACACTATGAATGGAGAGCATAAAGAGAAGAAGAGAACTGTCTGAGGACTTGAGAACCAAAATTGTTCAAAAATATCAACAATCTCAAGGTTACAATTCCTTCTCCAGAGATCTGTTCCGTTGTCCATGGAGCACAAAAAAATCAAGACCTTTACAACCCATAGCACTGTAGCTCAGCTCCCTGGATGTGGACAACAGAGACAAATTAATAAAAGATTGCAACAAAGGATAGTATGGATGGTGGATAAGCAGCCCCAATCAAGTTATTTAAACTGTGTTACTGGCTCAGAGTGCATCATTGTCACTTCAAACTATCTGTTGACATTTGAATGAAATGAAACGCGATAGTGGGAGACCCAGGAGGACCTTACTGCTGACACAGAGACATAAAAAACGTAAGACTGAAGCTCACAAAAATGTATGTGAATAAGCCAAAATCCTTCTGGGAAAGTGTCTTGTGGACAGATGAGACTAAGATACAGCTTTTTGGTAAAGTACATCATTCTACTGTTTACCTAAAATTGAATGAGGCCCACAAAGAAAAGAACACAGTTCCTACACTCAAATATGGTGGAGGTTCAAAGACTTTTTGGGTTGTTTTGCTGTCTGTGGCACTGGGTGCCTTTACTTTGTGCAAGCAGCATAGTGCCCAGTGTCAGAAAGCTCCATTTTGAATCTTAGGTCATGGGTCTTCCAGCAGAACAATGACTCCCAAATATACAGTCATATGTTAAAGTTTGGGCACCCCTATTAATGTTAACCTTTTTTCTTTATAACAATTTAGGTTTTTGCAACAGCTATTTCAGTTTCATATATCTAATAACTGATGGACTCAGTTATATTTCTGGTTTCAAATGAGGTTTATTGTACTAACACAAAATGTGCAATCTGCATTTTAACAAAATTTGACCGGTGCAAAAGTATGGGCACCTCAACATAAAAGTGACATTAATATTTCGTAGATCCTCCTTTTGCAAAAATAACAGCCTCTAGTTGCTTCCTGTAGCTATTAATGAGTTCCTGGATCCTGGATGAAGGTATTTGTGACCATTCCTGTTTACAAAACAATTCCAGTTCAGTTAAGTTTGATGGTCGCCGAGCATGGACAGCCCGCTTCAAATCATCCCACAGATGTTCAATGATATTCAGGTCTGGGGACTGGGATGGCCATTCCAGAACATTGTAATTGTTCCTCTGCATGAATGCCTGAGTAGATTTGGAGTGGTGTTTTGGATCATTGTCTTGCTGAAGTATCCATCCCCTGCGTAACTTCAACTTCATCACTGATTCTTGCACATTATTGTCAAGAATCTGCTGATACTGAGTTTAATCCATGCGACCCTCAACTTTAACAAGATTCCCGGTGCCGGCATTGGCCACACAGCCCCAAAGCATGATGGAACCTCCACCAAATTTTACTGTGGGTAGCTAGTGTTTTTCTTGGAATGCTGTGTTTTTTAGCCTCCATGCATAACGCCTTTTTGTATGACCAAACAACTCAATCTTTGTTTCATCAGTCCACAGGACCTTCTTCCAAAATGTAACTGGCTTGTCCAAATGTGCTTTTGCATACCTCAGGCGACTCTGTTTGTGGCGTGCTTGCAGAAACGGCTTCTTTCGCATCACTCTCCCATACAGCTTCTCCTTGTGCAAAGTGCGCTGTATTGTTGACCGATGCACAGTGACACCATCTGCAGCAAGATGATGCTGCAGGTCTTGGGAGGTGGTCTGTGGATTGTCCTTGACTGTTCTGACCATTCTTCTTCTCTGCCTTTCTGATATTTTCTTGGCCTGCCACTTCTGGGCTTAACAAGAACTGTACCTGTGTTCTTCCATTTCCTTACTATGTTCCTCACAGTGGAAACTGACAGGTTAAATCTCTGAGACAACTTTTTGTATCCTTCCCCTGAAAAGCTATGTTGAATAATCTTTGTTTTCAGATCATTTGAGAGTTGTTTTGAGGAGCCCATGATGCCACTCTTCATAGGAGAATCAAATAGGAGAACTACTTGCAAGTGGACACCTTAAACACCTTTTCTCATGATTTGATTCACCTGGCTATGAAATTCAAAGCTCAATGAGGTTACAAAACCAATTTAGTGCTTCAGGAAGTCAGTAGAAAGTTGTTAGGAGTGTTCAAATCAAGAAAATGATAAGGGTGCACATACTTTTGCACCGGTCAAATTTTGTTTAAATGCAGATTGCACATTTTCTGTTAGTACAATAAACCTCATTTGAATCCAGAAATATAACTGAGTCCTTCAGTTATTAGATATATGAAACTGAAATAGCTGTTGCAAAAACCAAAATTGTTATAAAGAAAAAAGGTTAACATTAATAGGGGTGCCCAAACTTTAACATATGACTGTACTTCAAGAAGCGCCCAGAAATGGATGGAAACAAAGCCCTGGATAGTTCTGAAGTGGCCAGCAATGGATCCGGAGCTAAATCCCATTGAACACTTATGCAGAGATCTTAAAATTGCTGTTGGGAGAAGGCATCCTTTAACCCCTTTACTCCCAAGGGTGGTTTGAATGTTAATGCCCCAGGCCCATTTTTACAATTTTGACCACTGTCCCTTTATGAGGTAATAACTCCGGAACACTTCCATGGATCCTGGTGATTATGACATTGTTTTCTTGTGACTAGAGTTGAGCGATACCGTCCGATACTTCAAAGTATCGTATCGGATGGTATCGGCCGATCTTTAAAAAAAGTATCGGTATCGCCGATTCCGATACCGGAAGTCCCATTCAAGTCTATGGGACTTCCGGTATCGGAATAAGAAAAACCCTTTCCTGCCCTTGTACAGCCTCTCTGGGGTCTGTACGGGCCTTTCGGGGGGCTGTGCCGGCCTGCCAGGGGGTCTGTGCAGGCTCCGGTGGTCTGTGCCGGCCTGCCGGGGGGCTGTGCAGGCTCCGGGGGGCTGTGCCGGCCTGCCGGGGGGCTGTGCCGGCCTGCCGGGGGGCTGTGCCGGCCTGCCGGGGGGCTGTGCAGGCTCCTGGGGGCTGTGCCGGCCTGCCGGGGGGCTGTGCCGGCCTGCCGGGGGGCTGTGCCGGCCTGCCGGTGGTCTGTGCAGGCTCCGGGGGTCTGTGCAGGCATCGTCCGATGGGACTACAAGTCCCATCGGGCGATGCCTGCTACCATGACAGTGATTGACACATTAGCCAATGATGGGACAGTAGTAGTCCCATCATCCGGCTAATGTGTTAAATGTAAAAAAAAAAAAAAAAAAAAAAAAAAAATTACATGCTACATACATACAACATGCATACTACATACATGCTACATTCATACTACATACTACATACATGCTACATTCATACTACATAAATACTACATGCAACATACATACTACATATATACTACATGCATGCTACATACATACTGCATGCAACATACATACCACATATATACTACATACATACTACATGCATGCTACATGCATGCTACATGCTACATACATAACACATATATACTACATGCATGCTACATACATACTACATGCTACATACTACATATATACTACATGCATGCTACATACTACATGCTACATACATACTACATATATACTACATGCATGCTACATACATACTGCATGCTACATGCATGCTACATACATACTACATACATACTACATGCTACATACATACTACATATATACTACATACATACTACATACATACTACATGCATGCTACATGCATGCTACATACATACCACATACATAACACATATATACTACATGCATGCTACATACATACTACATGCTACATACATACCATATACATACTACATGCATGCTACATACATACTACATGCATGCTACATACATACTACATGCTACATACATACTACATATATACTACATGCATGCTACATACTACATGCTACATACATACTACATATATACTACATGCATGCTACATACATACTACATGCATGCTACATACATGCTACATTCCCACGCAGCAATGGCATAAAGTGAGACTAGGGACTTTTTTTTTTTTAAGTGGCGGAGGAATACAGTGCGGAAGGATACCTACCTTCCGTCATTGGATTCCTGCAGCCCGTAGAGAACGGCAGCATCATCTGATGCTGCAGTTCTCTACCCAAGATCGTCGTGGGACACACTCGTGGACTGCTTCGGATCGTGGGTGAGTATTTTTGTGGTTTGTTATGTTAATATTTATTCCGGAAAAGACAATGGCTTCGGGGAACAATGTGACAAGTATTGGTAAGTATGTTACTCTATGTTATATGTACTGTATGTCTATGTATGTATTGTATGAATGTATTGTATGTATGTAGTATATATGTGGTATGTATGTAGCATGTAGTATGTATGTAGTATGTATGTAGCATGCATGTAGCATGTAGTATGTATGTAGCATGCATGTAGTATATATGTAGTATGTATGTAGCATGCATGTAGTATATATGTAGCATGTATGTAGTATGTATGTGGTATGTATGTAGCATGTAGTATGTATGTAGCATGCATGTAGTATATATGTAGTATGTATGTAGCATGTAGTATGTAGGTAGTATGTATGTAGTATGTATGTGGTATGTATGTAGCATGTAGTATGTATGTAGCATGCATGTAGTATATATGTAGTATGTATGTAGCATGTAGTATGTATGTAGTATGTATGTAGTATGTATGTGGTATGTATGTAGCATGTAGTATGTATGTAGCATGCATGTAGTATATATGTAGTATGTAGTATGTATGTAGTATGTATGTGGTATGTATGTAGCATGTAGTATGTATGTAGCATGCATGTAGCATGCATGTAGTATGTATGTAGCATGCATGTAGTATGTATGTAGCATGCATGTAGTATGTATGTAGCATGCAGTATGTATGTAGCATGTATGTAGTATGTATGTAGTATATATGTAGTATGTATGTAGCATGTAGTATGTATGTAGCATGCATGTAGTATATATGTAGTATGTATGTAGCATGCATGTAGTATGTATGTAGCATGTAGTATGTATGTAGCATGCATGTAGTATGTATGTAGCATGTATGTAGTATGTATGTAGTATATATGTAGTATGTATGTAGCATGTAGTATGTATGTAGCATGCATGTAGTATGTATGTAGTATTTTTTTTTTTTTTTTTTTTTTAACATTTAACACATTAGCCGGATGATGGGACTACTTGTAGTCCCATCGGACGATGCTTGCACAGACCCCCGGACATCAGCACAGCCCCCCGGCAGGCCGGCACAGCCCCCCGGCAGGCCGGTACAGACCCCCACAGGGTGCACAGACCACCGGCAGGCCGGCACAGCCCCCCGGCAGGCCGGTACAGACCCCGGGCAGTCCACACAGCCCCCCGGCAGGCCGGCACAGCCCCCCGGCAGGCCGGCAGAGACCCCCGGAAGGCCCGAAATGACGGCGCATCATGATGCGCACACACCGCGCATCATGATGACGTCAGGCCGTCAATCAACTGAACTTCCGATTCCGATGCCGAATTCCGATATTGAAAAAATATCGGAAGTCGGTATCGGAATTCCGATACAGCAAGTATCGGCCGATACCCGATACTTGCGGTATCGGAATGCTCAACACTACTTGTGACATATTGTACTTCATGTTAGTGGTAAAATTTCATTCATATAACTTGTGTTTATTTGTGAAAAAAAAAGGAAATTTGGCGAAAATTTTGAACATTTTGCAATTTTCCAACTTTGAATTTTTATACCCTTAAATCACAGAGATATGGCACACAAAAAACTTAATAAGTAACATTTTCCACATGTTTACTTTACATCAGCACAATTTCTTTTTGTTAGGCAGTTATAAAGGTTAAAATTTGACCAGAGATTTCTCATTTTTACAACTCCATTTTATTTTTAGGGACCACATCACATTTGAAGTCACTTTGAGGGGTCTATATGATAGAAAATACCCAAAAGTGACACCATTCTAAAAGCTGCACCCCGTAAGGTGCTCTAAACCACATTCAAGAAGTTTATTAACCCTTCAGGTGCTTCACAGGAATTTTTTGAATGTTTAAAAAAAATGAACATTTAACTTTTTTTCACCCAAAAATTTAATTCAGGTCCAATTTTTGTTATTTTACCAAGAGTAACAGGAGATATTGGACTGCATAATTTATTGTGCAATTTGTCCTGAGTACGCTGATACCTGATATGTGGGGGTGGACCACTGTTACGGCGCATGGCAGAGCTCGGAAGGGAAGAAGCGTCGTTTGACTTTTTCAGTGCAAAATTGGCTGGAATTGAGATCGGGCGCCAGGTCACGTTTGGATAGCCCCTGATGTGCCTAAACAGTGGAACCTCCCCACAAGTGACCCCATTTTGGAAACTAGACCCCAAAGGAACTTATCTAGATGTGTGGTGAGAACTTTGAGCCCCCAAGAGCTTCACAGAAGCTTATAACGTACAGCAGTACAATTAAAAAATCATATTTTTTCCACAAAAATAATCTTTTCACCCCCAATTTTTATTTTCCCAAGGGAAACAGGACACCAAAAGTTATTGTGCAATTTGTCCTGAGTACGATGAAACCCCATATGTGGGGGTAAACCACTATTTGGGCACATGGCAGAGCTCGGAAGGGAAGCAGCGCTATTTGACTTTTTTGGCTGGAGTTGAGATCAGACGCCATGTTGTGTTTGGAGAGCCCCTGATGAGCCCAAACAGTGAAAAGCCCCCAATTCTAACTCAAACCCTAACCCCAACACACCCCTAACCCTAATCTCAGCCCTAGACCTAACCCTAGCCCTAACCCTAACCCTAGCCCTAGCCCTAACCCTAACCCTAATGGGAAAATGGAAATAAATACATTTTTTTAATTTTATTATTTTTCCCTAACTAAGGGGGTGATAAAGGGGGGGGGTTTACTATTTATGGCGGGTTTTTATGTTTGGCAGCTGTCATACGCTAAAAGACTTTTTTATTGTAAAAATAGTTTTTGCATCACCACATTTTGAGAGCTATAATTTTTCCGTATTTTGACCCACCGAGTCATGTGAGGTCTTATTTTTTGCAGGACGATTTGACAGTTTTATTGGTACCATTTTCGGGCATGTGACATTTTTTGATCGCTTTTATTCTGATTTTTGGGACGCAGAATGAACAAAAAACTGCATTTCATGAATTTCTTTTGGGGAATGCATTTACACCATTTTGCGTGTGCACAAGGGGAAGAGACATGATCAAGAAAGCCCACTTTTATTTTAAAAAATTTAAATTTTATTAACACATCAAAAGAGAACATGGGAGAGACATAAAGTGCAATTGTGCATAGACAGAAAATATACCAAAAGGGTACAGATTATACAGGGCATCAAAGAATACTAAACATTTGAAAATCCATATAAGCGATTAAAAAATCCCTTTATATACATATCAATATATAGTTAAGTCATGCAGCGTGCTGGCCCACATAAGGGTAAGTATATATACATAATCATAGAACCACCACCGCACAGCCAATCTTACCTAGATAGTAATAGCGATGCCCTGAGACCTGTACCCACCATTCTGCATGTGGTAAAATTGATAAAGCAGTTTTATTCTTCACGTCAGTATTAGAGTTGAGCGACTTTTGGTTTTTTAGGGTCGCGTTTCGTTTCGTGAAACC